>NW_016107391.1:13378736-13475627 GCF_001604975.1 Cebus imitator | reverse complement strand
GATCATACCAGATGACCTATCATATATCTTCACGTCTCTCCTGTTGTTCACTCAGCCTGGTCAGCTCTTATTCTTTCTCAGTTTAATACATTTTTCTTCATCATTCGAGGCCTGGTAATGATGCTTTTTATTCTGTAGTCACTCCTTCCTTCCCCTGTTACTCCTCCTTCTTACAGAACAAATTCCTGCTCTCCATGTGCTACCAACCAACGTTACCCATACCTCTGCACAACATACCACTTTTAGTTAATTCTTTAACTCAACATGTATTGACTGAGTGCCCCAGATGTGCCAAGATCTGTGTCAAGCAATAAGGATGTGCAAGGTGGGCATGGTCACTGACCTCATGGAATGTTTTCTCCTCTCCTTTCTCTGTTGCCCAGGGTAGAGTGCAGAGGCGCACTTATGGCTCACTGTAGGCTCTAACTCCTGGGCTCAAGTGTGAGCCTGGCTAATTTTGTTTCTTTCTTAATTGTTTTGTAGAGGTGAGGGTCTCATTATGTTACCCAGGCTGGGGTCTCAGCCTCCCAGAATGCTGGGATTGCAGCTGTGAGCCACCGTGCTCAATGAACATTGTCCCTTCTGCTATATCAGGAATTCCTTGATGGGAGAGTTTTTTGTTTATTAATCTTTAATCCTTGCTATGTAGCTTACGGGAATGCTCAGTATATTTACTAAGTAAATTAATTAATGAACATACACACAAAACTTTGAATGTGTTAACTTTTGAGACCCTGAATATAACAAGCTTGTTTAAACTGATCAGGCAAAAAAGATGATAAATGTCTCAGAAGAAAGAGGAAGGTTCATGTGATTTGAAAAAATCTTGTGAAACTAACTTCACATTGAAGACACAGAGTTTCTGGCCGAGCAGCTGTTGTGGTTTTGAAATGACTGGTCCATGGGCTGTTCCAGAGCAATACAGTAGAAGGAAGTCTTGATTCTACATTTTTGGTCACAATTTTTAGCATTTAAAATGGTAGGGCACTATTGGTAAATTTTGTGATACAACATTTGCTCAACAAATATTTAGTGAGTACCCACGACGTGGGAAAATGTGTGCTTAGCAGTGGTGACAATCAAATCAATTATCTACCTTAGAAGAGCTTACAGCCTGATGAGAAAAAATGAAACAAAAAATTATATAGTATAAAGAAAAATATATATCAGAAAAATGTGTAAATGATAACATGGGAGGTTCCAGTCGTGGAAAATAATCACATAGATTATAGTTCTGGAGAAAAAAATCTTCCCGAAGATGATACCATTGGAGCTGAAACTTGGAAACTGTATAAATTGTGAAAAGCAGAGCTCTTCAGGCAGAAAAGAACAAAAACAAAAGAAGGAAGACAAGAAAGTGCAATTGATATTAACTGATCTGTGGACGTTTACATGCATACATTTTTTAACACTAAGCATTTCCTATGTAGAGTTTGTCATTGGTTTCTAAGTGTTCACTTTAGTCACTAAAGAACAAAGTGATGCCTCTATAGTTTGAGGTGCCCTTGATGACCTTATAGAGCAGTCACTCTGGGATATGTTTAAAGACTTTGGGGAACTCTGGACTTTCCTTCTCTTTGGTGTCTGTGTTTATTTAGTGGGAAGCTGCATGTGTTCAAGTTTTTTATTGAAAGTAAAATAATTTGCATCAGTTTTCATCTTGTAGAGAAAGCCTTTTTATGTTTTAAAATTGCCATTGACTCTGTATATAGAGTCACTAAAACCAGATCCGGGTCAGTATGTTCTTGGGATCACATTTAAACTCAGGGACCACCACTCACCCCTCCTGGGAAGGGTCATGGCTTTATCAGTCACATACTTGAATCAGAATCAAAATAGTTTTCCTCTTAGCTTAGTTTTTTTCTTCCACATTTATCTGCATTCTGTGTTGATTTCTTTGTGTTTTTGTCATATACTTTTCTCTACAATTTTTTTTTTTGGCACACTTCCACTTTGTAGCCTGTCTCCATGAACCCGGGAAAATGGACACTTGCCTGTTTTATTTCTCTCAGTCTTTAAGCCTGATTGCTGCTCAACTGATAAGGCTGGTTCCCATTACTCATTAACCCCAGTGTAGTGTAGCACCCTGGTAATAGTGGCCACTTATTAAACTCCCTACCAGGTGGCAGTTATTGGGCTAGATAATTCACATCATTTATTTCATAATCCTCATTTTAATTCTTAAAGTAGATAATATTTGCTCACAGATGAGGAAATTGAGGCTTAGGGGAAGTAAGCAAATTTCTTAGCAAGCATCAGGGCAGAACATTCTAACATAGACTGCCTGCCTCTGAAGCCTCTTTCTCTGTATGGTCCTTGAGATTTGTGGTGTGCAGTTAAAGCTGGGTGTATTAAATAACTCACCATAAAGAAAAATGAATTGATAAATACTTAGGGGGAGTATAGATTCCAATAGCTATATTGAGCAATAGGCAGTCATTCTGTTTAGACTACTGCCATGTTACTACAGCTCATCTCTCTTTTTCATGTTTCTCAGAAGAAACATGCTCAAAAAACAGGACTAGTGAAATACAGTTCAGAAATTACTTACACCCATAGGATGAGCTTAGACAGTCTCCATCTCTACTCCCTCCTCTGCAAATTAGGAAACTGAGGACATGGGAGGCTAAGTCAGTGCCTGAAGTGACATAGATGAGGAAAAAGGAAGACTGGAAGGTGAGTTGCCGACCTCTACCACAGCATGTTACCTAAACACATGGAAGTTCCTGTTTAGACAAAACTCAAGTTAATGTAATCCAGTTCTGGATTATTCCAGAATTAACTATAAAATACATGTAAACATCAGGTACATAATTTTCTCCTCCATTTGTTTTTACCCATTTCACCTCCTGCTTCTCCTTATATACAGAATTCTCATTCCATTCCCACTTTTTCTCTTTGGCATCTATAGTGCCAATCTTAATATATTTATAACTTACTTATTTTTGCCAACTTCAATAAGATGTATTTATGTTTTTCTCTATATATCCTTTTATGTGGTTAGCCTTTGTGATACCATATGAGTGTTAGTGACTCTTTTGGAATTATTTCTAATGTTTGATTATTTTTGGCTTTTCAGATCTGCCTTTGTTACTTCTTTGGTATTTTATTTTAGCCTGTCATTTTGTCATTATTATGTAATCTATCATCATACACATTTTATTTCCATAAGTAAGCGCTGTTGATGCATTTTGTCTTTCCTAAATATTACCAGTGTAGGTGCTATTGGCTAAAAATGTGAGATGTGGGCTGCTTGCCTCCAACAGTAGTTAGCTGGGCAACTGGATGACTGAAGGCAAATTACTTAATCTATTACTTCTTCAGTTTCATCAGCTGTAAAATGTGGATAACAATGATCTCACTTCATATATTTACGAGTATTAAATGAGATATCATATTTGAATCCATTGTGTAAAAATGCATTCTCAATTTTTTTTTTTTTTTGAGACAGAGTCTCACTCTGTCCCCAGACGCCAGGCTGGAGTGCAGTGGCACAATCTCGGCTCACTGCAACCTCTGCCTCCTGGGTTCAAGCAATTCTCCTGCCTCAGCCTCCCGAGTAGCTGGGACTACAGGTGCACACCACCACGCCCAGCTAATTTTTGTATTTTTAGTAGAGACAGGGTTTCACCTTGTTGGCCGGGATGGTCTCGATTTCTTGACCTTATGATCAACCCACCTTGGCCTCCTAAAGTGCTGGGATTACACGTTTGAGCCACCGCGCCTGGTTGTATTCTCAATTTTAGATCATATCCCAAAACATTCATTTGACCATATTCAAGAAACAGGTATTCTCCCACTCTTTCTGCATATATATTTTTTCAGAGATATCTCTAGACCAATAAGAGCTATATTTAGAGTTCTTTGTAATCCTACTATCTTATGAAATCAACTTAATTTTTTTTTACATAATAATAATCACAGGATGGCTACAGTTGGAATTCTAGTTCATGTAATAATTATCATTTTTCTTAAAATATTAGATTTCAAAAATACAATTTTAGTGCTGTATAATACTCCTAGGATTTGAAAATTTGTCATTTATCTTAATTTTAACTCGTCATTCAACATCTGTGTAGTAGCAGAAGGTGCATTGATTTTAGAATTGAGTTAGTTGATTTGAATACTGGTCAGATAATATTCAGTGGGCTATTTAACATTTCTGAGATTTGCTTTTCTTATCTATAAAATGAGAATAATGATTTTTAACTCCCAGGATTATTTTATTTTTAAAAATTATGCAGGCAAGGCTCTGATGCAAAGTATTTGCTGAAATATTTCCCTTCCACCCCACTCCGAAACGGTTCTTTTCCATCCTATTCTCACACTCTAATTTTTACTCAAACATTTTCTTAAATGCAAGATATGTTGGATAGTATTTAAAAGAAAAATTGGACTGAATATGTTATATTTTACTAAGATGCTATGTTATCAATTTGTAAGTGAGCTCAGGAAAATCTTCTAAATGTTATTCTTGTATTCAAAATTGATCTGAGATTTTTTACTTAATTCATAATATCAAAATTAAGAAGTAATTATTTTACTTTGAAGCCATCATAGCAAAAACAAACAAAAACTGATTTCCTATTCGCTCCATGTTACAAATCTGATAGTTATTATCCATATAGCTATTTTATCTTCAAAGACAAACTATAGTGGCAGATTTAGAAGTTTGTGGCTGTGCCTACATATTTCCTAGTATAAGTTCCAAAGGCAACATTTCAATAGATTATGTCAACTTTATTATTTTAACCTAAAAGTAATTGCATCAGAATTTTCACAATAAATTCACAAATGGAATGGGTGATAGTTATTCAGATCTGTTTTCCTACTTGCCAAGAGTGTATTGAGATATCATTAATTCTCTATGTCATTTTTCAGAGGCTTTTCCATTTCAAAATTATCTGATGGAATATAAGAACAAAGATTTACCATAAATTAACTTCCTGGAATTGCAAATGAAATCATAAAACTATGAGAATGAATTTTGGATCCATCCTAATCCTATTCAACTGTATCTTTTCTTTATCATGTTTCTCTCTGAGACTGTCTCATTGCACAGGGCATTGAATAATTCCCCTGGGTAATTTTGATTTTTTTTTCATCAATAGCTGACCTAAAATACAAATGGCATTTAATTAGCTGTTAATAAAATATATTACATGGGCCATTTTACTAGTGTAATGACATAGAGTGAAATGCTTTCATCTAAAATTATGTATAAGGATTGACTTAAGAATGGTTATTTCAGGCTATTAGGTTATAGAAGCTGCAGGAGATACACTATATGGTCAATTATTTGAAAGGTTAAAAGTCCAATTTAATTGAGGATATTATTATATGATGATTATATTTATTATTAGATGTGATTTATGTTAGAATTGGGCCTGAAAATTTTTGTTAAGCTTCCAAACTGGCACCATTCGTAGTAGCCATTGTAACAAGGAGATGGTGCAAGAACTGAAGCCCAGCCTCTGAAATGTTCTGAGCTGAACTTGCAGCGACTTTCCACTTTCAGCTCCAGGGCCTCTCTTGCAATCTTTTAGCAGCAAGCACTGAATTACTGAGAGAAATGTAAGATTTATGTTTTTGAAAATAAATATAGTGATATATCTTCAAACTCATATTTCAGACACAAAGGGTCAAAACTCAGTGCGCACCTACTATCTTTCTTTTTTTTTTTTTGGTTTCGTCTTTTCTGGTTCAGGTGGTTTTCAGTTACAAGTCTAAGGAAAACCAGTCAAATGGTGTGATCTCAGGTATAAATAAGAGCCCTTCTCCCCCTCCCAGTTTATCTGAATTCCCCCAGCCTGCTCTCTGGTACTTGAAATTCCCTTAATAAAGAACCCAGATTTAAATTCCACACTTCAAGATAAGAGAGATCGGGATTAAAACACAAATACTCCCTTTAAGAAAGAGCACATTGACTTAAAGTCACACTCAAATATCTGGCTATATCAGATCCTTGACTCAAAAGCAGGTTTTGTTGCTCAGGTAGGAGGAGAATAAAATAAAAAAGTTCATAGAAGGAAGTATGTGTTAACAGAGTTTTATAGTGAAAATGATTTCCACCTGCTCACCTAAAAGCAAATTCATTTTGAAGTACATTCAAGCATCAGTCCCTTTCTTTTTTTTTTTTTTTTTTTTTGGTAAATGTAATACTTCTCAAAAAGAGAAGTAAAAAGATTATTTGCTCTGAATTATTGGATGCTCTAAATGTATCTTATTCTCTTAGGTTAGAAAAAATTGGAGAGTACAACGCTGAGAACATGTGCAGCATTGTTGAGCGTCTGCTTAATAATCTATAAAGTGCTATGAAGAAACTTATAGATACCTGAAGACTAGATTCTTTTTGAAATTTGTAAGAAAGTAGATTATACAAACTTCTTACTGGTCTTGGGAAAGATTCCAGAACAGATTATTAAAAGATTGATTGTAAAAACTCAGGAAACAAATAGGGAACTACTGGGTTTATGAATAAAAAGCAAACAAACTTTGGATTCATTCTCTTTCTGGATTGTGGATCAAGGGCACAGTATGGATATTTGTACTATCTAAGTTCAGTGATGCATTAGGTCAACTCTCTAGGTATTGGTGGAAAAATTTGAGCCAAAAAATAGGACAGTGTTTAAATGAATTTATAGCAGGGCTGAGAACTATGTGCAAAGATCACTGATTAAAACTAACTTATATTATATTTAGCCCTGCTCTACTCTGTATTTTCAGTTATGACCTTGATAAAGTTGTAGATGATATAAAACAGGAGGGTTACATATCAGATGATGGAATCAATACTCAAATTTGAGTGGCTGGCATTCTGTGTTGTCAAGCTTATAGTTAATAGAAGTAATTTAGAACTCCAAATCTCACTGCACAATTTAAGATGAATTAAGTATGGCTTAAGAGCAACATGTGTGAGAAAGGCTTATAAGCAGAAGTGCCAGAGGCAGAATATGCACAGGGACAGCCTTGTTCTACCCTGTGCTGGTCTAACATGCAACGTGGTGTGTTCAAGACATGACACCATATTTTAACAAGTAAACAGGCAAACTAGAATGTGTCCAAGGAGAAGGACTGAAGTAGTGAAAAAGCTTTGTGGTTTACATCATGTAAATAATCTAAAATTTGGATATTCTTACCTTCTGAACTCTCTGACATGTAGCAGTTATCATTTGTTGAATTGCCATGCAGATTTTCTGAAATTTTTTATCAATGCAGGGATGTTTTCATTCCTTGTAGAACAGGAACTTTCTTCCTATTCACTGTGGACTAATGAAAGTTGGAGAACACTGCTCTCATGAGTTAGAGAAAACACTCTTTGCCTTCCTAAGAACAAAAAATGGAATAGAGAGAATGCATGGATCAATTAATTGTATATCCAAAAGCAGGGGAGAAATCTAAATTTTAAGTTTCATGTTGAATTATTAAGAACTCTTATTAAATTCTATGAGTCAGTGATTTCTGCCTTTTTCCCCATGGTATTGGTAAGTGCCAGTTAATTTTTTTCTATATAATTCCATTGTTAATCTGAAAGTTTTGTGAATACACTCAGGATATGTTAAGTAAAATTTTTAATCAAATTATTTTTATTTCTAATGAGTAATGATGATGTAAATGTTTTCCAAAGGGTTAAAGGGTTTATATTTCATACAAAGACCATAGGAAAAATCCTGGAAAGTTTGATGTGGCCCATTTCTGGAACTACGAAACCAAATCCTGTTTAAAAACATGAAAAGCCAAAACATTTTGGCTTGAGTATTTCTTTTAACCTCTGTTGTCTTAAGGAAACTTTATTTAAAAATATAATTTGGAAATACACACTAGCCACTTGATAGCACAAAAAGGAAGAGGATGGTGAAAAATAGTAGCAATTAGAGAACTTGTCATTCCAGAGACTACAAGGTAAAATCCTAGCAACCAGAAAAGAGATAAAGTTACACATCCTTTTGTTGCTGGCACCACTAAAAGAAGGAAAAGGAACTGGGAAAATAAAAGAATAAGGTCTTTGCAATTTTGTGGCTTGGGTTACTAAGCACTTACAATAAATAAAGCTTAAAACACAAGCACATCATTTAAGAAAGTTATGTATTAAAAACCAAAAGAAACTTTTGGACGAAATCACTGTTTTTCCAGAGGTTGAAGTAAATTATTTTGCAGGAACAAAATTAGTTTGTAAGAATAAAGTATTCTGAATGGTTTGATCCTTCAAAGCAGTCATGTTTGTTTGTTTGAGACATAACTCAAAGCATCCAATTGATTGGTTGATAAGATAAAACTACAGGCTGAGTAGGAATCAAAAATGTACAGATGATGCTTATGTGTTCATTTTGTTATTATATTTAAGTGCCATCATGGGTAGAAATGGAATGATAGATCTAGATATGAGCTCTTCTGATAAATATTAGACTTATTTCTGGATTGTCAAAAAAGAAAGGATTGGTTGAGCTCCCTGGCTGATGCCTGTAATCACAAGTGCCTTGGGAGGACAGTCTGGGAGGATTGCTTGAGGCCAGGAGCAAGAGGCAAGCCTGAGCAACATAGTGACACCCAGCTCTACCAAAAAAAAAAAAAAAAAACTAGCCAGAGGCAATACTCTGAAATGATGAAAATGTCACCATTAATTAAAAAAATATTTCCAGGTGTTTTAGGGCATTGTAGTTTTTTAGAAACTATGATAAACTTGGTAAAGCATTTGAGAGGTAATTAAATTTAGTGGAAGACAGAAGAGGTGTGTTTCAATAAAAAAATATAGTCAATGCTTGGCAAACTCATATAATAATCCTCAAATGAATAGTATTACACAAATAAATGTGTAGTGGAATTATTGATAAACAGGTATCTTGGATCTTGAGAAAAAATTATCTTATGAATATGCAGATATTTTCCAATAAATCTAACATTTAGAAAATCCTGAAGTATATAAAAAGGAAAATATATGAAATATAGTTGCACAATATAATAAATGTTTATAAAGTCAGTTCCTATGGAATTCCTCTCAGGCTGTGAAAGAGAGCATGGCCAGTACCCTAGAAGTCCTCTGTGCCTTCCACCTGATGACAAGATCTTCTCAATTTTAGTTATACACACCCTGTTGCTTTCCTTTATAGGTTTGCCCTCTCTGTGTGGATGTTTAAACACTATAATTTAGTTTTAGGTCTTTTTTATTTTTATACAACAGAATTATAATGCATGCATTTGTTTGTTTTTGGCTTCATTTGTTCAAGCTTATGTTTGTGAGATTGTTTTATATTTTTGGAAGTATCTGTAGTAAGGATTATTATTTTTGCATAATATTTCATTGTATATACCACAACGTATTCATCCATTCTATTATCATTGGATATTTGGTTTATTTTCCAATTTTTTAGCTACCATGATCAAATCATCCATGAATATTCTTGTAGATGTACCTTTGATCACAGGTGCATAAGTTTCTTTAGGGAATAAGCCTAGAATAAAATTGTTAAGTAATAGGATATGCGTACTTTCAATTCTATTAGATGATGACAAGTTTTATCCCAAGCGACTATACCAATGGACATACCTTAGCCTTTCTGAGAGTTCCCATTGATACTCATCCTTGTCAGCATTTGTTTTTGCCAGACATTTTAATATTCTTTTTTTTTTTTTTTTGAGACGGAGTTTCACTCTTGTTACCCAGGCTGGAGTGCAATGGCGCCATCTCGGTTCACCGAAACCTCCGCCTTCTGGGTCATGGTCTTATTATGGTCTTAATTTGCATTTCCCTAGCAGTAAGTTTGGACACATTTCATATATTTATTAGCTATTTGAATCTCCTCCTTTAGATGTGTCCATTCAAGTGTTTCATCTCTGTGTGTGTTGGGGGAGCATTTTTCACCTTTTTCATTTTGATTTGTAAGAGTTCTTTACGTATTTGTGATACTAGCCTTTTGTCAATTTTAAGTGCTGTAAACAAACAAATGCCAAAAAATAAAAAGTAAAAACAACAAATCACCAGGGCTTTTCTTTCTTATCCTATGGTATCCTTTGATGAACAAAATTCTTAATTTTGATGTCATATGTAGCCATTTTTTAAAAAAAATAGTGTTTCTTTTCTGTTTAAGTATGCTTTCCCTATCCAATAATCATAAATGTATTTTTTCACTTGCCTTCTTAAAATTCCATTCTTTGACTTTCTGAAATGGTTTGTGTAGGTTTGAATTTTTTCTTTAGATTTTTGGTAAAACCTCCTGAGAAAGACAACTGAGCTAACAATGATTTTTGTTAGAAAATCTTAAACTATTGGTTCACTATTCTTAACGGTTACAAGACTGTTTAGATTTTCTATTTCTTTTTGAATTCGTTCTTTCAAATTATATTTTCCCAGGCATTTGCCCACTTCACCTATATTTTCCTTTATTGCTAAGGTTGTTTTTTACATTCTTTATTATCTTTTCCTATTTACAACACTTAACAGTAAGGTATCTTTTAAAAATATTGTTACTGGGTATTTATTCATTCTCTTTTTCATTGGTCCTTATGATCTCACAGTATTTTGTCAGTTGTTCTTTTTAAAAACCAAACTTTTGGCTTTATTTTTCTCACGTTTGTCTTCCTTTTCACTAAATTTGTCTTTCTCTTTATCATTTTCTTTTAATATTGGGGGTGCTTATATTGTTAATTTTGTATGTATGAACTATGTGCTTAGCACATTAATTTCAAATTTTCTCAGTTTTTATATTAGCATTGTAGGCCACAAGCTACCATCTAAGATGGTATTGCTTTAGATGCATCATAAAAGATATGATTTATTGTGTTTTCCTTATTATTTAAAATATTTTGTGCTTTATAATTTTTACTGCTTTATGTGTTATCAAGAGATATGTTTCTTATTTTCATCCATATTACGTTTTTTCTTTTTTTTAATTATACTTTAAGTTCTGGGGCCCATGTGCAGAATGTGCAGGTTTGTTACATAGGTATACACATGCCATGGTGATTTGCTGCACCCATCAACCTGTCATCTACATTAGGTATTTCTCCTAATGCTGTCCCTCCCCTAACCCCCATCCCCTGGCAGGTCCCAGTGTGTGATGTTCCCCTCCCTGTGTCCATGTGCTCTCATTGTTCAACTCCCACTTATGAGTGAGAACATGTGGTGTTTGGTTTTCTGTTCTTGTGTTAGTTTGCTGAGAATGATGGTCTCTAGCTTCTTTCATGTTCTTGCAAAGGGCATGAACTCATCTTTTTTATGGCTGCATAGTATTCCATGGTGTATATGTGCTATATTTTCTTTATCTGGTCACAATTGATGGGCATTTGGGTTGGTGCCAAGTCTTTGCTGTTGTGAACAGTGCCACAATAAGCATACATGTGCAGATGTCTTCATAGTAGAATGATTTATAATCCTTTGGGTATATACCCAGTAAAGCAATTGCTGGGTCAAATGGTATTTCTAGTTCTAGATCCTTGAAGAATCAACACACTGTCTTCCACAATGGTTGAAGTGATTTATACATCCACCAACACTATTTCTCCACATCCTTGCCAGCGTCTGTTGTTTCTCAACTTTTTCGTGATCGCCATCCTAACTGGCATGAGATGATATCTCGTTGTGGTTTTGATTTGCATTTTTCTAGCGACCAGTGATAATGAGCTTTTTTCATGTCTGTTAGCTGCATAAATGTCATCTTTTGAGAAGTGTCTGCTCATATCCTTTACCTACTTTTTGATGGGATTGTTTTTTTTCTTGCAGATTTATTTAAGTTCTTTGTAGATTCTGGATATTAGCCCTTTGTTAGATGAAGAGATTGCAAAAATTTTCTCCCATATACTATGGGAGGTTGCCTGTTCAGTCTGATGATAGTTTCTTTTTCTGTGCAGAAGCTCTTCAGTTTAATTAGATTCCATTTGTCTATTTTTGGCTTTTGTTGCCATTGCTTTTGTTGCCATTGCTTTTGGTGTTTTAGTCATGAAGTCTTTGCCCAGGCTTATGTCCTGAATGATATTGTCTAGGTTTTCTTCTAGGATTTTTATGGTTTTAGGTCTTACATTTAAGTTTTTAATCCATCTTGAGTTAATTTTTGTATAAGGTATAAGGAAGGGATCCAGTTTCAGCTTTCTGCATATGACTAGCTAGTTTTCCCAACAGCATTTATTAAATAGGGAATCCTTTCTCCATTGCTTGTTTTTGTCAGGTTTGTCAAAGATCAGATGGTTGTAGATGTGTGGTTTGTTCTGTTTCATTGGTCTATAAATCTGTTTTGGTATGAGTATCACACTGCTTTGGTTACTGTAACCTTAGAGAAGATTTTGTATTATATAAACTAAGAGGCCCCTTCCAGTAACCCATAAAACACCATATAACTGAGGGCAGAATCATACCCATTGAGTGTGAAAAAGGGAAGTCATGCTCCTTTGCTTTGAGTTAATATTTGCAGAAATTTAAGAGCTCATTGTGGTATTATCACTTTACACTCTCAGCATCTTCTTTTTACCCAAGCCTGGACCATTCCATTTACCCCATGTTTAGGCAATTTTTGGAGCCCCTGCATCAGTATCATCTTGCAGTCCAGTAAGAAAAAACTCTAATATCTTGAATTTTACCCAGACATGCTGAGTCTAACTCTCAAGAATTATAGCCTATACCTATGGTTCTCTAATAGACTGCCTAGGTGATACTCCAGAATTTACGCTATACAAAGAAACTACCTTATCAGCAAAACATTTATAAAGTAAGGTTCTCTGAGTTGTCAGAAACTAAATTGTCTAGAACAAGATCTAACCCATTAATAAAAATCATTCTCAAGAGTAGTTTTGTGTATTATGTTATTATTTATTTATTTTTGTCCTTTTTTTTTTTTNTTTTTTTAAAAGAACACTTAACATGAGATCTAACCACTCAATGAATTTTTACACGTACAATGCAGTACTGTTACCTCTAGGTACAGTGTTGTATATCAGATCTCTAGAACTAATCATCTTGCAAAATTAAAATTTTATATACATTGATTAGCAGCTCCCATTTGCCTTTCCTTCCAGCCCTAGCAACCACTATTCTATTCTTTGCTTCTGTGATTTGACTATTTTAAATATTTCATGGATTTAAGAGTAATCACCACAAATATCATTATTGTTAAAGTGGTTTAATTTTAAACCAACTCTTCTCTTAAATGGTGAGCTACTGATTGAATACTTATACTGATAAAAGTTCTTGTTGACATGGAACTTGGGCTTAAGTTTTCACTCTGTTAATCTCAGTAAGGGTTGTCCACGTGAACAGATACATTAGGGTTCTCTTGAGAAAAGCTGAAATATAGGAACTTTCCATTATGTAATTCTTTCATTTTAGGTGGCAATTTTAGATAAGCAAAGATTTCATATATGAAATATTTGTCAGCAGACTTTAAGAGACTCTCTTTATGTGTTTGCAAAATATTAGGAGATAGAGGACTCTTGATGGCAGCCCTTCAATTGCCCCAGAACTCATCCTAATTCAGATTTAGGAAGCTGGTGCTTTGTAAGGCTAAACCATCCAAACTCCTTATAATCTCAGTGACACCAGCAAATAGTGCTTGTATTTTGTATTTATGTGAGTGCATTATCTTCAAAGCATCTTGTGTAGATGATCATATGATCTTTTTAAGTATCCTGGGAAGTAGATACATTAAACATACTTGAAACTGAGGGAAGAGGCACAGAAATGTTAAATGATTTACTCGGAGTGATGCAGGTCATAACAGCCAACAATATAACTTTGGCCTGTTTATAGTAGTTTTACCTCATGATGCTTTATTCATGAATAAATTACATAAGTCTAAGGATGCTTGCTTGCATAGTGAAGATTTGCTGCATGATTAAAACGAGTAGGACATAAAAACGTATTCTATATGTGACAAATTATAGTTGGTCATGGGTTTTTTCCTCTTCCTCCATTAGTGGGTAGAGTGTTGCATTTGTCTGCTCTCACATTGCTATAAGGAACTATCTGGGACTGGGTAATTTATGAAGAAAAGAGGTTTAATCAGCTTATGGTTTTGCAAACTGTACAGACTTCTGCGTCAGGGGAGACCTCAGGAAACAGACACAGAAACATCTTCACATGGCTGGCAAGAGAGAGAGAGTGAAGGGGAAGGCAAAGGTGCCACACTTTTAAACAACCGGATCTTGTGAGAACTCTATGAGAAGACAGCACTAGGGGATGGTATTAGAAACCACGCCCATGATCCAATCACCTCCCACCAGGCCCCACTTCCAACACTGGGACTACAATTCAACATGAAATTTAGGTGAGAACACAGAGTCAAACCATATCAGGTGTCTATTCTACTACTTTTGTTTCTGGGCTGGCCTTGGTGACATGCTTAGCCAATAGAATAAAGTGGAAGCTGCATTCTAATGCAAGGTCATAGTAAGGCTTTCAGCTTCTGCTTGACTTTTGGAACATGCATTCTTAGAGCCCTGAGTCACCACATAAAAAGTCAGACTACTCTGGAAAGACCATGTGGAGAGAACCTGAGATTCAACGGAGAGGGAGAAGTGCCCACTGAGCCCAGCCTTGCAGCCACCCACACCAGAATACCATTTTAGACTCTCTAGATCTGCTCTGCTGTTAGTTGATGTCTCATAGATAAAAAGAATCAGCGGTAGAGCCCTGCTTGAATTTCTATCACCCCAAATGATGAAATAAATACAATAAAATGGTGGTTGTTGTAGCCATGACCTTTTTTGCAGGGGAGTGGGGCAGTACTTTGTCACACACAATAAATAGCCAGAAGACTATTATTGAAAGAAGAAACACTAAAGGAAGTGCTACCAGATTAAGTGGGAAATCTTGATCAAAAACCCCAGCAGCAGTATTCACCTAAATTTCCATTCATTTTATTCCAAAATGATTTCTACTCTTTAGGCTTATGTGTCACAGTAAACTCTGGATTCTTTTAAGCTACATAGCTGTTTGGGCTTGAGAGATAAATGGCATACCATTTGATGCTCTCTGGTTGGCCAGCATTCTGCAAATATCCTTTAGACCTCAAACTGTCTGCATTGTTTTCATTTTGTTCATCTACAGTCCCTAGGGTAACTCTCCCCACTTTCTCACTGACTTAATTTCTGCCCCTTCCATTGTCATTATCATCAGTAACTTTGTTATCCAGATTCTTGACCCTTCTGTCTCTGTGGTCTCATGATTGTCCAACCTCCTGAATTCTATTTAGTTTACCTTCATTTCTCTTTAGCCATTCACTGGTAACATTCCTCTTTGACCTAGTAATTCTTAGAAAGTATTTAATCTCATCTTCAGTTTGACTCTCTGAACACAATCTTCATTCTCACCTTCTTAAAATATAGGTATTCCCAAAGTTTCCCTTAGCTTTTCTCTTCTGTTTATACTATTTATATTCTAGTAGATTCCTAATTGACTTGAAGTTGATGACCCAGGTCAAGATCTCTTATACCAAGTTAAAAATCACATCCTGGAAAGTACCCCAAAATCATTATATTCAACATAACATGAATCTTACTGTTCTTTTCTTTTTCTAATATTCTTGTTTCTATACATTTCACAGCCAGTTTTCTATACTCTGAGTTGGAATCGCCAGGCCATTTAACTCTTTCCCTCCTGAATCTTTAGACTCTTTAGTTTCATCTCATTTCTTCCTCTCCATTCTTATCACTCCTCCAGCAACACTGTGCTTCCCTCAGTTTCTTGAGTAAATCTCAGTCTTTCCAAACTCTTGCTCCTCCCACATACGATTCCTTTTCTTTCCTACAACACTGTTCCCTCTTTCTTCACCTAGCCGCTTCCTATTCTTCTTCTCTGTGGCTATCACTCTTTGCTCCCTAACAGACTTTTCCTCTTCTTTTTCACCAATAGAACTATTCCCCCAAATTTTAATTAGATGCTGGCCACACATACATGTCATGAGCCTTCGTACATGTATAAGAGTTGAATGTTTATTAATCATAAGCCCACTGTGGTAACTCCATTTTTTCTCACCAGTGACTGGTTTGGGCCTTAGCCCATGAATGACTTGTATCAGTCCAGGTATATTCAGGAGACAGAAACCATGTCAGTTGTTTTAGCAGAGAGATATAATATACTTACTAACCAGATACTGGAGAATTGAAAACACAAACAATGTAATGTTAAAATATCATACAGAAAATAACTGCAGGAAGAAACTGTCACCCCAGGCCTGAGAAACAGAGAGAAAAATATTGGAATTATTAAAACTTAGAAGTACATAAGAGAGTCTCCAAGGAGCTGGGGACCAGATACCTGCAGAGTAGATTCTGGCCAGCTGATGCTATTTATTTCTGAAAATGTAACAACAAACTGAAACTAATTTACTTCCCCTCCAGAAACAAACTGCTGCCACCAGGCTTAAGAAACATTGCTGATATTACTGTAAGGCTAACAGAAAGCAAACAGGAAAGAAAAAATTCCTCCTTTTCATTCCAGCCTCACGTTCTCCCTACTGGCAGAAAATACCAGGGAGCAAAACTTGGGGTTCCTAATCAATCCTACCCTGAATGCATTTTTATGCCATTTCTTTGGATTGCCCCAGACACAAACTCCTCCTATAACTGCAAAATCCCCCTCCTTCATAGTCCTGCTCACTAACCGTGTCCATTACATCTTCCAATTTAATATAACCTTCTCTGATTTGCATGCTTCTCTTATGAAATTTTTTATCTCCTGTTATCATGAGTTATGTACATGCCTTGACTCATGGATTGTCCATGCCTTGACTCAGATTTGGAGTCAGACAAAACAAGGTTCAAGTCCAGAGTTCATTACTTAGTAGCCCTGTGGTGAGTTACTTAAGCTTTCTAAATCTCAAATTCCTTACATGTTAGTTTAGAGACACTGAATTTTTGCACAATCTCTGCTCAATGAAATTCCTTTAATGAATACAGTTAAAAAGGGCTCAGCATATTTTGATTACTTCTCAGGCAATATTACAGTATCCCTAAATGTTGTTTTATTAATATCCCATAGATTGATAATTAAGGTATAGGTATGTCATCAGAAATGGTTCTCTACAAATTTGGTTAATCAAAATAGAAATAAATAAATAAAGTGTATTTTCCTCGTTCTTGAGGCCTTGTATTACTAAAATTCTTTTGATTCCTTAGCAGAATGACAGACTAAAACAAGTGGCTCATTCCAAGGATGATAGATTTTTAGTGTTCCAGCCATTGAGAGTTTTACTCACCGACTTTGGATGTATTTTTACTAATAAAATCAAAGTCCTATCATCTACAGCTTTATAAATTACTAGTAAATCATGGAAAGATTTAATACAGTTTAAAAAAGAATATGATTTATTGTTATGTTTTGTTCATAAGGCGCATGCCTGGAAGACTGTTAGGAGAAAATATAGAATTCTAATATTGTTGGATTTGGGGGATTCAAAGAAATCCCAGGGATTTGTTGGTTAATCTTCTGTCCTTTCAGAAATTTGCTATTAATCATTAGAAATAGAATTCTCCTAACATTTCTGCAGCTGTTTCAGATTGGAAGTGGTGCTGCCCCGCCAGTCTGGCTCTGGAAGAGCCTATTGCATTCGATGAGAATGAAAAGGAGGAGACAACAATATCACCGACCTGGATGTAAGCCAGACTGAACGGGAATCAAATTCCTGCCGTTTTATTCTTGTTATAAACAGAGAATGGTCTAGGCAAGATAATAAAAGTTTTGCATAGCCTACAGGGAATTTAATTTGCCTAAAAGTATAAGCCTTTTCTAAAATATGATGAGTTTGGGTGAGAGGTTGGAGTAAAGGAGAGTTTGGGGGATAGGCTGGAAAGAGAAAGACGTCAAATGTTGAAACCTAGATTGCATGTGCATGGTTTAATTGTTCTCTGCAAGCAAAGCTTAAGTTTCCCTGCTATGCTTTAGAGTTTTTCAAGGGTGAACTGCATGTTTCCTAAAAGCAGGTTTAACCTCTAGTAATAAGGACATAATCTAATCTCCCTCAAGGACTATATTAGGAATATAAAGGTAGTATTATTCCTCATGGTTTGAAAGTGAATGGAAATTCGACCCCCAGCTCCATTAAGATTGGCTTAACCACCAACATAAATTACTCTTATTTGGTTATTGATGTCATATGCTAATGCTTTTTGAAGCAAAAACAGACAATCAGTTCAGCTTTGTAGCAAAGCAGCCATGGGTCTCAGCTCTGTTATAAGCCTGGTTATCATGGGAAAGTTTCTTAATTACTCAATTTCCTCATCTGTAAGTAGGCAATAATGCGTAGCTTGCAGAGTTGGGAGAGTCCTACAAAGTACCTAATATAATTCCTATAACACAATACATTGAGAGGAGAAACTCAGTAAATGATAACTAGTAAAGTTGGTATCGTATTTTTCTAGTGTTCAGGTCTGCATTAGAGGTCCTAAAGACGCGGTAAAATGTGTTTCTGTGAAACTAAAATGTCAGAAGGTTAACGTATACTCCTCTGTAGAATACAGAGTTAAACTAATAAAATGCTTTAACCTGTTTCCACGCCGAACTCCCCCATTATCCTGAATTACCTTCACCTAAGTTATTCCCATTTAGAAGAATAGGAGTCTCTGTGGAATCAGCATCAGGCAAAGCAAGGTTGACTCCTGATCAGACCTCAGACATTCTTCATATTGCAATGGAGAAAGCAACAAAAAATGATCAACATGGCATCTTTAGGAGGGAGCAAAACTATTAGACAAAAAGGTTTTCTGTATGTGATCTTTATTCTGAAATTGCACGGGAAATTATAGAGCTTGCTTATTCTATTCCGTTAGCCCCCTGAAGTTAATTGAAGCTAAATTACACAGTGCACATTTAGACAGGGGAGTCCTAGGAAATGTTTCCCACTGGCTCTCTGTAATGTATTATTCTACATGCCAACTTTGAGAATTGCAGAATTGAATAAAGTTCAGCTGGGTCATAAATAAGGTAATGGGATATAATTAATTCTCTACAATATGAAAAGTTCCTTTCCTTCAAGTTTCTCTGGTCTCAGATCCAATGAGGATTCGATAGAAATAGATGGGGGTGTAGGGTGTGAGGGGGGTGAGAAACTTGATTCTTTGTAGATAAAATGATTCTCTGTGTTCTGTTCTGATTCATGTTTGTGCCCAAAGAAATAAAGGCCAAGAGGCCGCTTCATTGTATGACAGAACAAATAAAGCCTGTTAACTGTCATTCTGTGACATTCCAATATTGCTTCCTTGTTCTTTTTTATTTTTACTTGACCATAATATATTTATTTTTACCAAAAATAAATTTTAATCATATCAAAGTTATTTTTGTCACCCTTTCTTCATTCCCCCCTCCTTCTAATCTCATGGTTGACTGGGAAAATGAATAAATAAATTCCTAAGGGGCCAAACCCAGGGCCTTTTGATGATACAGAGGGAATCCAGATGTTTACCCTGCCCCCACCTCCTATAAATGGTTTCATGGAATTTGTTGCTGGTCATAATTCGCCTCCTAAAAAAGAGTTTTCTCCTGCAGTTTTACAGGTATTATTAAATTAAGTTTCCACCTTTTGTTTCAAATAGCAGATGAAAAGATATCTTTCAGAGCTGGCTTGTTACCTCTAGTGACTACATTCTGTACATTCTCATAGGTATGCATTGTCACTATGCCATTTAGGAAAGATTTATATCTAAGACCCCATTCATTTCTTTTCAGGTGTATATGTTTGTGCCTTTGGCTGGTCACATGAACACATGCTCTGTTCTGCTGCCATCTTAGAGGAAAGTAGATACCAGGATGGTCACCAGCTTAAGATAATAAATAGTAGGATCAGGTTTCATTTTGATGGAATTTAATTTAACTCTGTGAAAATTATTTTTTATTGGCTAATTTTAGACAATTATGTCTCAGACTTGAAATAGGCCACTTCTAGCATTTTTTAACTTTAAAACATATATATATTTTATATATATAAATAATTTATATTTATTTATAAATAAATAAATATATATATATATTTATTTATTTATTTATTTATTTTGACACGAAGTCTCCCTCTATGGCCCAGGCTGGAGTGCAATGGAGCGATCAGCTCACTACAACATCCGCCTCCTGGGTTCAAGCAATTCTCCAGCCTCAGCCTCCCAAGTAGCTGAGATCACAGGCATGCGCCACCACGCCTGGCTAATTTTTTATTTTTAGTAGAGATGGAGTTTCACCCTGTTGGCCAGGCTGGTATCGAACTCCTGACCTCAGGTCATTCAAAGTGCTGGGATTACAGGCGCGAGCCACTGTGCCCAGCCTAAAACATATATTTTTATAATTTATTTACAAAATATGCTTGTGGCAATGAAAAGTGCATTCATAAGACCAGTATATATTTAATAATTCTCCCAAACCATGAATTGTTTCTTTATATGATTCCTCCCCTCTGGGAAATAACTGAATGAACAAATGGATCTTACTCTATATATGAAAGTCATTTTAAAAACCCAGAAAGACAGAAAGCTTTTAAAAATAAAATTCTTATCACAGGCTTCCAAGGGAAAGCACCCAGATTCCAACCTATAGAAATGCAAGGCCAGTAGGCAGAAAAGAATAGGCCCTAAAGAGTCCCAGGGTGAGACACAGAGATGATCCGCTAAGCAGGACACTCCCATATTAGAAGAGCAGTTGAAACAGGAATGTCAATAAAGTATAATAGTCTAGTAACTGATTTCAGGAAACAAATCATTCTGAACCCCTATTTTATGGATGAATGATATTCTGAAATTTGAGATAGGGCTTCATCAATTTTAGGGCAACAACTAGCAAATAAAAGCACAGCTGGGACCCTTGCTTTTAAAAAAGCCTGGATTTTCTTAGTGGGTTAATAATAGTAGCAATTCTTAAGATAAAATCATTTAGAAATGTAAAGTTGGTTGACATTTTGTATGTTTAACTAACTGACTATGGAAATTTAATATATGGTATTCTATTTGCAGAAAAAAGGAAGAAAAAAATTAAAAGAATGTATAAACTATCCAAGGTAAAACAAAATCTCTGTCCAAGTTTTTCTGAAAATATAGGTTATGTTTAAAGAATAAAATGTTTCAATTATTATATTCTGCCTCTGCCAAAAGAGCAAACACAAGATGACAGTTAAATTTATGAGACTGTCAGTGTTGTTTTACCTAAAACAGAACTTTCTTTCCATATCTATTCTCACCCTCTGAGATACGCGATTAAGATGCTATTCTCACATTCTGGAATAAGGGATTAATAGTTCTCCACTGTTATTTCTCATTTTTTTATAGCTCTATTACAATGCTCCATTGAGAATATAACATTACATGTAAAACTACAGGAGAAATCTCATCAAAGAATTAACGAACAAAAAGATGTAAGGAAGGAAAACTCTGTGAACCACAGAATATATTTAAAACATCTCATGTCATTTACTTAAATGCTTTATATGCTTAGAAAAATACAAAGAAGAGACTTGGTAGAAAACAATTTTTGTACCAGACATGTCAATCACAGGGATTATCTTGCCCACGGCCTTGCTGAGAGTGCAGCCATTTCCAGATACCTTTTGGATCATGACACCTTCCCCATATTACCACAACTGATTAGACCAGGGATGGGCGCCTGACACAAGGGCTGCCAATCTGTAGATAGGACAGAGCAAATTGCTTTGTCAATTGTAAAAAACCCTTTCCAAATTGGAATGCTAGTAATTATCTAGATCTATCAGATGCTCTTTCTCTGAGGAATTTGTCCTGTGAATATGAAGAGAATCGAGTAGACTACAACAAGAATGAAAGTAAATTGATAAAAGGGTAGTAAACATACTCAGAATAGCTGCAGAATCATAACGCTACTGAGGTAACCAGAGCTGCTTGGAGTCTAGAGGACTTTTCAGATCCACTATCAATCAGACTGGGCTGAGATTCCTGCCAAAATTCCCCCTCTCTTTTTGTCACATATATTCTTGCAGTAACTTCCATTACAAGAGCTAGCTGTTGACAAGAAAAGCCAAACTCTGTAAAATATTTGAAGAGATTTATTCTGAGCCAAATGTGAAGACTGTGACCCATGACACAGCCTCAGGAGGTCCTGAGAACATATGCCAAGATTATTGGGTTACAGCTTGATTTTATACATTTTAAGGAGACATAAGACATCAATCAATATATGCACAGTATGCATTGGTTTGGTCTGGGACAGTGGGACAACTTGAAGCAGCGGACTTATAGGTCATAGGTGGATTCAAAGATTTCCTGAATGGCAGTTGATTGAAAGAGTTAAGTTATTATCTAAAAACCTGGAATCAATAGAAATGAGCGTCTGGGTTAACAAATAAGGGGTAATGGCAATGAAGGTTCATATAATATAGATGAAGTCTCATAAATGTTTCTTATTCAGGCCTTTCAAAGGTGTTAGACTCTCAACTAATCACCTCAGAATTAGAAAAATACGTGGAATGGGAAAGAGATTGTCTAAAGTAGGCAGATTTCCCCTACAAGAGACATCTTTGCAGGGCCATTTCAAAATATGTGAAATAAGTATTTTTTGGGTGAAATATTTTGATTTCTTACAGGGCCTGTTATCTGTCACATGATGTTATATTAGAGTTGGGTTGGAATTTGGTAACTTATTGTTAAAGAGAGTCTGTTTGTTAGTCTTAAGATCTCTGTTTTAATGTCAAAGTTGGTCAGCTGTGCTTGAATTCCAGCTGGAGGAAAGTATAATGAGGCAGGTCTGACTCATGCTTCCCATCATTCCCTGAACTAGCTTCCCAGGTTTCTTTGGAGTCCTCCTGGCTGACAGCAGAGGTCCATTTTGTCCGTTGCAGGTTTAGAATTTTGGTTTACAGAGCCTAAGGGATTCCTGGATTGTCGAAGTCAAAAAAAGCCTCAATTAAAAGAGGGTGAGATCCCCGTTGCTATAATTTAAATATGTATCCCAAAGTTCATGTGGGGAAAACTTAGTCCCCAGTGCAGCAGTGCTGAAAGGTAAGAAACAAGGTATTAGAAAGTGGAGTAAAGGTTATACTTGTTATAGAGAGTGGCAAAGAACTTGACAGAGTTGTGTTTGTGTCCTAGAACTTTGTGAAAGAAAGAAAAGTGATGAACTAAGACATCTGGCAGAAGAACTAAGCAGCAAAGGGTTCTAGGTGCTGCATGACTGTTTTTGAATGTTTACAGTAAAATAAGAAAAGTTATTTAAAGATGGAATTTGTAATTAAAAGGAAAGCAGAATGAGAAGATTTGAAAAACTCTCGTGCTGGCCATGTAAAGAATTTTAAAATGTGTTGAGAGAAAACACTAAGGGTGTGTCCAAGTGACTGTTTTGCTAAAGAGAATTAACGTTAACAGAAAGAACCTGGTCAGGTTCTACTCATTAAGACAATGGGTGAAAGACCTCAATTGCATTTCAGAGCTCATTGAGGCAAGCTAGGACTCTGAGGGCAAGGTTTCTAGAGAGGCTCCTGTGGGACCTCAGCATTTGCTGCTCGGGGCATCTCAGGATCCTGCTTCCTGCATCCCAATGCACAGCCCCTTGGCTGCCCCGCCCCTGACTCAAGGAGGCCCAGATGGAGCTCAAGCACAGCCATTCGGCAAAAAACAACATCTCAGTAGCACCTGTGGTCAAAGGCAGATGATGAAAGAGACCATCTAGAAGAACGAAAAATGGTCTTTTCCTTGTGATGATTTGGTGGCAGTGATCAAAACAAGCAAAGTCATTCAGATATACATATATTTATAAAATATGACAACCTGCATGTTTAATTTTTACATATTAATCTGGCTCTCCTTTCTTGTTTGGTAAATTTCTCTAACATATATTCATGATTTCCCTTGAAAATTGATTCTTTTCTTTTTTTATTTTGAAAGTAGCAATGGCTTAAGTTTGGTTAATTCCTACTAAAATTCTCAGCCTGCAAAATCAAAAAATCTGCAGCAAGGACCTTTTTGAACAGCATACATTGAGGGGAGATATCTATATCCTACTGTGGCTGAAGCTATTCTGTTCTTATATTTCTCATTCTTAGAACATTTTGTAACATTATTGTAATAAATGAAGATGATTAGTACACTAATACATATCATGCATTCATGGTTATTATAAAACTGTGTTTAACTTCTTAAAAAATAGCAGATAGAAAAATATGCAGTGATTGCCTTTTTCTGAAGAGCAGAATCAAAATATACACTTTTTAAAAAGTTAAGTGAAATGTGAAAAAGCATATATGGAGAAATATTTTATTAGCATTAGATAAAACGTTAGCATTGTCTAATATAAGCAAACGTTAGCATTATCTAATATAAGCAAATTAGAGCTATTTGCTTGCTAACTTAAAAATACCGTATTCTCAGAATATACTCATATTAATTTCTTTAATTATGCCAAATGATCAATGTGTGTTATTTCCTGCATTAAATATCTGGTGTCTTTTTTGTTTTTCTTTTTCTCTTAGTAAATTGTATAGAAACCTAACCTCTGGTGAATAAATCAAAATGCTGCTTTGTTTCATTCCTATTATCTTCCACAGATAAGATATATTTAATATGGACATGTGCAACTGACATACTTTAAGACTCATGTTTTAGTCATGTCGGTCAATTCTCAAAAGCATGAGTCAGCACAGGAATAAGCAGGAATGGGACCTGGTAATGGAGCTTCCCACTGGGTGGGTAGACTCTGGGAGGTGAGGGTATTGCTAAGATTTTTTTTTTTTTTTTTGTGCTATTAGAGAAGTGTGTGGCCAACTCCATGGTGACTCAGATGAACAGCTAACTCTGGTGTCTCAATCAGGTGGACAAACTGGTAAGTAAGCACATCTGCTTCTGTTTCAGTACAGTGGAGTATCAGTCACCTGATGGGGATATGAGGCTTTCCTCCATTCCTGCAGTGATGACTGGAAAAAGCTGGGAGCATGTTCAGGTCGTTGCATAAACAAGGAAAGCAGGCCATGTGCAATACCATGAGGAGTTATGAGATCTGTGAGAATGGCCCTGTCCAATGGGAACCTCAGCTCCTCAGTTATAACTCACCATTACCATTTGTTTTGAAAGCAGGCCAAGTAGTGTGAAAATCTCCAATTTTTTCCAGGAAAGCTAAAAAATCCAGATTTCATGTGAAAAAATCTGTTTTACTTTACAAAGTTTGTATAAAATATTTGTGATAATTTTAGATTTATAGAAGAGTTGCCAAAGTAGCACGGAGGGTTTCCGTATATTTTTACCCAGTATATATGTTTCCTAGAGCTGTGATAAGTAACTATAAACTTGGTGGCTTAATACAACAGAAATTTGTTCTCTGGCAGTTTTGGAGGCCAGTGGTCTGAAAGCAAGGGTTCTTTCCCTTACAGGCTTTGAGAGGGAATCTGTTCCATGCTTCTCTCCTTGCTTCAGGCAGTCTTCAGCAACCCTTGGCATTCCTTGCTTTGTAGACACATCACTCTGATCTCTGCCTTTCTCTTCACATAGCTTCCCCTCTGGGGCTCCTTTATTTTATAAATACACCAATTATTGGATTTAGTAATCACCTGAAATCCAGAATTATTTCATTTCCAGATCCTTAACTTAAATACATCTGCAAAGACACAATTTCTGGATAAAGTCACATATATAGATACTGAGAATTAGGGCTTGTATATATCTTTTTGGGGAGTGTATTGATCCATTTTCACACTGCCATAACTACATGAGACTGTGTAATTTACAAAGAAAAGAAGTTTAATTGACTCACAGTTCCTCATAGCTGGGGAGGCCTCAGGAAACTTACAATCATGGTGGAAGGTAAAAGGGAAGTAGGGCATGTCTTACATGGTGGCAGGAGAAACAGAGAGATTGAGGGGGGAAGTTCCACATTTTCAAACCATCAGATCTCATGAGAATTCATTCACTATCACAAGAACAGCATAGGGAAAATCTGCCCTCATGATCCAATCACCTCCCTCCAGGACCCTCCCTTGAAACATAGGGATTACAATTCCATGTGAAATTTGAGTGGGGACACAGAGCCAAACCATATCAGAGGTCCACTATTCAACTCACTAAACCCAGATTTCCCTACTTTTAACATATTACAAAACCATAATATTATTATCTACTACAAAGCTAGCATTGGTACGGTATTATAAACTATAGATTTATTTGGCTAAAACTAGTTATTCCATTCTAGACATTCCAAAGACAAGCCTGTCATTAGAACTGGCCCTTTCCTGGCTCTGAGAAGGTAACCTCAGAGCCCTTGTAATATTCTGCCTAATAAAAGTATTTTTATTTGCTTGAGGTGAGGTTTTGAGCCACACTGTATCAGATTGATCAGATAGTTTATGCTAACAATATGATTCAGGGTGAATGCCCGTTTTTATGTGCCCGCGGATTAGGGCCACACTCTATTAGTTTGACCACTGGAAGGTGCTGGAGACTCAATAGCTATAGTCAGTCAGAGGGGCACTGTGTGCCTAAGTGATCCTAAGGTAACTAAGAACAGAAAAAAGGGACAATAGTGAATGTATCAGAGGTATCCAGGATGACTATCATGTTCAATGTTCCGATCCCACATCACTGTTTGTTAGGTCTCTATAGTCTTCTCCAATCCATGACATTTTATTGGGTTTCTTTGTGACTTTTGAAGAGTACTGGCTATTCATTTTGAATGGTGTCACATAATTTGGGTTTTCTTCTGTATTCTCATGATGAGATTAAGGTTATCCATTTTTGGAAGGTACATTGCAAGGGTAACATGCTCTCTGTATTCTCCTCAACAAATCACATTAGTGTATACATTATGTTGATTTTTTTTTCTGGTGATGTTAACTCTAATTCCTTGGTTAAGTCAGTGTTTTCTAGGTTTCTCCACACCAAAGTTGTTTTTTTTATATTTTTTTGCTTTGTGGTTAATAAATAGTTCAGAGGGAAATATCAAAGGGCTATTTAAAATCATCTGATTTCAAACATTGGCAGCATTAGCATAAGCCCCCCTGAGAATGTTATCTCAGGGTCACCAATTTGCAGCCTTTAGACAAATGCAAAAATGGAGGGAAACTTGGTTACTAGGTAGGATGAATGAGGAATTTTCAAGTAGGCTTGAGATTGTAGCAGAGATATAAGAAACAAACAGATGTGCATCAATTGCACTGTCACTCCAATCCTGTTGAGGAGAGAGGCTGAGATTACCCTCTGTCAGATTCGTGTGGGGCAAAGGTTGGGTAGCCTTCAGCTTAGGTGGGTGTATTTACTGTCTTGATAAGATTTGCCTTAGCAACAGTTCTGACACAAGAGCATGTCAGTACATCTGCTGAGAAGAGCTACCATCATTGCACCATTTTGTAAAACCAGTTGTGCACTCATCGAACCTCAGATCACCCTTTGGGCTGCCATTGTTTCTTAGTGTTACGAGCCTTTGATATCATGTGTCATGTAATAAATAGCTCCCAGCACCAGCATAATGGGTTTAGGCATATCACAACTTCTAGAAATGGCTAGTGGAAGGTGAAAGAAGCAGCACAGGATAATTTTAGACCTTGGAATAATTATGGAGAAAGATTGAGAAGTAGAATGCCTAACATAAGGTTTTGACTTTTCTATTTCATTTATTTGTGATAGGTTTCTTCCCTATTATTAAAAATAATGATGCATAATTCTCAAATACATTTTCCCTTAATATAACAAAACAGGAATTTGTTGACTTTAGGTCATGATAAAAAATACATTTGGTAAATCATTGAAGAGGCAAATGATGGAGTCCACCATGAATCTTTTAAACTTGTTTCTTAGCAAGTATTCTTTAAAATTCAGGAAATTTATGTAAGTCAGTCAATTACAAATAAAGTCCTCTATTTTTTTTTAAATTTTCTTTATTTATTTAATTGTACTTTGGGCTCTGGGGTACATGTGCACATCCTGCATCCTGCAGGATTGTTACATAGGTACATACATGCTATGGTGGTTTGCTGTCTCCATCCCCTATCCTGTTGCCTACATCAAGCATTTCTCCTGGTGTTATCCCTCCCCATCTTCCCTGCCCCTCACTGTCCCTCCCCTCTCCTCTACCCCCACCACCGCACCTAGCCCAGTAAGTGTTGTTCCCTTCCCTGTGCCCAAGTGTTCTCATTGTTCATCACCCGCCTATGAGTGAAAACATGCTGTGTTTGGTTTTCTGTTCTTGTGTCAGTTTGCTGAGAAGGCAGAACGATGGTTTCTAGTTTCACCCATGTCTCTACAAAGGACATGAACTCTTCATTTTTTATGCCTGCATAGTATTCCATGGTGTGTATGTGCCACATTTTCCTTGTCCAGTCAATCATTCATGAGCATTTGGGTTTGTTCCACGTCTTTGCTATTGTAAACAGTGCCACAACGAACATGCATGTGCATGTATCTTTATAATAGAACAATTTATAATCCTTTGGGTATACACACAGCAATGGGATTGCTGGGTCAAATGGAATTTATCTTTCTAGATCCTTGAGGAATGGCCAAACTGTCTTCCACAATGGTTGAACTAATTTACACTTCCACCAACAGTGTAAAAGTGTTTCTTTTACTCCACATCCTCTCCAGCATGTGTTGTCTCCAGAGTTTTTAATGATTGCCATTCTAACTGGTGTGAGATGGTATCTCAATGTGGTTTTGATTTGTATTTCTCTGATGACCAATCATGATGAGCATTTTTTCATGTTTGTTGGCCGCATATATGTCTTCTTTTGAAAAGTGTCTGTTCATATCCTTTGCCCACTTTTGAATGGGTTTGTTTGTTTTTTTCTTGTAAATCTGCTTTAGTTCTTTGCAGATTCTAGATATTAGCCCTTTGTCAGATGGGTAGATTGCAAAAATTTTTTCCCATTCTGTTGGTTGCCAGTTCACTCTAATGATTGTTTCTTTTGCTGTGCATTGCTCTTACATTTAATTAGATCCCATTTGTCTATTTTGGCTTTTGTTGCTGTTGCTTTTCGTGTTTTAGTCATGAAGTCCTTGCCTGTGCCTATGTCCTGAATGCTGTTGCCTAGATTTTCTTCTAGGATTTTTATGGTGTTAGTTCTTAGGTTTAAATCTTTAATTCATCTGGAGTTAATTTTTGTATAAGGTGTAAGGAAGGGGTCCAGTTTCAGCTTCCTGCATATGACTAGCCAGTTTTCCTAATACCATTTATTAAACAGGGAATCCTTTCCCCATTGCTTATTTTTTTCAGGTTTGTCAAAGATCAGATGTTTGTAGATGTGTGGCATTGTTTCCAAGGCCTCTGTTCTGTTCCATTGGTCTGTATCTCTGTTTTGGTACTAGTACCATGCTATTTTGAATACTGTAGCCTTGTAGTATAGTATGAAGTCAGGTAGCATGATGCCTCCAGCTTTGTTCTTTTTGCTTATGATTGACTTGGCTATGCAGGCTGCCTTTTTGTTCCATATGAAGTTTAAAGTGATTTTTTTTCCAGTTCTGTGAGGAAGGACAATGGTAGCTTGATGGTGATAACATTGAATCTATAGTTTACTTTGGGCCGTATGGCCGTTTTCACAATATTGATTCTTTCTAACCATGAGCATGGACTGTTTCTCCATCTGTTCGTGTCCTCTCTTATTTCCTTGATCAGTGGATTGTAGTTCTCCTTGAAGAGATCTTTTACACCTCTGTTAGTTGTATTACTAGGTATTTTATTCTCTTTGTAGCAATTGTAAATGGGAGTTTGTTCATATTTTGGTTCTCTGTCTGTTGTTGGTGTATAGGAATGCTTGTGATTTTTGCACATGATTTTGTATGCTGAGACTTTGCTGAAGTTGCTTATTAGCTTAAGGAGGTTTTGGGCTGAGATGATGGGGTCTTCTAAATATACCATCTTGTCGTCTGCCAATAGGGACAGTTTGACTACTTCTTTTCCTACTTGAATGCCCTTTATTTTTTTTCTTGCCTAATTGCTCTGGCTAGACCTTCCAATACTATATTGAATGGGAGTGGTGAAAGAGGGCATCATTTTCCAGTGCCAGTTTTTAAAGGGAATGCTTCTAGTTTTTGCCCATTCTGTATGATATTGTCTGTGGGTTTGTCATAAATATCTTATTATTTTGAGAAACATTCCATCGATACATAGTTTATTGACACTTTTTAGCAAAGAGCTGTTGAATTTTGTCAAAGGCCTTCTCTGAATTTATTGAGATAATTGTGGTTTTTGTCTTTGGTTCTGTTTATGTGGTGAATCATGTTTATAGACTTGCATATGTTGAACCAGCCTTGCATCCCCGGGATGAAGCCTACTTGATCATGATGGATAAGCTTTTTGATGTGCTGTTGGATTCATTTGCCAGTATTTTATTGAAGATTTTTGCATCAATATTCATCATGCATATTGGCCTGTAGTTTTCTTTTTCAGTTGTATCTCTACCAGGTTTTGGTATGAGGATGATATTGGTCTCATAAAAAGAGTTAGGGAGGATTCCCTCTTTTTATATTGTTTGGAATAGTTTCAACAGGAATGGTACCAGCTCTTCTTTGTATGTCTGGTAGAATTAGGTTGTGAATCCGTCTAGACCTAGACTTTTTTTGGTTGGTAGGCTATTAATTGCTGCCTCAACTTCAGACCTTGTTATTGGTCTATTCAGGGTTTCAACTTCTTCCTGGCTTAGTCTTGGGAGTGTGCAAGTATCCAGGAATTTATCCATGTCTTCCAGACTTACTGGTTTATGTGCATTGAACTGGTTGTAGTAATCTCTGATGGTAGTTGTGTTTCTGTGGAATCAGTGGTGATCTCCCCTTTATCATTTTTTATTGCATCTATTCAGTTATTCTCTCTTTTATTTTTTATTAGTCTAGCTAGCAGTCTGTTTATTTTGTTGATCTTTTGAGACTTTATGATTTCTGTTTTTCTGCATTTGCTGAGGAGTGATTTACTTCCAATTATGTGGTCAATTTTAGAGTAAGCGTAATGTGGTGCTGAGAAGAATGTATATTCTGTGAATTTGGGGTGGAGTGTTCTGCAAATGTCTATTAGGTCTGCTTGGTCCAGATCTGCATTCAAGTCCTGAATATCCTTGTTCACTTTCTGTCTCATTTATCTGTCCAATATTGTCAATGGAGTGTAAACATTTCCCACTATTATTGTGTGGGAGTCTAAGTCTCTTTGTAGGTCATTAAGAACTTGCTTTATGTATATGGATGCTCCTGCATTGGGCGCATATATATTTAGGATAGTTAGCTCTTCTTGTTGCTTGCTCCCTTTACCATTATGTAATGCCCTTTTTTGTCTCTTTTGATCTTTGTTGGTTTAAAGTCCATTTTATCAGAGACTAGGATTGCTACCCCTGCTTATTTTTGCTCTCCATTTGCTTGGTAAATCTTCTTCCATCCCTTTATTTTGAGTCTATGTGAGTCTTTGCACATGGGATGGGTCTCCTGAATACAGCACACCAATGGGTCTTGGCTTTTCATCCAGTTTGCTAGTCTGTGTCTTTGATTGGGGCATTTAAGCCATTTACATTCAATGTTAATATTGTTATGTTTGAATTTGATCCTGCCATTTTGTTACTGGCTGGTTGTTTTGCCTGTTAATTGATGCAGTGTCTTCATTGCATTGTTGTTCTTTACCATTTCGCATGTTTTTTCTGTGGCTGGTACTGGTTGTTCCTTTCCATGTTTAGTACTTCCTTCAGGAGCTCTTGTAAGGCAGGTCTTGTAGCAATGAAATCTTTCAGCAATTGCTTGTCTGTAAAGGATTTTATTTCTCCTTCACTTATGAAGCTTAGTTTGGCCAGATATGAAACTCTGGTTTGAAAGTTGTTTTCTTTAAGGATGTTGAATATTGGCCCCCACTTCCTTCTAGCTTGTAGGGTTTCTGCCAAGAGATCTGCTGTGAGTCTGATGGTCTTTCTTTTGTGGGTGACTCGAACTTTCTCTCTGGCTGCCCTTAGGATTCCTTCATATCAACCCTGGTGAATCTGATGATTATGTGCCTTGGGGTTGCTCTTCTTGAGGAGTATCTTTGTGGTGTTCTCTGTACTTCCTGGATTTGAATGTTGGCCTGCCTTGTTAGGTTGGGGAAGTTCTCTCAGGTGATATCCCAAAGAGTGTTTTCCAACTTGGATTCATTCTCCCTGTCACATTCAGGTATGCCAATCAAGCGTAGATTAGGTCTTTTCACATAATCCCATGGTTCATGGAGGCTTTGTTAGTTTCTGTTCAGTCCTTTTTCTCTAATCTTGTCTTCTCATTTTATTTCATTGATTTGATTTTCTATCTCTGATATCCTTTTTCTACTTGATTGATTCTGCTGTTGAAATTTGTGTATGCCTCACAAAGTTCTTGTGCTGTGTTTTTCAGCTCCATCAAGCCATTTATGTTCTTCTCTAAGCTGGTTATTCTTCTAGTTAGCAATTCATCTAACCTTTTTTCAAGGCTCTTAGTTTCTTTGCATTGGGTTAGAACATGGTCTTTTAACTTAGAGAAGTTTGTTGTTATCCACCTTCTGAAGCCTGTTTCTGTCAATTTGTCAAACTCATGTTCTGTCTTGTTTTGTTCCCTTGATGGTGAAGAGTTGTGATCCCTGGGAGAGGAAGAGGTGTTCTGGTCTTTGATAGTTTAATCCTTTTTGTGCTAGTTTCTTCCCATCTTCATGGATTTATGTCCCTTTGATCTTTGAAGTTGGTGATTTTGGGAGGGGTCTCTCAGTGGACGTCCTTTCTGTTGCAGTTGGTGCTATATCTTTTTTGGCCTGTAGAGGCACTCCTGGGCTGCCTCAGATTCAGTCAGGCTGCTGGGTGGGTGGTCTTCCCCTGGAGTTTGTTTGCAGGTGAGATTAGCCCCGCCTTCCCAATGGTGTCTCTTCTTCCCTGAGCTTGATCTTCCTGGTTGGGGCTAAACTGGTGTATTCGCTACCAAGCTCTCTAGTGTGTGGGCTTCAGTTTGAGTTTTGTCAGGGTGGGGCCTGCCAGGCCTTATGACCTGTTTCCCTGCTTTCAACTCTGCCTCTCTCTGTGGGACTGGTTGTTCCATTCCACTGGCGTTAGTCCAAACTTCTGCCCAGGTCCATGTGGACAACTTGTGGTACCAGGTGGGAGCTGTCACTCAGATTTGCATCGACAACCCATGACGCCCCTCAGTCTGGTGGGTCTCTCGTGGGCCATGGGTTGCAGGAGGGATGAGGTAAGCACAGGATCCGAATTGGAGCACTGAGGGGATGAAGTCCCTGATCCTCCAAGCCGGTTGCACGTTCCAGGCAGGAACGCACCCCATCCTGTCTCAGTTCACCCTCCCTAGGTGGCTCTCGCCCTGCTTTGGCTTCTTCCCTGCAGAATTTTCAGAGTCCTACCAGTCCCACTGAAATGAACCCGGCACCTCGTTTGGAATCATGAAGTCCTGTAGCCCTCTTGTCTCATTCGCTGCGAGCTGCATTTCAGTGTTGCCTCCTCTTGGCCATCTTGGTGTGCCTTGCCCCAAAGTCCTCTATTTTTATTTTCAAGCATGAATAATGCTGTTTGTTTTTTTTTTTTGAGACAGAGTTTCACTCTTGTTACCCAGGCTGGAGTGCAATGGCGTGATCTTGGCTCACCGCAACCTCCGCCTCCTAGGTTCAGGCAGTTCTCCTGCCCCAGCCTCCTGAGTCGCTGGGATTACAGGCACGCGCCACCATGCTCAGCTAATTTTTTGTAGTTTTAGTAGAGATGGGGTTTCAGCATGTTGACCAGGATGGTCTCGATCTCTTGACCTCGTGATCCACCCGCCTCGGCCTCCCAAAGTGCTGGGATTACAGGCGTGAGCCACCGCGCCCGGCCCCGCTTTTTTTAAATTATTGATTTTTAAGCTAATAGAGACCTCAACTTTTCTAACAAGGAAATCCACATGGCATAGATAAAGGTAAAACAAGAAAATTAGGACACTTGTCATGCATGTTGTCCTTTCAGGTAGCTTCCTAAAGAAGGGATTCAGTGAGAGAAATTGAAAAAGTTTATCTTGGTATTTGATGGAACCCACAGTTTAAATTCATACCATGAGCCACAAATATGATGTTTATAGTTTTGTTACTTCTTTCATTAAGCAAATGGTTATAAAATGTATGCCCTTAATCTTACTGTAATGTCTTGAGTGATAGCTTGGCAAACAAATGTAACAGTGTTACTCTGAATGTAATTCAGCTATCTGATTAATGCTAAATCAAAATTTGTTTGATCTAATTCCTCTTGTTGGCTGAGCTGATAAGTTAATTCCAAATGATTGTCATGACAACAAGTATCACCAGGCTTGTCCTATTGTTGGAAAGCATGTTCTGGCAAGAAAAGTCCACCTCTGTGAAGTTTGTAAGCATGTCTTCATTTTTTTCCCCTTTTTTCTGAGAAAATTTTTTTTTCTATTTCATTATACATAACTACATATCTAGTTGGAATTCAATCCCTTGGACTCAAATACTAGCATTTGGATTGATGGATGATTAAACATGGGTTTGAAATCATTGTTTGAGTTTCTTTTCATAAAGCTTAAGTCCCCTGATCCATTATCTATTGTAGTTCATGTCTCAATGTCAACACAAAACTCTTGACCAAGAAGACAATTTTGTATTTTTCATAAGGTGAACAAATAAGACATCTATGTTTCCTACCCACATCCCCAATTCTAGCCACTTCATGTTTGGGTGAATTTATATATATATATATATATATAAATGTGTGTGTGTGCATGTGTGTGTGTGTGTGTGTGTGTGTGATTTAAGAATTTATCTTAGGTATATTGTCTTTATTCTAGGTGATGCTGTCTTTCAGGATTATGCACTCAATGTAAATGATTTTTTTCAAGTAATGATCTCGTTGTAGTTAGTTACCTAAACTTGCCCTAAACAATTTTTGTTTTACTTAACTTTACAGATTTGTTTTTTTTCCCTCCTTAATCTTACTGTAAACCATGTTATAAGAAAGTATACATCGTACTTAGAATGGATTTGAAATGCAGGGTCTGTTTGTTTTGTAAAAATTTTAAAATATGAGTGCCTCTTATTGACCCAATTGTCCCACAGAACTGATGTTTGCAGTCTTTTAAAATAAACATAGCAAATAACCCAGTCTTAAAGCTTGAAACTTACATTTGTCTTATCCGAGTTCCTTCCTAAAGAAACCAGACAGTATCAAGGAACTGAAGCTCACCAGATCACCACATCCAGACAATGAGAAATAAAAACCCTCGTCCTTCATGATTTCCTTAGCCCTCCCTTATTCCCATTTATCTGCTTATAGTTATATTCCTTCCTTTCTTTATAAACCCCCAATTTTAGTCAATCAGGGAGATGGATTTGAGACCCATCTCCCATCTCCTTGGCAGCAGACCCGATTAAAGCCTTCTTTCCTGGCAATACCATATTATCAGTGACTGGCTTTCTGTGAGGCCAGTAGCAGGACCTAGACTGAAATTATGGTATTTTGGTAACAATATCTTCTGTCCATTCAAATCTATACTCAGCCATATGGAATTATTTTTTCAGTTTCTTGAATATTCTGTACATTTTCTTCTACTTCTAAACCTCCAAAAATAATCTGATAAGCAGCAAATTTGCCACAATGCAGAACCAAAATAGTGGTAAAAAGCCCTTTACACATTTCTTTTGGCAATAAACTGATTATATGTAGTAAGGCCTGGCTCATAGAGACTTCTCTCTTTAGGAAGTGGATATCTGGTGACTCAACCATTTGGCTTGAAGCAGTTTCTAGGAGAGTTTCAACTGCAGTTCCACAGGATTTCATTACAAACTATTTGCAGTCTTCCTTTTTCCTTTGCTGGTACTAAACAGGTGACATATATTTCACATTGACAATTAGTGTCATCTGGCTTGAGGCCACTTCTTCTCTTTTTGGTTTCTGGTGCCCTTTGCAGTAGTGCCTTTCCTACTGTTTTATATTCGTCAGACTAAAACATCTCAAGTAGCTCCAAGGAAGAAAACATTTTGCATCTCTCTTGTATTCGAGGCTCGCACTTCACCTTAAATGCGGAATTTTTTCTCTTTTTTTAAAAGTTATCTATGAGGATTTTTTTCTTTTCCTTCTTATTTTGTTTTTTGAGACAAGAGCCTTGATTTATTGTTCAGGGTGGAGTGCAGTGGTGCAATCACATTTCACTGCAGCTTCAACTTCTTGCGCTCCAACCAGCCTCCCACCTTAGCCTTGTGAGTACCTGGGGCCACAGGCATACACCACCACATTTGGGTAATTACTTTTTTATTTTTTGTAGAGATGAGAATTCCCAGTGTCATCCAGGCTGGTCTCAAATTTCTGGGTTCAAGTGATCCTCTCCCCTGGCCTCCCAAAGTGTTAGCATTACAGGCATGAGCTTCTATGCCCAGCCCATATTAGGATTTCTAAGAGAGTATCTGGTCAACGATTCTAGTATCACAGATATTTGCTGGATTAATTGCCAGCATATGTTTCTAAATAAATTCTTAAGTACTTATTTGTAGATATTTACTTAATGAACAGGCCTTTACATCAGTGATATGGATTGGTCATTTAAGGTCAATAAAATTGAAAATAGGAATGACAATTACAGTACTTATAGGGCTATTATGAGAATCAAATAAGTTAATATTTGTTAATTGCTTAGAGCAGAGTCTAATATATAGAAAATGCTAGACAAGTATTGTTTAAGTAATAAAAATTTGAAATATAATATAAAAACAATTAGATAGCTGACTTCTTAACAGTGGTGGAAATAACAGAATCATACATTCAAAGTTGTGAGGCCAGACACAGTGTCTCACACTTGTAATCCCAGCTACTTGGGAAGCTAAGGCAGGAAAATCACTTGAACCCAGAAGGTGGAAGTTGTAGTGAGCTGAGAACTAAACAAATGTTGACTGTTTATAAGCAAACATAGTTTATTAATCAATATAGAATAAAATACTGGTTAACAGTGGTATGTGATTAGGAACGGGGTGTTAGGACTTAATGCATCCTGAGATCCCTGTACTCTTTGGGAGGAGGGTACAATGTGACCTAACTTTAGAACATACAAGATAAAATTTTGAATAGAACACATTTTATCCTGAGAATAAAATAGAGTTTGTAAGATGAAGAGACAAAGTTGTCTGAGATTCAAAGATAGAGGACCATGCTTGTTCCCAGCTACTCGGGAAGCTGTGGTGGGAGAACACATGAGCCCAGGAGGTTGAGATTGCAGTGAGCTGTGATCCTGCCACTGCACTCCATCCTGGGTGACAGAGTGAGACCCTGCCAAAAAAAAAAAAGTCTTGAAGTGAAACCACTCCTATATAATAGGCCATCATTGCAGGAAGCAGGACACTGCCTATACTTTCAAGTAAGATCATCTTTTATGGAACTCTGGGCCTCTATCAGCAGGAGTCACTGGCAAGAACTAAGCCTCTCTGCCTTAGGATCATTGGGCCTGATGCTATTTAGCTTTCCATTTCTGCTCATGTCAGTTACCACAGCAACCAAGAATTCGAAGGTCATCCCTCATCTACCAGATTCTAATTCCCATAGGACTTGGTATATTGCCTTTTCTGATTGCTATCCATTTTCTGAAGCCTTCCACCTCATCTATGAACACTCTTCTTACTCTCTTGCTTTAAAACCTAGCTGTTTCTTGGTTACCTTGCTTCCTCTTTGTCCTTCTCTAACGGTGGGCATTTTCTTGGCCACGCTCCTTATACCACTGGGCCTGCAGATTGGGTAGCTGTTTTCTTAGATCATCACCATTACTTCTGAATCATTTTTTCTTTCTCATCCACAGATCCTCTCTCTCTGAATTTCAGGTCATCAGATTAAACTCTGCTACTGAATCAAGTGCAGTTATCTATAGTTCCTTGCCCAGAGATATACCCCTTTATTTCTTGAAGATTTTAGTTCCTGGCTCACTGTCCACAGGTTCCTATAAACATCAAGCCCAAATTTCAGTTGCTTAATATAGTAATTTTTTTTTAACTCAGAGTTAATTTGGAGGTGGTGGGGAGGAGACAGGCTGTGTTCTATGTGGTCATTCAGGGATTCAGGCATATGGAGGCTCTGTCATCTTCACACCATGAGCTCTGGACGTCAATGTCTTGCTGGAATATGCGAAAGGAGAAAGTATAGGATCAAGACAAATGTTTTTCTGAGGCAGGCAGGGAGGGTGGGAAAGGTAGTCTGATGAGAGTGCCAGGGGGAAGAGAATGAGTTAGTGAATAACTGCCCTAGTCTGTTCTTTAGGCATCAGCTATCAGTTTTGTCCTTTCTCCTATCCAATGATACCCACTGGAAAAAGATAACCTGAAGCTCTCCTCATTCAGTGCATCGACTTCAAAGGTCAGGATCTCCAGCTACCACACCACACATCACCACTCATCTAAACATAGCTCCTGAAATCTGTCAGCTAGAGACATGTTTATGGCTTATGCCCTTTCAGCCTGCTCTCCAACACTCATGTGCGCGGGCACACACACACACACACACACACGCACACGCACACGCACACACACTCTCTACATAATAGTGGAGCAGGGACAAGATAATAACAACTCAGATTTCTCTTTGAAAATGAAAATGCATAGCAAGGACAAAAGCCCACAGGGTAAGCCATGTCAAAACCTTCTAATCCTGTGGAATGAAATTCCTTGATTAGAGCTGATTTTGCTCTCTGGCAAAAACTCTTTAGTTCATAGTTCTTTATGACCTCCAGTTCTACATTCTGGAAGGTTTGTCCTTGCTTATTGTCTTCTATGGCCATCCCAGAAGTCATTTTGGGGACATGTGGCATCCGGGGCTATAAGGCTTTTGCAACCTACTCCATTCTGGCATAAATTTGGGTCCCCAAGACTTGTTTTGTGGCTCAAACATTCAAAGCCTCTTTTAGTTGAGGTTTGTCACTTTTTTGGCAATAGAACTCCCATGAAAATTTAGTAGGCCATGGATTAATTTGCTTTCATTGGTTTTATGTGTCAGTGAACATATGCTCATCCTTTCCTGGATATAATACACAAGCCTGGTATCTTTGCTTCCTTGCCCCCAAGCCTGTCTTGCAACAGAGTGGCACCTATCATGAAGCCATTACTTTTAGAGAGAAGGCCATACCCTTAATCTGATCATTGCCACAGAGCTGAATCGTTTTTTTAAATTTAATTATATGATTTTGTTTTGCAGAGATGGCATCTCTCTATGTTGCCCAGGCTTGTCTTGAACTCCTGGGGCTCAAGGAATCCTCCTGCCTTGGCCTCCCAAAGGGCTAGGATTACAGGTATAAGCCACTGCACCCAGCCAACAGAGCAGAGTTTTGATGAGGCATTGTTGTTAAAAGGCTTTTCATTGTTTGGAGTTTGTAGCAATGAGCTTTCCTAGCATTTGAGGCCTCATAGCTCTCTCTACTTTCTTCCCTTTAGTAATTGTTTCTAAACTGCCAGTTCTTGCCTGAGCCTAATTGTTTCTTTTGAAATATCACTAAATGCATTCAGCAAAAATCAACACAAACTTTTAACATTTTTCTGACCCTCTCCCCTAGAGCCAAAGTTTCAAAGGCAGTTGATGTGCTTTTCAAGCAATAGAAAATGTCAGTTTTTAAAATGTTTTGTCACTGCATGCCAAGGACCTCCATTTTTCTAGCATCCAGCATTCATCAGTCTCACATGACCATGGAGCCGATGCTACGTGTTCCTGCTGTGATCTGGACCCCACTTCTGCTCTCCTAACTCACTGAACTCCAGTCACACTGACTACCCTGTGCGTTTCAGTATTCTAGGCACTATCCTATTTTAGAGCCTTTGTCTTTGCTGTTATGTCTCTGGGAGGAACATACCCTTCCCTTGGATATTTACTTGTGGGTCCCCTCCTGCAGGTCTTTACTCAAGAGTTAACTATTTTGTGAGGACTTCCATAGTGATTCTATTCTCAATCCATTCAATAATCCCTTTATCCCCATTTGGGCCAGTGTGACACCTTTGAACTGGCTTCTGTGAACTTTTGATATGACTCCTCTGATTTTAGAAAGCTTTATTTCTGATACAAAAATGTGTCCCAGGCTCACAGTTTTGAAATTAGCATTTCTCTAAATTGCCTGGTCTTCTAGAGAATGAAGATATAGATCAAAATCTTGGTGTTATGGGTACTCATTGCTACTGGACTGATATAACTTTGAGACTATCAGTAGACAATTTCAGTTTTAAGGGATTGTTTTTAAAATTAGTTATAATTGTTTGCATAGTAATGGATTTTCATGATTCAAAAGTTAAAAGTATACAGAAACATATACACAGGGTTTTGCTCCTATTCCTGCCCCCCTTCCATTCTGTTTCCCTGCCCTCTATAGGTAACTATATTGATTAGTTTCTTTATGCCATACTTATCCCTTTTATCTTATTCTGTAACCCTCACCAATAGGTAAACAATTTTATTAGTTTCTTGTTTATCCTTCCACTGTTTCATTTCACACACACATATATGTATGCATTCACTCTCTTACTCAAAGTCTGGCACTTTTCTGCACATAAATATATTTTCTTAAGAACATAGGCAAGCAATCTCTGCATATCAATGCATGGAGAGCTTCCTTTTAAAAAACTGTGTATTACTGCATTGAGTGGCTGCATCATAGTTTCTTCAACTAATTATTTATTGTGGGCTGCTTGGGTTGGTTTCCAATCTTTTTCTCTTACAGTTATGTTGCAGTGAAGACATCTGTACATATGTGATTTTATATTTGTATTGTATCACTGGGATAGATTCTTGGAAATGGGGTTGCTGAGTCAAAGATATATCTGAAAGTTTTTAGAGACTGCCAAATATTTTTGCATTGGGGCGGTGCCATTTTCTTCCCTCCACTAATGTAAATTTTCAGATTTTTGCCAAGTTGATAAGTAAAAAAATGGTAACTTTGTATAGATACAGTACAGTTGTCCCCTGGCACTTTTTGGGGATGGGTTCCAGGACCCATGGATATTAAAATACTTGGATACTCAATTACCTGGTATAAATTGATGTAGTATTTGCATGGAACTAACATACATCCTCCAATCCTCTTACACTTCCATATACTTTACACACTTTAAATTATCTCTCAATTACTTATAATACCTAATACAATGTAAATGCTCCATAAATAAAGTATTGTGTTTTAAATTTTCAGTATTTTTTATTGTTGTACTATATTCTTATTATTTATTATTTTTTCCAAATATTTTCCATCTATGATTGTTTAAATCCGTGGATACAGAACCCACAGATCTGGAGGGCCTACTATACTTTACATTTTCCCTAAACATGAGTGCGATTGAACATAATTTAATCTATTTAAAGGGTATATTTTGTGTGGGTGATCTCTCTGTTCATATCTTTTCCTTGTAATTCTATCAGGTTTTGTTTTTTTGTCTTTTCTTGATTTCTAGTAAGTATCCTTTACATATTGGGAAAATTTACCTTCATCTGTGATAGGTGTTGCAAGTTTTCTCCAAGTTTGTTAGTTGTCTTACAATTTCTTATGGTTCTTTCTTTCTTCTCTGGCTCTCATTTTTTATTTTGTGTATTCCTATTTTTCGGTCTTTTCTCTTATGGCTTTTGGATTTCACATCATGTTCAGAAAAGCCTTCTCTGGTTGAAAGTATTAAGAAAGTTCACCCATGTTTTCATATAATATTTATATGGTTTTCTTTAAAAAATGTATTTCTTTATTCTTTTTGGAGCTTTTCCTAGAGTGTGTGGAGAGGTATCGGAACAACTTTGTCTTTCTCCAGATGGCTATTCAGTTGTCCCAGTACCAGTTATTAAAATGTGCATCTGTAGCCCATTGATATGAAAAGCTTGATTTATCATATTCTTATTTCCCATGGGTATTTGAATCTATTTCTGGAATTTCTATTATGTTCCATTGGTCTACTTGGTAATTCACAATCAATTCAGTACTGTTTAATTATTGATATGTTATATTATGTTTTAGTATCTGTTGAGGTTAGTCCTCTACATTGTTCTCTTTCAAAATTTTTTCTGGTTACTATTATTTGTGTATTTTTTCATATAAACTTTAGAATAAAACTTTCAGGTTTTAGGAAAAATTCTTTTAGTATTTTTATTGGATCCTGAGCCACTTTTTGTTATAACATATTTAAACTAAGATGGTTAGGCTGAGTATTCATAACTCAGCTCTTGTACTTTATAACTGCTTAAAAACAGAGACTTTCTGATTTAAATCCAAAAAAAATAATAATATAAAACTGATATTTACTCAAGGCACTGTATATTTCTGGTTCCTATGATTTCAGGTTTTTCAGTTTATAGGCTTAAAAGCTTTCTGGAAGGTTTGCCTGTGGTGGTCACTTCCAGGCGAAGAGTTCACTTTGCAAGGTCACTTTGCCTTTTTTCCCCCCACAGCACTCTATACAATTCCAAGTTTTGTGCTTTTTAAAATAAAGCTATTTTCTCCTAAAATGATTAAAAGTGCTCTAGGGAAGAACCACTGGTTTGGAGGTCTGTATACAATTGTGTAATTTCTGGCTCAAGTAATTTCTAGTTTGCCTGGAATTTTAACAATAGTCCTGAGGTTTTGCACACTGAACAGCCTTTGAGCTCCTCAGCCTAGGGGTCTTTGGTGACTCCTTTGAATATTTCTGAGAGATCTGAACCTGTGAATACTGGTGGAAAAATATATTTGTTTCTCTACAAAGATTCCACCCTGAAATTTAAGTTGCATGTTTTTAGAGAAATTATGTGAAAACAAACAAAATACTAATGTACAAACAGTGCTATCCAAAAAAGAACAGAAAGAAGTCCAGCGATACAGGAGGTAAAGCTCTCATAATAACTGTACTTCACCCACACTGCACATATATAATTTTTGTGATTACTAGCTGCACTATTAAATAGGGTACCTTAACAGACATTATGTGCAATGTGGGTGAACTTGAGTTTATTATAACAATTCTAACTCATATGTTTCCTGACATCTGTGGTATTTTAGGCAGTTACAGTGAATGTTATTTTCCTTATGGTATTTTTCTTAAATGAAATAAAAAAATGCAGAGGCTGAAAAAGTGGCCCATGTCTAACTATGTTTATATGTAAGAGGTTTATGGAAATCTTAATACTTATTTATGGGTAGATCTGACTTCATGCCATTATTATGAAATCATTTATTCAGCACCTTTGTTGAGGTCCTTCTCTGTATCAGGCAATGAGGCAGGCCCTGGGGATACAAAGACAAAGATAATAAAATTGCTACTATTGACAAACTAAGCAGCAGAGTGTTGAGGAGTCTTGGGAATATAAGAAGTATTTGTAAGACAATATGAAGAAAGCTCTTTAAGTACTTTCATTTATTTATAACAACCCAACACCTTCACGACTATTGTAACCACAATTTTACAGATGAGTACCTTGATGAAATTGAAAGTTAGCTATAATATGGAGGTGAGCTCAAAGCATTCGAGGAGCACAGGATATGCTTGGGAAATAAGTGGTGTGTGGTAGTCAGACTAGTCTTTTTGGAAAGAAGACTTTGCTAAAGTCTTGATGACAAATCCTACGGGCTCTGTGCTAGGAAGTATGGCAGAGAGAAGACAATTGATAAAGAAACATCTAGACCACAGGTCAAACACCACATGCTGATAGACTGGATACAGTTGGGTCTAAAATAAGTAAGACAGTTCTTTGTTTTGTGCTTAGATACTTGCTAAGATGAAGTGATTGATGGATATTGTAACTATAGAAGGTGAAATAGGTAAGGAAGAGAAGATGGTTTGCTTGTATAAATTACAATTGAGTTTTTCTAATTTATGATTTATAATTCTGCATGAATTTTGCCTTTTCATTGTATATTTTCTTTGTTTACAGGAAAAGAATTCTATAATTTTGAATACTTTTATTTCTTTTAAGTAAACTATTAAAAAAATCCTTAAAGAGACTAGTCATGGTGGCTCACGCCTATAATCCCAGCACTCTGGGAGGCTGAGGTGGGAGGATCACTTGAGGTCAGGATATCGAGAGAAGCCTGGCGAACATGGTGAAACCCTGTCTCTACTAAAAATACAAAAATTAGCCAGGCGTGATGGCAGGAGGCTGTAATCCCAGCTACTTGGGAGGCTGAGGCAGGAGAATCACTTGAATCCAAGAGGCAGAGGTTGGAGTGAGCCAATATTGTGCCACTACACTCCAGCCTGGGTGACAGAGCAAGACTCTGTCATAAAAGGAACAAACAAACAAAAAACCTCTTTAAAGAATATCTAGATTCAAGGTAAGAATAATGAATAAGGCAGTTGCAACATGACTTTAAGGTAGACTCCTTTGCCCCTGTAGCATAAACAGCAGTAGAAGAAGTACACACCTTCTCCTTGTTTCACTTTTCCTATTTTACCCACCCTCATTCCTACACCAAGCAGCCTGAAGAGTGCTAGAAATCCCACCTCCTTCCCTGTGGTTGGTGTGCACAGCAGAGGCCTTCTTCCCCATCCGGCAGCTTGGGTGGGCAGTGTTGTGGCAGGGTGGGTAACAGTGACTCGTGGAAATCTTCGCTCATGCTGTGCAGCAGCTACTATGCCTGGGTCTAGGAGGTAGATAATGCAGCCACTCAACTGATTTGGAGCCTAAAGAAACAAGGCTTGATGATTTGCTGAAATCTTAGTGCATCAATTTTAAACTTAACTCCCACTGAAATTGCCTTGATGTTGCTATGACTAAAAGTTTTAAAGAGGAGTATCGACATAATTCCATGGCACAGAGCGTATATACATCTTAGTGGTTATTTAATAAAAGTTAGGCACCCAAGGCCCAGTTCAGCAGATACTTCTTGGGGTTCTCAAATCCTGTTTTTTCTTTTGCCTGGTACACAGCTAGACTATATTCTCAGTCTTTCTTCTAGTAGGGTGCAGTCATCTTACAGGTTCTCACTGATAGAAATGAAGAAAGAAATGGTGTGTCCTTGAAGAAGTAGGTGTGCCTTCTTCAGGCTCCCTTTGTCTATTGTCTGGTTGTATATAAAAATGAGGTTCCAGGAGATGGCAGATACCCAAAATGGAAGGAGATTATTTCCAGATTATTGTGTGGAGAGCCACCTGCTCACAAGGAATATCGGAAGAAGGGAACTTATCTTAGGGACCCAGAAACTCTTCGAAAATATTATTTACATTAATAGCTTAAATTGAAGAAGAGTTACCTTCTGCAGACAGGATGATCTAAGTGAACTGTAAATTAAGTTTGTGCTTATCTACACAAAATAAAAAAAACACTTCATGAAAGATATTTTTCAGCCACTTTAAGAGGGATGTGGTTTAAAATCAATAAAGTCGACCAGTACCGCTCATGAAATTTACACCAATAATAGCCCATCAATAGTCAACTGAAATAACATTTAATGAAAAAGAAGTACTAAAAATGCATATATTTGTGATAATCACTTGCAAGTCACAGGTCTCTTCTATTCCACTTATTTATTCAACATTTTCTATTAAATGACAGACATTGTATTACCTCGGGGATGTACTTGTAAATAAGACAGAGTCTCTGCTTTTATAGAACCTACATCAAAGAGAGAGAGAGAATATACAAATCACCACAAACATGGAGATATAAGGGTAAATTGGGATAAATTTCAAGGAAAAGGAGCAAGCGGTATTAGGTACTGCAAGTGTTACTAATCAAGTTTGGGAGGTGGTATGGAAGTGCTTCCCTGAGGGAAAGTGACATTTCAGTTGTGATCTGACAAATCAGCAAAAGTTAATATGATAAGAAGAGTATTCTACAGCCTGTTGGAAAGACCTGAGCAAAGAGGAAGAAAGAGAAGTTAGTATATCAGAGAGGTGGAACTGTGCCCTTGAAGGGGGCAGTGAGGCTAGAACAGGATGTTGCAAAGCGATCTCAAGAATTTTCAGCTGGGTGTGATGGCTGATGTCTATAATCCTAGCACTTTGGGAGGCCAAGGTTGGTGGATCACTTGAGGTCAGGAATTCGAGATCAGCCTGGCCAACATGGTGAAACTCCATCTCTACTAAAAATACAAAAATTAGCCAGGTGTGATTGTGCACACCTATAGTCCCAGCTACTGTGGAGCTGAGGCAGGGGGCAGGGGAATTGCTTGAACTAGGGAGGCAAAGGTTGAAGTGAGCCAAGATGGCGCCCCTGCACTCCAGCTTGGGGGGCAGATCCAGACTCCATTTCAAGAAAAACAAAATATTGCTCTTTAAAGATAGGTAGGATGTCACTGAATATTTTAAGCAAAGTACTCACAGGGTTCCATTTATTGTTGCTGTTTTGAAAAGTGCATTCTGTTTCTAGTGCAGATAAGTACTAGAAGGAATTAGAGTAGATGGTGGGGAGCCCAAAGAGGAGATGCTATAGCTCTTCAGAAAAGCAAGGCGATGGCTATGCCAGGGTGGGCAGTGAAGATGGAGAAACGTAGATAAGAAGGTATTTTCAAAGTTAAAGCAAACAAGAGCGGCATGGAAATACTATTTTAGAGAGCTCATTTTCAAAAATTCTAATTGATTGCCTGAAATCCAAGTGAAAACACTAATAGACAAAATGCCTTTCAAGATCTTGGCACTTCACTCCATCAATTTGTTCCCTTTCCTCTCAATGTTTCTACATTATTTCTGCATGTGCGTATCTTAGATATTTTCTAGACTTCCTATTGGTCTGTCTTCAATAAAAAAATGATTCCTCCAAGTAACATAAAACTATAATTCTTTAAAATTAATTGAAAACTTTACAGTAGTTTTCTTAGCATGAAGCAGATACAGTTTAAAGCTCAGAAAAGGGATTCTGGATTTAGTAAGAAAGGATCTTGGAATAATGTATTCCAGATGAAAACACAGTAAGATTGGAAAGCCCAAGTCCCTGAGGACTCCTGCTTCTCAGTTCCCTTTCTATTCACCCCCCACCTTCATCTTTCAACTATGCAACTGGTAAATTCCTTTAAAATTCCAGAATTTCTAATGCTTTTCCTGTATTTTCTCAGCATTCTTAAGTGAAAAAATATTCTACTGTTACCACCTCCTTCCACCACCATACCCAGACTGCACCTGTACCTTCCGAACACCCGTCTTTTAAAAATTCACTTGCCAAAACCCTGGATTCATATCCCACGTTATTCTGTCTTCCCATTTGTGAACATTTTCTTCCTATTACTTGTATTTAAAAAATTTCATTAAGTCTTCTTCATTATGGGAGATTATTTGTTTACTAATTGGGGGGTGAGAACTAAGGAGTAAATCATCCATGGAGAAAATTTTTAAAGGTTATTGAGAGAAGGCTATTATGTAGTAGAACAGCTATGAGACTGGAATGAAGTAAGTTCATCTACAAATGGTTTTAGGAAGATAAATGTAAGTCACAGAATTTCAGCAGGGATTTCTAGAGGTGGATATAGAATCAAGAAAATAAATCATGTCGTTATTCTTCCCAATAGTTTTTGGCTTTAATGGTTTCATCAGATCAAAATTCTGCATAGAAAGCAGAAGTGCTTACCTGCCTTACTTGAGGAAAATGAAATATTTAGCATTATTTTACCATTTCTTGACAGAAGAAAATTGAATGTAAATGGACTATATATATATATATATATATATATATATATATGTGATTTCATCAGTGCAACAACAACTTAGACCTCTTCTAATCCATATAAAATAAGGAGACTACACATTTTAACAATGGCAATTGGTCTAAAGGGAGCAGATTGAAATAGAAGGAAAAGTGTAAGGTAATTAAATACTGTACCCACAACCCTCTGTCCCTCCCCAGCAGGGTGATGTGCATGTTGCACTGGAGAGGCAGAAGGAGCCATTGTATGCCTGATATGGTTTGGCTGTGTCCTCACCCAAATCTCATCTTGAACTGTGGTTCCCATAATCCCCACATGTCCTGGGAGGGACCTGGTGGGAAGTGATTGGATCATTGGGGCAGTTTCTCCCATGCTGTTCTCATGAAAATGAGTGAGTCTCATAAGATCTGATGGTTTTATAAGTGTCTGGCATTTCCCCTGCTTGCATTTATTGTCTCTCCCGCTGCCCTGTGAAGAGGTGCCTTCTGCCATGATTATAAGTTTCCTGAGGACTCCCCAGCCATGTGGAACTGTTAGGCAATTAAACCTCTTTCTTCTTTCTTTTTTTTTTTTTAAATAAATTACCCAAGCTTGGGTATTTCTTCATAGCAGTGTGAGAATGAACTAATACAGTGCCTCAGCAAAAAGGTGTGCTGGTTACAGCTGTGGCACTGAAGAAGAGCAGACAGTAAGACGCTCTGCAGCTGTCCTCTCACTTGGCTAACATTGGGTCATAAGCAACCTAACACAAGCTCTTTGTTGAGTAAGAAAAAGCAATTCTATGGGTCTTAATTTGAATTATTTTTCAAAAGTTCCATTATTGATTCATAGTTTGTTATTCAAGAAGTGATTTACCACAAACCATGTTACAGTTTAACATATATAATTATAGTTCCACTGGGTTTCATTTTTAAAGGATTTCAGCTTCACCCAACTACTCAGTGAAATATTCTTTTCATGGCAAGGCAATCTCATTTGGAAAAAGAGAAATATATGCACCCCTTCTTGGCAGACTGCTTACAGGCAAAGGAAGCAATGGCTGCTGTAGGGAAAAGTGAGTAAATGGTGTTGTTCTAGAGGTAATCCGGGTGCTCATTTCTTCCTTCTGCCCAGTTCTCAAGAGCATTAGTCCTGGAGCTAGTGCTTGTGGGTCAACAGAAGATTCAACTAAATCAGTACAAAAGTGAGGGTCCAGAGTAAGCTAGACATTCCCCATGACCAGAATTGTTAATTTGCAATAAAGAAAATACTTTTTTTTTTAAAAAAGGGAAGATTGTTTTTTTCAGATTCTGATAGAGATAAACCCCACCCAGCTCTTTAGGTGGCCAAGGTGGGAGGATCACTTGAGAGCAAGAGTTCAAGACCAGCCTGGGCAACATGGTAAGACCCTGTCTCTACTAAGATGGTGCACATCTTTATTCCCAGGTACTTAGGAGGCTGAGGTGGGAGGAGCACTGAGCCCAGGAGTTTGAGATTACAGTGAACCATGATTGCACCATTGCACTCCAGCATGGACAACAAAGCTAGAACCTGTCTCTAAAACAAACAAACAAATAAAAAAGTAAATAAATCATTTAAGTAACTCAATTCAGATGCTGTAAAATAAGGAATATTGTATGTATGGGAGTAAGAGTAAGCCTGCAGAATGGATTCCCTTTCTACCATTTTTTGGTAGAAACCATGATTATGGGGATATGGGGCTGCAATTCTCTCTGAGATTTAAGAAGAGAGACATAAATAATGTATCTTCTTATATTTATTGAATATAGAAATTCAATATGATTGAATAAGCAGCAGTGTACAGTAGACATACTTAAATAGTTTGCATACTGTATTAGTCTGCTTTAACGCTGCTGATAAAGACATGCATGAGACTGTATAATTTATAGAGAAAAAGTGGTTTAATGGATTCACAATTCTACATGGCTGGGGAGGCCTCATAATCACGGCAGAAGGCAAAAAACACATCTTACATGGTGACGGGGAAGAGAGAGAATCAGAGCCAAGTGAAAGGGGAATCCTCTTATGAAACTCAGATCTCGTGAGACTTATCCACTATCATCAGAACAGTATGGGGGAAACCACCTCCATGGTTCAATTATTTTCCACCAGGTCTCTCCCATACATGTGGGATTTATGGGAGCTACAATTCAAGATAAAATTTGAGAGGAGACACAGCCAAACCATATTATTTTGCCCCAGCCCCTCCCAAATCCCCTGTCTTCTGATTTCAAAATAAATCATGCCTTCCTTACAGTTCCCCAAATCTTAACTCATTTATGCATTAACTTAAAGTTCCACAATCCAAAGTCTTATCTGAGACAAGACAAATCCCTTCTGCCTACGAGTCCAAAAAATCAAAAGAAAGTTAGTTATTTTGTAGATACAGTGGAGATACAGGCATTTGATAAATACACTCATTTCCAATGGGAGAAATTGGCCAAAATGAAGAGGCAAAGGGCCCCATGCAAGTCTGAAATCCAGCGGGTCAGTCAAATCTTAAAGCTCTGAAATTGCCTCCTTTGATTCCATGTCTCACATTCAGGGCATGCTGATGCAACTGGTGGCTTCTCATTGTCTTGGCCAGCTCTGTGGCTTTGCAGGGTATAACTCCTATCCTGGCTGTTTCATGAGCTGGCACTGAGTACCTGTATGGCTTTTCCAGACACATGGTACAAGCTGTTGGTGGATCTACCATTCTGGGGTCTGGAGGACAGTGGCCCTCTTCTCATATTTATTGAATACGAGAATAAATACAAGAAGGTACCCCAGTGGAAACTTCTGTTCTGCCTTGCCCTAGCAGAGGTTCTCCATGAGGACACTTCCCTTGCAGCAAAGTTCCACCCCACATTTCTGTTCTGCACTGCCCTAGCATAGGTTCTCCATGAGGGCACTTCCCTTGCAGCAAACTTCTGCCTGGACATCCAGGTGTTTCCATCTATCCTCTGAAATCTAGGTGGACGTACCCAAACCTCAATTATTGACTTCAGTGCACCTGTGGGCTCAACACCATGTGGAAGCTGCCAAGACTTGGGACTTGCGCCCTCTGAAGCCACAGCCTGAGATATACATTGGCCTCTTTTAGTCATGGCTACAGCAACTAGGGTGCAGGGCACCAAGTCCTTAGGCTGCACACAGCATGGGGACACTAGGCCCAGTCCATAGAACCATATTTTCCTTCTAGGGCCTGTGATGGGAGGAGCTGCCACAAAGGTCTCTGACATGGCCTAGAGACATTTCCCTCATTTTCTTGGTAAATAACATTTGGCTCCTCATTACTCACACAAATTTCTGCATCCACCTTGAATTTCTCCTCAGAAAACGGGTTTTTATTTTCTATCACTTTGTCAGGTTGCAAATATTCCAAACTTTTATGCACTGTTTCTCTTTTCAAACTGAATTTTTTTAACAACACTGAAGTCACCTCTTGAACACTTTGCTGCTTAGAAATTTCTTCTACTAGATACCCTACATCATCTCTCTTAAGTTCAAGGTTCCACACATCTCTAGGGCGGGGGCTAAAGGCCACCAGTCTCTTTGCTAAAACACAGCAAGAGTCACATTTATTCCATTTCCAGCAAGTTCCTCATCTCCATCTGAGAGCACCTCAGCCTGGATTTCATTGTCCGTATCATTATTAGCATTTTGATCAAAGCTATTCAACAAGTCTCTAGGAAGTTTCAAACTTTCTGATATTTTTCTGTCTTCTTCTGAGCCCTCCAAACTGTTCCAACCTCTGCCTGTTACCAGATTCCAAAGTTGCTTCAACATTTTTGGGTATCTTTACAGCAGCATCCTTACTTTATTGGTACCAATTTACTGTATTAGTCTGTTTTTATGCTGCTGATAAAGACATATATGAGACTGGGTAATAAAGGAAAAGAGGTTTTATAAACTCACAGTTCCACGTGGCTGGGGTGGCCTCACAGTCATGGTGGAAGGCAAAAGGCATGTTTTACATGGCAGCAGGTAACAGAGAGAATGAGAGCCAAGCAAACAGGGTGTCTCCTTACAAAGCCATCAGATGTCATGAAACTTTCGACCACAAGAACATTATGGGGGAAATCACCCCCATGATTCAATTATCTCCCGTTGGGTCCTTCCAACACATGTGGGAATTATGAGAGCTACAATGCAGGATGAGATTTGGGTGGGGACACAGCCAACCATATCACAAAAACATGCAAACACATCTTAGTTGAATAAACGTTGCAAAACACTGTACACCAAATACCTTGTTAAAGCTGGCCTTCTGTCCCATGGGTTATGCCTTCACTGCGGTGAGGATATTAATAGCTTTCTGTAGAGGTGACATTTACTTTGGATAGACTGTTCTAAAACTGCCTTCTAGATGTCCAATTTCTAAATATACACTAACTTGTTTTCAGAATTTAAAATGTATTACTATGATTAAAATGTTATATTTTTGAAAGAAAAGGCTTAAAAATTTTAGTTCTATTTCAATCAGAAAAAGTAAAACAGTTCATAACACAAAAACAAAGATGCTATAACAGTGTTGGAAGAATAGGCTTTAGCTCATATTGAGATTTATGTGTGTATTTCTGACTAGTTCTCTAAAAGCACACTATTAAAGGGCTTGATCTTTTGATGATGGTATTAAAGCTTTTTTATCCACAAGATATACACTGAAGTGGATATAATTAATCTCTTTATTATCTTTTATTAAATCATTTATATTCATATTTTCTTCCCTACCGAAACTGAATCCTTTAGAACACATTCCACATTAATTTACTTTTACACCACCTACAACCTAAATGAGGGTAAATTGTCAAATAATATTGGTTGAAGAAATACATTTCTTTTTATCCTGATACTGGCTCCCTTTGATGTGTTTGTGGTATGATTAACAGACAGTCTGTGAATCTTAAAATATCTTAGAGAAAATGACAAATTAGAAAATCCTTTAGTTTTCATCAACATCTTTCTCCTTAAAGTTTTGCACTCAGGAGGATTTCTTCCTACAATTTTCTACTTTTTCTTCAAATTAAGGATTTATATTCACTCCAATTTTTTTTCTATTTGACAATAGATTTAAGTTGATAAATAACTGTAACCCTTTATAAAGGAGCCTTTAACTTTATAGATAACAAAAGCATATTAAAGTCCATCTACATTTGGGTCAGCAATGTGTCTTCTTGATCTCTGCATTAAAAATAAATAACCAGTCAACCATGCAATTTACTTTCATAATTTTGCCTGCAACACAGCTGTTCTTCATTAGTACATGTATTTGCCAGATCAGGGTAAATTTTCAGATAGTAATAATTAAGAAAAACAATTAGCTTTTTCTTCTTTGGGCTTAAATAAAAATGATTTTCAGACATTGTTGCAAGCTGATGGTTTCATTACCCAAACTTAAACTTTTGAGAATGCCTAAGGATTTATTTTGTCATTAAGTCAAAACCAACAATGTATGTATTACCTTTATCCCAGAAATCATGTTATAATGAACCGAGATGGCCTTATATATGTATAGTATAAGAACTAATTATAAGATGACATGCCAGGAACAGGTTGGCTGTCTAGAGCTTTGTCCAGTCACCTTCTGAACAAAAAGCAGATGAACTTTCTTGCTATTATAAAGCTTTGGTCCCAGTCAAAAGGGAAATATCTCAGTAAGGATGGTACTTAGAATTATCAGCCATTTTTATTTTTGTGTAATAGAGAAAAACAAATTTTAAGACATCTGTAGAAAGAAGCAAGTACAAAGACTAAACAACTGAAAAGAAAAGAGGTAAGAAGAATCAGGAAGAGAGAGAGAGAGAGAAAAAAAAAAAGGACCTAGTAAGAGAAACTTGTGGCCAAAGATAAATGGAGTTCAGAAATTAAAAATCAAGAACAAATGAATGCCATAGTTCTAATGCAGAATTTGGGAGAAGAGTTCCAGTGTATATTAATTGTGTGGCATGTAAAATGAGGAATAACTGTAGAATAACGGAAAGGACTATGATGAATATATTCTCCTATTGGGATGAAGCACATATATTGCAGAAATAAATGCCAATGTTTTTTTCCATACAGGGATTAATTACATGATCAACAGCTGGAATTTACAAGGAGGCAAATTAAATAGCAGGCAAGCATGAACTGCATTCCCACAAAAGCCATAAAACGGGAATACCAAGAGAACTGGCAAATGTAATTTTTCACCTATTTTCTTAGACACAGCTTTCCACATATAAGTTGGAGAGATGGAAATTTGTGCATAGCACACTGTGTGCCACACTGGAAAGATTCAATATGATCTATTTTTTTTCTTTTTTAAAATTATTTTACTTTAAGTTCAGGATACATGTATAGAACGTGCAGGTTTGCTACATAGGTATACATGTGCCATGGTGGTTTGCTGCACCTACAAACCCATCCCCTGGGTTTTAAGCCCCACATGTGTTAGCTATTTGTCCTGATGCTCTCTCTCCCTTTGGTCCACTCCTGACAGGCCCCAGTATGTTTTGTTTCCCTCCCTGTGTCCATGTGTTCTCACTATTCAACTTCCACTTATGAATGAGAACATGCGGTGTTTGGTTTTCTGTTTCTGTGTTACTTTGCAGAGGATAATGGCTTCCATGTTCCTGCAAAGGACATGATCTCATTCTTTTTTATGGCTGCATAGTATTCCATGGTGTATATGTGCCACATTTCCTTTATCCAGCCTATCATTGATGGGCATTTAGGTTGGCTCCATGTCTTTTCTATTGTAAATAGTGCTGCAATAAACATATGTATGCATGTATCCTTATTTTATGTATACATAGGTATATTTATTTTTTATTATACTTTGAGTTCTGGGGTACATGTGCATAATGTACAGGTTTGTTACATAGGTATACATGTGACACAGTGACATGCTGGTTTGCTGCACCCATCAACCCCTCATCTACATTAGGTATTTCTCTTAATGCTATCCCTCCCCTAGCCCCCTACCCCCTGATGGACCCTGATGTGTGATATTCCCCTCCCTGTGTCCATGTGTTCTCATTATTCAACTCCCACTTATGAGTGAGAACATGTAGTGTTTGGTTTTCTGTTCTGGTGTCAGTTTGCTGAGAATGCTTCATCCATGTCCCTGCAAAGGACATGAACTCATCCTTTTTTATGACTGCATAGTATTCCATGGTGTATATGTACCACATTTTCTTTATCCAATCTATCATTGATGGGTTGGTTCCAAACCTTTGGTATTGTGCCACAATAAACATACGTGTACATGTGTCTCTATAGTAGAATGATTTATAATCCTTTGGGTATACAGTATACCCAGTAATGGGATTGCTGGGTCAAATAGTATTTCTAGTTCTATATTCTTAAGGAATCACCACATTGTCTTCCACAGTAGTTTAACTAATTTACACTCCTACCAACAGTGTAAAAGCATTCCTATTTCTCCACATCCTCTCTAGCATCTGTTGTCTCCTGACTTTTTAATGATTGCCATTCTAACTGGCATGAGATATTATCTCAATGTGGTTTTGATTTTCATTTCTCTAATGACCAGTGATGATGAGCTTTTTTTCATATGTTTGTTGGCTGCATAAATGCCTTTTAGAAGCGTCTTCTTTTGAGAATGTCTTCTTTTAAGAAGTATCCTTTGCCCACTTTTTAATGGGATTTTTTTTTTTTTGTAAATTTGTTTAAGTTATTTGTATATTCTGGATATTAGCCCTTTGTCGGATGGATAGACTGCAAAGTTTTTCTTCCATTCTGTAGGTTGCCCATTCACTCTGATGATAGTTTCTTTTTCTGTGCAGAAGCCCTTTAGTTTAATTAGATCCCATTTGTCAATTTTGGCTTTTGTTGTCACTGCTTTTGGTGTTTTAGTCATGAAGTATTTGCCCATGTCTGTGTCCTCAATAGTATTGTCTAGGTTTTCTTCCAGATTTTTTATGGTTTTAGGTCTTATGTTTAACTCTTTAATTCATTTTGAGACAAATTTTGTATAAAGTTTGAGAAAGGGATCCAGTTTAAGCTTTCTGCACATGGCTAGCCAGTTTTCCTAATACCATTTATTAAACAGGAAATCCCCTCCCCACTGCTTGGTTTTGTCAGGTTTGTCAAAGATCAGGTGGTTGTAGATGTGTGACATTATTTCTAAGGCCTCTGTTCTGTTCCATTAGTCTATATCTCTGTTTTGGTACCCGTACTATGCTGTTTTGGTTACTGGAGACTTGTAGTGTAGTTTGAAGTCAGGTAGCATGATGCCTCCAGCTTTGTTCATTTTTCTTAGAATTATCTTGGCTATATGAGGTCCTTTTTGGTTCCATGTGAAATTTAAAGTGGTTTTTTTCCAATTCTATGAAGAAAGTCAATGGTAGCTTGATAGGAATAGCATTGAATCTATAAATTACTTTGGGAAGTATGGCCATTTTCACAATATTAATTCTTCCTGTCTATAAGCATGGAATGTTTTTCCATTTGTTTGTGTCCTCTTTTATTTCCTTGAGCAGTAGTTTGTAGTTCTCCTTGAAGAGATTCTTTACATTCCTTGTAAGTTGTATTACTAGGTATTTTATTCTCTTTGTAGCAATTGTGAATGGGAGTTAACTCATTATTTGGCTCTCTGTCTGTTATTGTTATATAGGAATGATTGTAATTTTTGCGCATTGATTTGTATCCTGAGATTTTGCTGAAGTTGCTTATCAGCTTTGGAAGATTTTGGGCTGACACTATGGAGTTTTCTAGGTATAAAATCATGTCATCTGCAATCAGAGACAAATTTGACTTCCTCTTTTCCTATTTGAATACCCTTTTAGTGCCTCCTTCAGGAGCTCTTGTAAGGCAGGCCTGGTGGTGACAACATCTCTCAGCATTTGCTTGTCTGTAAAGCACTTTATTTCTCCTTTGCTTTTGATGCTTAGCTTGACTGGATATGAAATTCTGGGTTGAAAATTCTTTTCTTTAATAATGTTGAATATTGGCCTCACTCTCTTCTGGCTTGTAAGGTTTCTGCTGAGAGATCTGCTGTGAGTGCGATGGGCTTTCCTTTGTGAGTAACCTGACCTTTCTCTCTAGCTGCCCTAAACATTTTTTTCTTCATTTCAACCTTGGTGAATCTGATGATTATGTGTCTTGGGGTTGCTCTTCTAGATGAGTATCTTTGAATGTTGGCCTGTCTCGCTAGGCTGGAGTTCTTTTGGATAATATCCTGAAGAGTGTTTTCTAACTTGGTTCCATTCTTCCCATCACTTTCAGGTACACCAGTCATACATAGGTTTGGTCTTTTCACATAGTCCAATATTTCTTGAAGGCTTTGTTTCTTTTTACTCTTTTTTCTCTAATCTTGTCTTCTCATTTTATTTCATTGAGTTGATCTTTAATCTATGATATCCTTTCTTCCACTGGATTGATTTGGCTCTTGATACTTGTGTATGCTTCACGAAGTTCTCATGCTGTGTTTTTTGGCTCCATCAGGTTATTTATGTTCTTCCCTACACTGGTTATTCTAGTTAGCAATTCATCTAACCTTTTTTCAACATTCTTTGCTTCCTTGCATTGGGTTAAAACATGCTCTTTTGGCTTGGAGGAGTATGTTATTACCCACCTTCTGAAGCCTAATTCTGTCAGTTTGTCAAACTTATTCTCTATTCAGTTTTGTTCCCTTACTTGTGAGGAATTGTGATCTTTTGGAGGAGAAGAGGCATTCTCGTTTTTGGAATCATCCTTTTTGTGCTGTTTTCTTTCCATCTTTTTGGATTTATCTATCTTTGGTCTTTGAAGTCAGTGACCTTCAGATGGGGGTCTCTGAGTGAATGTCCTTTGTGTTGATGTTAACACTATTCCTTTCTGTTTATTAGTTTTCCTTCTAACAGTCAGGTCCCTCTGCCTCAGGTCTGTTCAAATTTGCTGGAAGTCCACTCCAGACCCTCTTTGCCTGGATATCACAGGCAGAGGCTGCAGAACAGCAAAGATTGCTGCCTGTTCCTTCCTCTGGAAGCTTCGTCCCAGAGAGGCACCTGCCAGATACCAGCCAGAGCTCTTTTGTATGGGATGTCTGTTGGCCCTCACTGGGAAGTGTCTCCCAGTCAGCATACCTGGGGGTCAGAGACCCATTTTAGGAGGCAGTCTATCTCTTATCAGAGCTAGAACACTGTGCTGGGAGGTCTGCTGCTCTCTTTAGAACTGTCAGACAGGGACGTTTAAGTCTGCTGAAGCTGTGCCCACAACTGCCCGTTCCCCAGGTGCTCTGTTTTAGGGAAATGGGGGTTTTCTGTGTAAGTCCCTGACTGAGGCTGCTGCTGCCATTTTTCTGAAATTCCCTGCCTAGAGAGGAGAGGCTATCTTGTTGCAGTGACCTTTCTGAGCTGTGATGGGCTCTGCCCAGTTCGAACTTCCTAGGGGCTTTGTTTATGCTGTGAAGGTAAAACTGCCTACTCAAGCCTCAGCAAGGACAGGTGTCCCTCTCCCCATCAGGCTTGAGCATCCCAGGTGGAGCTCAGACTGCTGTGCTAGCAGCCTGAATTTCATGCCCATGGATAGATTGCTGGGCTCTGTGGTGGTGTGATGCCCCATGTCAGACCACTTGGCTCCCTGGCTTCAGCTTCCTTTCTATGGAGTGAATGGTTGTGTCTCACTGGCATTCCAGGTGCCACTGGGGTATGGAAAAAAAGCTCCTGGGCTAGCTCCGTGTCTGCCCAAATGGCTGCCCGGTTTTGTGCTTGAAACCTGGGGCCCTGTTGATGTAGGTGCTGGAGGGGGTCTTTTGGGCTGCAGGTTGTGAAGATTGTGGAAAAAGTGCAGTATCTGGGCTGCAGTACACAGTAAAGTCCCTAATGGTTTTCCTCAGCCAGGAGGGGGAGTTCCCTCGCCCCTTACGCTGCCCAGATGAGGCGATGCCCACCCTGTTTTGGTTTGCCCTCTGTGAGCTACACCGACTTTCCAATCAGTCCCAATGAGATGAACCATGTACTTCAGTTGGAAATGCAGAAATCACCCGCCTTCTGCATTGATTTTGCTGGAAACTGCAGGCTAGAGCTGTTCCTATTGGCCTATCTTGCCAGCAATACCCACATGTATCTTTATAATAGAATTATTTATATTCTTTTGGGTACAGTGGTGAACATGTTCTTTTATGCCCAGTAATGAGGTTGCTGGAATAAAATGGCATTTCTAGTTCTATGTTCTGGAACTGCCACACTGTCTTCCACAGTGTTTGAACTAACTTACATTCCCACCAACAGTGTAAACGTGTTCCAATTTCTCCACAGTCTTGCCAGTATCTGTTGTTTCTTAAGTTTTTAATGATCACCATTTGAATCCCTGAGTAGACCAATAACAAGTTCTGAAATTGAGGCAGTAATAAATAGCCTACCAACCAAAAAAAAAAAAAAAAAAAAGAAAAAGGCCCAGGACTAGACAGATTCACAGCCAAATTCTACCAGAGCTATGATAAGGAGCTGGTACCATTCCTTCTGAAACTATTCAAAGTAACGGAAAAGGAGAGATTCCTCCCTAACTCATTTTATGAAGCCAGTATCATCCTAATACCAAAATGTGGCAGACACACACACACAAAGAAAACTTCAGGCCAATACTGAAAATCCTCAATAAAATCTTGGCAAGCCAAATCTAGTAGCACATTTAGAAGTGTATCCATCACAATCACGTCGGCTTTATCCCTGGGATGCAAGGCTGGTTCAACATACACAAATCAATAAACATAATCCATCACATAAACAGAACCAATGACAAAAACCACACAGTTATCTCAGTGGATGCAGAAAAGGCTTTCAAGAAAATTTAACACCTCCTCTTGTTAAAAACTCTCAATCAAATAGATATTGAAATAATCAAAATAATAAGAGCTATTTATGACAAGCTCACAGGCAATATCACACTGAATGGGCAAAAGCTGGAAGCATTCCCTTTGAAAACCAGCATAAGGCAAGGATGTCCTCTCTTACCACTCCTATTCAACATAGTTTGGAAGTTCTGGTCAGGGCAATCAGGCAAGAGAAAGAAATACAGTGTATTCAAATAAGAAGAGAGGGAGTCAGATTGTCTGTTTGCAGATGACATAATCCTATATTTAAAAAACTCCATTGTGTCAGCCCCAGAACTCCTTAAGTTGTTAAGCAACTTCAGCAAAGTCTCAGCATGCAAAATCAATGTGCAAAAATCATAAACATTCCTCTACACCAACAATAGGCAAGCAGAGAGCCAAACCATCAGTGACCTCCCATTCACAATTGATACAAAGGATATAAAATACCTAGAAATACAGCTAACAAGGGGAGTGAAGGACCTCTTCAAAAAGAACCACAAACCACTGCTCAAGAAAATAAGAGAGGACACAAACAAATGGAAAAACACTTCATCCTCATGGATAAAAAGAATCTATATCATGAAAATGGCCATACTGCCTAAAGTTATTTATAGATTCAATGCTATCCCCATCAAACTACCATTGACATTCTTCACAGAATTAGAGAAAAACTACTTTGAAATTCATATGGAACCCCCCAAAAATCTGTATAACCAAGACAAGCGTAAGCAAAAAGAACAAAGCTAGAGACATCATGCTACCTGACTTCAAACTATGCTACAAGGCTACTGTAACCAAAACAGTATGGTACTGGTACCAAAACAGACGCACAGACCAATGCAACAAAATAGAGACCTCAGAAATAGATTATGCATCTACAGCCATCCAATTTTTGACAAACTTGACAGAAACAAGCAATGAGGAAAGGATTCCCTATTTAATAAGTGATGCAGAGAAAATTGGCTAGCTATATGCAGAAAAATGAAACTGGACCCCTTCTTTACACCTTATACAAAAATTAACTCAAGATGAATTAAAGACTTATATGTAAAATCTAAAACCATAAAAACCCAAGAAGAAAACCTAGGTAATACCATTCAGGACATAGCCATGGGCAAAGATTTCATGATGAAATTGTCAAAAGCAATTGCAATGAAAGCTAAAATTGACAGATTGGATCTAATTAAACTAAAGAGCTTCTGCATAGTAAAAGAAACTATTATCAGAGTGAACAGGCAACCTACAGAATGGGAGAAAATTTTTGCAATCTACCTATCTGACAAAGTCTAATATCCAGAATTTACAAGGTATTTAAACTAATTAACAAGAAAACAAAACACCATCAAAAAATGGACAAAGAATATGAAGAGACACTTTTCAATATGAACAAATTTTATGTAACTATTTTTAAAAACCTATACCTCAGAATGAGAATGTTTCTAATGTACTTGAACTTGAGTGGGGACAATAGATATTTTTGCCATTATTGCCATTACCATTTCCCAAAAAATTCTTACATTTTTAAAAAAAGTCTTTGGCTACATGTGCTTATCTTGTACATGCTGCTTCCAAAAGCCTTGAAAAGCCAATCAGTTCTTGTGGAACTCAAGGTCAAAGCACAAAATCATTTACAATAACTGTAGCATAATCTGATTTGGTACAATTCAAAAAATGTTCGGGGTGACCCACTACCCTTAGGGTTCAATCCAAACTCTTTACTGTCATCTAAAATCTTTGCATGCTACGCCCCTGCCTCTCCTTCTGATCTCATCTCATAATGCCCTCTCCTCTCTCTCTAAAGGGAGACAGACACACTGGCCTTCTGCTACTTCTTCAGAAGTCTGCTTCTAACTTCATGGACTGAAGTTGCTACTCCCAGGCATGCTTTCCCCCTGTGTCTGTCTGTTTTTCAGTCTTTGAGCCTGAGCTTATTTTCTTCCTCAAAGAGGTATTCTCTGACCAACTTTTCCAAAGTAGGTCTCCTAATTTTATCAGAGTTCCATTTGGGTTTTCTTCACAGACTATATAAATTGATTCACTTCTAGAATAACTCTCACTCTGGACTGTAAATGCAGTGAATATTGAAAGTTGGTACATGTCCTCATTGCCTAATACAGGGTCCAAACATGCTACAGTTAAAACAAACAAAAAAAAAGATCATACTAGAATAGAATGCCAGAGTGAACTGCATAGGGTAGATTACTACAATTTAATGAAAATATTATTTCAGAAGTATAAGTATTTAAGTGTGTGTGCTGGATAGTGATGCAAAATGTGAACTTCAGGTAAAAAAAAAAAAGCCAGACCAAAAAAGAAAAACATATGGATTGTTAAGTATTTGTTGAATTAATGATTTTTTTTTCAAGTGGAAATACTCTATAAGACTTCTTATAATTAAAACTATTCAGAGTAGGAAGATACTGATGACCCTTTTCAGGGTTACTAGATAGCCTCTTTCCTCAAGAAAAGAAAGCTTGTGCTGGTTACCATCTGAAATTGCTTAAAGCTTCATTCCTTTGCCTTACCCAGTTGTTTCCATTTTCAGTGCAGGAGTTGTTGTGATATGTAGCACCTGGAGACGCAGTGATTCCGTACACCTTGATAACCTTAAGAACTTTCCATAAAAGGAAATTTTGATTGAGAGGAGAGGATTAGACCTCTGGGAGAACAGTAACTTTGGAATGGGGATACATCCTTGGCTGTGTTGAAGAAGGTAGAAAGTATATGTTGGGTTAGCTCATACCACATATTTGGGCACTTCAAAATTTGCAAAGGTGGCCAGGTATGGTGGCTCACGACTGTAATCCCAGCACTTTGGGAGGCCGAGGTGGGTGGATCATGAAGTCAAGAGATCAAGACCATCCTGGCCAACATGGTGAAATCCCGCCTCTACTAAAAACACAAAAATTAGCTTGGCCTGGTGGCATGTACATGTAGTCCCAGCTACTCAGAGGCTGAGGCAGGAGAATTGCTTGAACCCGGGAGGCAGAGGTTGCAGTGGGCTGAGATCACACACTGCACTCCAGCCTGGTGACAAAGGGAGACTCTGTCTCAAAAGAAAAATTTGCAAAGGTAGAATCCTAACACTTCATGTGGTCAGCCAGAAAAGAGTAGTGATGGAAAGAAAACCAGTATATATTTTAGCTGTATGAGACAATCTGCTTGATCCCACTGAGCTCTATCTAATGAGGTCACTTGCTTCTAGTTCCCATGTAGAAAATAAGAATATACTCCACATATTATGGTAATGTTAAACCACATTTTAAAATTTCAATTGAGTGTCCACTTTTGAAATAAAGGAGAATGGAGGACAATTTGCTTCTATTCAGCATTGTAACTCAGGTCAGAGACTTAAGAATTCTTTTAACACAATATGACTAACTAATTTTTTTCAAAATTCCTTACAGATTAGGAAAAAACAAAACATCAAACAAATAATTAAAATAAAACCATTGTTGCCAGATTTGAAGCTCAATATAATTCTATTTTCCTTTGGAGTTCAGCTTGCTGTGGTCTTTATTCACATTCCCCACAAGCAACCATCATCCACACCCACTTTCTTTTTAAAGGAAAACATTTACTTTTGTGACTCGGTCATAATGAAATACAAAGGACCTCTTTGTGTGTGAAAATGAAACTGGGTGTGAGCCTTTTAAGGAAAAATTAAAGAAGGATGTGTATGTAGGGGGCGAAATTCCCAAGTCTTGCTGAGTTGATCCTGCCTACCTCCTACTTAGAAACCAGGCTGTTCTGTATGGCAAGGCCCAGATGTTGTGTGTCAGGGAGCAAAACAGCACCTCCAATGGATCACGGCCAAGTCATTCCAACAGAGCTAGGCTCAGGCTGCTCACTGCACCAAGTTACAGTGCCTGGCACAGAGGCACAGAGATAATCTCAGCCAGGCAACATCTAATAGATGCTTTCTACAAGGCTGACTCTTATCTTCCTGAAATCAGAACAAGACCTTGAAGTTAAGAGTAAGGCAGATGGGGAAACCTAGTTGAGGGAATATATGTGACCTGGGGAAAATTTGGACAGAATTGGTGCCTTTGTGAATGCAGTATTTCAGGAGAACAAAACAAATGTTGCAAAAATATAAAAAGAAACAGCACTTTCAAGGTAACTTCCAGAGCTGGAGATTCTAGGAATTGATCTCTAGCAACTCCTCAACACTCCTCCTGATCCCAAAACTTCCCCAAACTTTTGCTTTCTCTTTGCCATCCACAGTTACTCCCAGCCCAACAGGTCTTTCTCTGCAGCCCATCGACATTTGTGGTCAAGCTTATCCGGAATCCCAGCTTCATTTCCTCCCATTGTCCTCTAACTTTACTACTGTCCTTCCTTCCACTGGCAAATTTCTTAAACAGGGTCTGTGCTGTGCCTCCATGTATTCTGAAGCCACTACAGTCCCAGTGCTATGTGCTATGAAAATTCACCAACTAACTCCTTATGCACAAGCTTAACAGGTCTTTTCTCAGCCTCAGATCTCTTGTCCTCTCTGAAGCAATTGACACTATGCGTCTCATATCCTGTGTTCTGATGATCAATCCTCTCCTAATCCTCTTCTAGATTTTTAGCCATTGTGATCACAGTTTATCTCACCTTTCTTTAGATGCTGCTTATCTGTTCCTTTTGTTATCTTTTTTTTTTTTTTTNTAACATTCGCTCTATCCTCTCTCTGCAGGGTCTGTCATGATTGCCAGATTAATCTTTGATTAGGCCACACATTCCGTGTCTCCCCTTGCCCTCCCTTCTTCTATCTCCAACCCCCATTCTCATCAAGCAGCCACAGTAATTCTCTGAAACATTTAATCCTATAATGTCACCTCTCCACTCAAAACTCTTTAGCGGCTTCCTATCTCAGTCAGAGTCAAAGCCAAATTGCTTACAATCCCTTTAAGATCCTTTGTGATCCGGCCCAGGCTATGTCCCTGAGCTGAGGCCTCTGCCTCTGGCTTACCATCACTGCACTCACCCCTTCAAGGCCTGCTTCAGGGCATCTGCAGCTCTGCTTCCTCTCCCTGGAAGGATTTTCCCTGTGGTTATTCAGGCGGCTTGAGCACAAAATTTAAAACAGATGCCTATCACTCGCTATCCACAATTCCGTCTTATTTCCTACAAAAGATTTTTAATTATCTAGCATTTTTTCTTATTTATTATTTTAGAGTCAGGGTCTTGCTCTGTGGCCCAGGCTGGAGTGCAATGGTGCAATAATGGAGCACTGCAGCCTGAGCTTCCAGGCTCAAGCAATCCTCTCACCTCAGCCTCCCAAATAGCTGGGACTGTATTTAAAGTATACACAAGGGTGAACCACATTGTGCCCAGCTCTCATATTTTTTATTTATTTGCTTTTCTCCTTCAGCTGGAATATAGGTTACATGACGATAGAAACTTATGAGTGCTTTGTTAATGACCAAATCCCCAGTGTCTATCGCAGTGCTTGGCATATAGCAGGTGTCCAATAAGTGTTTGTTGAATGAATATTAAAATTAATGTGGAAAATATAACCATATATGTGGGTCTATTTTCTGGCTCTCTATTTTGCTTCACTGATATATATTTCTATCCTTATGCCAACACCATACTGTCCTGAAGATAGTAATTATATAGTAAGTCTCAAAAGCAGATATTGTAAGTCCTTCAACTTTATCCTTCTTTTTCAAGATTCTTTTTGGCTTTTCTCGTGCCTTTGCCTTTCCATATAAACTTTATAATCAGCTCATCAATTTCTTTTAAAAAGTCTTCTAGGATGTTGCTTGAAATTGCATTGCTATAGATCTCTATCTATAGGTAGATTTCACTGCACACCCACTGGAATGGCTAAAGTTTAAAACCTGACAATGCTAAGTGTTGGTAACAGTGTGAAGCTAATGGAACTTTTATATATTGCTGGAAGAATGCAAAATTACACAACTACTTTTGAAAGCATCAGGACAGTATATTATGAAGTTATACAAGCACCTACTATGTGGCCCAGCAGTCCCACTCCAAGGTATTCACCTTCCCATAATGAAAACATGTTTCATATACAGGATTGTATAATAGTGTTCATAGGAACATTATGAGATATACCCTTAACCTAGAAATAACCCAAATGTCTATCAAAACATGAATGGATAAGCAAGTTAAATAACATCATCCACTTTGATACAATGCATGAAAAATGAGTGATAACAAGTAGCAAAATATTAAGATACTTAATAGCAGGAATAAATCTCAGAAGTATTATGTTAAGCAAAAGGAGCCAATATGAGATACCACATATTGTATGATTTGATTTACATAAAATCTCTGCAAAACAGAAATATGTAGACATAGAAAGTAGATTCCTGGGTGCTTGTGACAGAGACTGGGATGAATGGGATGAATAGTAAATGAGCCTAGAGGATCTCACTGGGGTGATGAAAATATTCAACAACCTATTTACGGCAGTGATTGCACAACTCAGTATATTTATTAAAAATTATTGAATACACTTAAAATGGATGAATTTTCTGATATATAAAATATGCCACAATAAAGTTATTAAAAAACATGCAAAATGAAAGATAACAGGGATAATATAACTGCATCCTGCATGATTCCACTTATATAAAATTCTAGAAAAAGCTGAACTGTAATGACAGAAGACCTATCGGTAGATGCCTAGGGCTGGGATTCAGGGAACTGACTTGACTACAAAGGGGCACAGGCAATGTTTTTGGGTGAGGGATCTGTTTTACATCTTATTTTGCTGGTAGTTACATTACCTGTATACTACTACACAAATTCACCAAAGTGTGCATTTAAATTGGTGAGTTTTATTGTATCCAAATTTTACCTCAAAATAGGCCAAATAATACTTGTATATAGTTAATTCTGCAGTTGCTTCAATTATTCTTAGTTAATATTTTTTCTATGTTTAAAAATTACATGTTCTAAAGTTCTTGGTGCTTATTTAAGATGTATTTAATTCACTTGACCCTAATTGTTCAGATAAGATGACAGAGTAAGAGCACTTACTGGAGATTGTCAATCACTTTTAAATTTTGAATGTTCATAAAATTAACAAAATAGAAAACAAAAAAATATAAACCTTTCTTAAGCAAATGGCAAGATTCATAAACACTCCAAAATTTAGTACACATTTCTGCATATCTTGCCTCTCTTCCCACTGATGGAGCAAATATCAGAAAAGAGCAGTACAATCTAATTAGAACTTCAAAAATGACGCAAACGTCTATCAGTAGAAAACTGGAAAGATACACTGTGATAAACTCATACAATTGAGTATTACTCAGCAAGAAAAAGGGATGAATTATTGAAAAATACAATATTGATTATTCAAAGAAACATTTTGAGTGAAAGAAGCCAAGTAAAAATGTATAGATACAATATGATTTTATTTATATCAAGTTCAAGAACATGTAAAAATGAATCTATAGAGATATAATTCAGAATAGTGGTGGCTTCTGGTAAAGAAGGGATTGATTGGAAAGTGGCAGAAGGAAACCTTCTAGACTCATGGCAATAAGTATTTTATATCTCAGTTGGGTTGCTGGTTTCATGGGTGTCTACATTTGTCAAAACTGTGAATTTTATTATATAAATTTATAACCTGATTTAAAAAATTGACTCTCATGAGGCTAGGTCTCTAATGGATAGTAAATTACAAGGAAACATATGAAAGTAAGGGAAGCTGTACAGACATTAATTACATCATTCTATTAGGAAAGTTGTAATGTATAAAGAAATATGTGGAAATAATAGAACTGTACTCTAAAATACACCATATACATTAAGTTTTTTGGACATAATTGTTGACCATTTCAAGGAGGAATGTAAAATACAACTATAAAAATGGATAGAAGAGAGAAAATTCTGCCAATGGAAAATTAAAATCAAGCATTAGAAAAAGACAGAATGTGGAAAAAGCAAGGACAGATGAGAAGACCTTAGAGGTCATGTATTAAAGAGTAATTTTTTAAATTAAAGAATACAAAATAGAATTAATGCTCAATAATATAGTTAAAATGTTCTTAGATATTTAAAAATCAATGTTATTTAGAAAGAAAAGCACTTACCTTCCCTTAAATAAAATAAACATTAATCAACTCCAAATTATGGTTAAAATTCAAGAAAAAGAGAGTCCCTTAATTGTGCAAAGGAAGAGTGAACTAAAGATTAATTTTAAAGGAGATGAAATGTGTACAATGCTATGGGAAAAAAAAAATGTCTTCTTAAGCAGCTGATATAGCAATGCCTTTTGACAGAAATTTACCTTTTCCAGAAAATGTTTGCTAGAAGTGGGGTTCAAGGAATAACAAAGCAAGAAGGTTCATGAGACTGTGACCAGTTGGGGAGAAACTGGCTTTTTTGGAGGTGATATCTAGGAGTAAGGAACAAGAAGGAGAAACAATAAGACTTACCACTGACTTTGCAACAGAAATGATGTGAGCCAGAACATAACTAAATGGCATTCTCAAAGTACTGGAAGAAAATAACTTCCAGAGGTTATTTATGTAGTCAGTAAAAATAACTTTATAAAAATGAAAATGAAACAAAGATATTCTCAGAAAAAAATTGAGAGAACTTGTTTACAACAGAAAATTATAGGGGATTCTTCAGACAGAAGGATAATCATCATAGAGGGACATTTTAAAAAGGCAAAAAAGAAGAAAATTGAAGAAATAAATAGGCATATAAGAGAAATAAATTTTAAATGCCTATTGACCATAGAAAACAGTGACTGTAGTATTTATGTTTTGTGGGGTTTAAAATATGTACAATAAAATACTGTCACAATAATGCTAAGAGAAACACAGAGTCAAGGTGTTCTAAATTTCTAATAATACCAGGAAAATGCTAAAAGAAAAAAAAATTTAGACTGAAGTAAGTCAAGGATGTCTGTTGTAATATCTAACATAACATAATAGGTAGTAAAATAATATATACTTAACAAGTTAACATATGATTAAATGGAAAAAAAAAGTGTAATTCAAAGAATATGGGATAGGAGACTAAAGAAACACAAAACAGGTGGGTTAAATTATTAAGATAATAGATATAACCCAATGAAGTTGTAAGTTGATTGAAAGGAAAGGGCTGAAATTCCAAGTATTTCTCTTGAAACCATGTGTGAGAGCATCACAAATAGTATTCTGCTCTGTATTCACACCCATTGTTTCTCTTTAAAAGTATTCAGTGGTCATACCAAGGCTTATCCATTCCTGAATTATATTTCTCTCTTTGTACTTCTTATTTTTAAGTCATAAGTCATATTTTTTATCAAAATCATCTATGGACATAGTTTTAAAAGGTAAATACTACACACACACACACACACACACACACACACGCAAAGCTGACTAAAAATTGTATCCAGACTATATTGTGAACTTCTGTAAATAATAAGAAGGAAACAGAAGACAGGCAACACAATAGAAAGTGGGCCAAATGACTTTATTTAGCACTTCATAAAAAAGGATATCTAAATTGCTAATAAACATATGAAAAGATGCTCAACTCTCTTAGTCATCAGGGAAATGCAAATGAATCAGAATGAATAAAATTAAAAAGACAGAAAATTCAGAGTTGGCAACTGGAATTCTCATATATTCCAGGAAGGATTATAAATCAATACACCTTCATTGAAAACAGTTTGGTAGTTCTTATTAGAGCTGAGTATATACTTATTCTATGAGCTGGCAATTCCAATCTGAGGTATCGTGTGTGTATGTGTATTGCAAGGTATGAAGATCAGCTACATTATTTTCAGGAACAAGTGCAAAATGAAATGAAGGATTCCTGTTAAGGAGAAATTAATAACACACAGTATTGTCAACTGAAATCTGGAGGATTTAATGCAAATCTCTCAGTAGATTAGGAAGGAAAGAGTAAGGATAGCTCAGAAACTAAATAATTACTATAATAGATCTTTTACACACACACACACACACACACACACAAGTACACATGAAACATTTATAAACGTTATTTACCACACATTAGACTTCAAAGAATAACCAGTATAGCCTAAAATAGCAAAAGTTGTATAGAATACATAAAATATTCCCTTTCCTCAATGAAAAAACAGAAATAAATAGTATAGTACCAAAAGTCTCATCACCTATCAATATAAAAATTCTGCTTTACACCATTTGAGTTTTACTAAAACAAGAACAAAATTTCAATATATCTTTAAAATAACAAAAATGAAGATTCTACACAATATAGTGCTCAAAGAAAAATCTATGAACAATTACATTAATGGTCAATAAAAGGCTTGCAAACACATTACTAAACATTACATTTCTGAAGTTTGACAAAAATCTCAAATACTTAATATTAGATATTGACAGATATAAAACAGAATACATATGATAGATAATAGTGAATCTATTCAAGATGGAAAAAATGACATAAAAATTAGAATACAAATTGGAAAATAATAGAGAAATAATGTTAAGATTAAAAAAAAAATTCTTTAGTGCAAATATATTTGAAAACCTGGAGGAAATTATTGATTTTCCAAGAAACTGAAGTCAACAAGACCAGCTCTCATAAAAGGCAGAAATATTTAATAATGAAAATTACCTAGGAAGAAAAGCAGAATGTGTTTGGAATATAGTCCCTTTCCCTAAGGTATCAGAATAAAACTGTTTAATGGGTGGAGACACTATGAATGTACAACTCCAACCTTGTTTAAACTTTTCTAAAACAGAGCTCTGGATTCTTTTCATAATGGAAGTTGGAATTGCCATGATACTAAAATCTGAACAGAAGGATACAAATAAGGAAAATCAAAGATCAGCTCTTTCATGAATATTTATGAAAACATCCTAAATAAAACATTAAAGAATAATATCCAATAATAACCTTTCACCAACAATAAGATATTGTTAATATAACATCATAATCATGATGAAAGAGAAGAAATGATCACTTTCTCAGGTGGTGAGTGAAAAAAACTAATAAAACCCAACACCCATTTCTGTTAAAACTCTTATTAAATTGAAAAAGAGGCCTACTTTCTTTACAATACCTTATGGTATTTTTCCATTCAGAAAATTTTAATATTTATGTAATCGGGTCCATTTTAGACATTTCTCACTACAATACTGAAAAGGCATATGCCTCTTAAGCCAGAAATGTTACTTCTCAGGTCTGTCTTACAAAGAAACGCTCATATTTGAAAAAAGATATGTATACAAGTGGTTATTGAAGCCTTGTTGCTCACAGATTTTAAAAATTAAAAGAACAAAATGTTCATCAATGAGGAAATAAACATGATTTATTCATACTTTGGAATAGTAAAAAAGCCATTTAAAATATAAGATAAATACTTTCAAAATATATTTTCATGTATTATTCATTTAATTAAACATAAATGTTAAAGAATGCTAAAATATACTAAGGAACTTTTATAGCCACTGAGTCAGAGGCATAAAGTATTGGTCTTCTATGAGCAAAAATTCAATTTTAGTTTTAAAAACTAAATGAACTAAATCAACACTATTAAATAAATAAGATATTCCTTTAAGAAATACATTTTAATTAAAGGTACAAAAAGAAGGTAAAACTGTGGTTCTATACTATGATTGTTTAGGAAAAGAAAATAAATATGATCAAGATGATCAAGTAATGATAAAACGTGACTGAAAAAAATCGGGTAATATAGAATGAATGACACACATACATGGAGACATAGTTTTGATATGATTTCAAACTTCAAGAAATCACCAAGAACAAAAAACTATGCTAGAAAAATTAAAGCTGTTATTCCTATATAAAACCCTATGTGAGGCCTCGTGCAGTGGCTCATGTCTGTAATCCCAGCACTTGGGAGAATGAGGCAGATGGGTCACCTGAGGTCAGGAGACCAGCCTGGCCAACATGGTGAAACCCCACCCCTATTAGGTAACTATTAGGTAAAATGTGGAAAGTTAACCTCGTGTGGTAGTGCAGGCCTGTAGTCCCAGCTAGTCAGGAGGCTGAGGCAGGGGAATCGCTTGAACTCAGGAGGTGGAGGTTACAGTGAGCTGAGATCACGCCACTGCACACCAGCCTGGAGACAGAGCAAGTCTCCATCTCAGAAAACAAACAAACAACCCTATGCGAATGTGAACTTTTGTGAAACAGTTGTTGAAATGTTTATAGTCTCAGAGAAGTGTGTGTGTGTGTGTGTGTGTGTGTGTGTGTGTGTGTGTGTATGTAAACTGAGTACTATAAAAATGTAGATCCCACAGGAAATTTTGGTATCATGTTTTTACTTAGACTTACCTCAGTGTCCTCACCAAATAAATACTGAAGTTTTACAAAGGCAGATATTGTTCTGTGATGATCTCTCTTTGGTTATTATACTATGGCAGTGATGGCAACGTCACCTGGTGGTGATAGTGCTGGTTTCCAAATCATCATAAAACACGTGGGCAGTGGGTCTTTAAGTGTTGGCCTATAGGAAGACAGTACTTCTAGATCATAACATTGATTAATATTAATATAGATTATTAATGGGTCCATTCTTAGAAACTTATAGAATAAGGGTTTCATGGAAAGGGAGGTAGCAGAAGATGAAGGGAGAATAAATCCTACCTAATATTCAGTGAACACTATGGACCATACAATTTTTGAGGGGCTTCATAAACATAAGGTAGTTACAACTACTGCCCTCCCCTTTCAAATTAGGTAACTGTGCCACCGAAAGGTTAAAGACTTGCCTAGGGACGTAACCGCCTAACAGGTTCACCTTGCCCTCTGTCTAGACAGAACCAATTTATCAACACATGGAAAGTATAATGGAGAAAGAGTAAGTCACATAAAGCTGGCTGTTGGGAGACTGGAGTTTTATTATCACTCAAATCAGTCTCCCTGAGCATTCAGGCATCAGAGTTTTTAAAGATAATTTGGCTGGTAGGGACTTGGGAAGTGGGGACTGCTGATTGGTCAGGTTGGAGATGGAATTATAGGGGGTTGAAGGGAGGTTTTCTTGCTGTCTTCTGTTCCGGGGTGGGATGGCAGAACTGATTGAGTCATATTACTGGTCTGGGTGGTGTCCGCGGGTGCATTGAGTGCAGGGTCTGCAAAATATCTCCAGCACGAATCTCGAGTTTTACAATAGTGATGTTACCCCCAGGAGCAATTGGGGAAGGTTCAGACTCTTGCTGCCAGAGGCTGCCTCACCCCTGCTCAACTGTAATTTCTATTCTTGTAACTAATTTGTTAGTCCTATGAAGGCAGACTGGTCCCAAGGCAAGAAGGGGGTCTTTTCAGGAAAGGGCTATTATCAGTTTTGTTTCAGTCAAAGCATAAACTAAATTCCTTCCCCAGGTTAGTTCGGTCTGCACCCAGGGATGAACAAGAACAGCTTAAAAGTTAGAAGCAAGATGGAGCTGGTTAGGCCTGGTATCGTTCACTGTCATAATTTCCTCAGTTATAATTTTTGCATAGGCAGTTTCAGGGACATACAGCTAGTAAGGTGCAGACTAGGAATTTGAACCCAGAACAGCTCTAGAGTCTGTGTGTTTAACCATGATGCAACACTGTTTCTCAAATGGGAAGTACCTTTATGATGAGACCAAAGTGGGGAAGAATAGCTCGTGAAGAAAAGTGAAAGGTTGTGGAGACAGCCAGCCTGAGATTTGTTCGTGCTTTATGATCATAACTGCTCTCTGAAAGGAACATGTGCAGATGTTCTGACTTGCACCTAGCCAATGTATTACCAAGTAGATTTAATTTATAAATACTATAAGCAAATCATTTTTATGTGTCTTCTTGTAGCTCTGTTCTAGGATATTGCATTAGAAACTCTTGTTCAGTGTTGTGGAATTCAGTGTAGTGGGACATAGCTCTCCACAGTATAGCTACAGGAAATACCCAGAAAAAGGGGCAAAAATAATCTGAACGCCAGAGGTCTGTAAAGCTCTTATTCTCTTGTGAGTATGCAAAAGTTAAAAGAAAAGTTATATATCTTGTGATCTTTAAAAAATACAAAAAATTATGGACATATGCATGTATACGCACAGATAGTTGTCCCCCTTTATCTGCGGTTTTACTCTTTGCAGTTTCAGTTGCCTGCAGTTAACTGTGGCCTGAAATAGTAAATAGAAATTTCCTGAAATAAATAATTCGTGTTTAAATTGCATGCCGTTCTGGGTGGCACGATGAAATCTCAAGCCACCTGGCTCTGCTCCACCTGAGACGCTCCTCCTGTGTGGCTTCTCTGTGCTGTCCAGGCAGCAGCTTGGCAGCCATCTTGGTTGTGGTGGTGGTGTCTTACGTTTGTGTTCAAGGAACTCTTATTTGACTAAATAATGGCCTGAAAACATGAGTAATGACACTGGCAATTTGGATATGCCAAAGAAAAGCCTTAAAGCGTCTTCTTTAAGTGATAAAGTGAATATTCTCAATAAGGAAGTAAAAAATTGTATGTTAGGACTGTTTAAGATACGTGGTAAGAAATAATCTTCTATTTGTGAAATTGTAAAGAAAAAAGAAATGAATGCGAGTTTTGCCATCACATCTCAAACTGCAAAAATTACAGCTACATTATATGGTAAGTGCTTCCTTAAGATGGAAAAGGCATTGAATTCACGGGTGGAAGACATGAACAGGAACATGATCTGATTGACAGCAATCGAGTTTGGTACTATTTGCATTTCAGGCATATTCCTGGGGTCTTGGAAGGTATCCCCTGTGAATAAGGAGGCACTACTCTATAGATTTATATATTAAGAACATAAAATATTTTCTAAATTCTTACATCTCTAAAATGTTTTATTATTGATGAAAAGTTTAAATAATGATACAAGGTAAAGAATCTTCTCAGGAGTGTGAGCAAAAGACCAAACATGTGCAAGTAACGTTAATACAAAAAAATCAGATGAAGTGTTATCTCCCAGTACTTTTTTTAAAAATTGCACTTTAGGTTCTGGGGCACATGTGCAGATCATACAGGATTATTGCATAGGTACATACATGGCAAGGTGGTTTGCTGCCTTCATCCCCCCATCACCTATATCTGGTATTTCTCCCCACGTTATCCCTCCCCACCCTCCCCATCCCATGTTGTCCCTCCCCTAGCACCCCATCTGACTGCAGTGTGTGATGCTCCACTCCCTGTGTCCACGTGTTCTCATTGTTCAACACCAGCCTGTGAGTGAGAACATGCGGTGTTTTGTTTTCTATTCTTGTGTCAGTTTGTTGAGATGGTTTCCAGATTCATCCATTTCCCTATGAAGGACACAAACTCATTATTCTTTATGGCTGTGTAGTATTCCATGGTGTATATGTGCCACATTTTCTTTATCCAGTCTATCTATGAAGCCAACAAACATGAAAAAATGCTCACCATCACTGGTCATTAGAGAAATGCAAATCAAAACCACATTGAGATACCATCTCATACCAGTTAGAATGGCGATCATTAAAAAATCAGGATACAACAGATGCTGGAGAGGATGTGTAGAAATAAGAACACTTTTACACTCTTGGGAGTGTAAATTAGTGCAACCATTGTGGAAGACAGTGTGGCGATTCCTTAAGGACCTAGTAATAGAAATACCATTCAACCCAGCAATCCCATTACTGGGTACATACCCAAAGAACTATAAATTGTTCTATTATAAAGACACATGCACACGTGTGTTCATTTTGGCACTGTTGGAACCAACCCAAATATCCATCTTCCAATACTTTCAAGATGAGCCATTAAAACCAACTTCAAATACAAAAGTATATTTTACATAGGGAGCTGGTTCCTTTGGTTAAATGTCACAAATGTCAATGAGACAAGCAATGAAGGACAACAAGATGGTCATCAGAACATCAGTGGTTGTTAGAGAAAAGTTACTTCACAGAGGGGAAGCTTTGCAGGAGGTGGGACAAGATGTCCCAGGAAGTCTTTGGTGGCCTCATTAACTGTGCTTTTTAGGTTTGGCTTTGCTCAAATTGTCATTTGTCTCCTCTTGGGGGCTGTGTTATTCCAGGCTCCCCATGGAGTGAGGCCTCTCAAGTGAAGTCTGGCTGTAGATAATTTCCTTGCCAAGAGTTTGCCTGATTCAGGTCTAGACCAGTTTAATTCATCTCACTTTCTTTTGCCTTTCCAAAGCTTGAGAAAACTCCAGGGCATCCATTTAAAGCATAACAAACAACACTCAGTGAGAACCACAAACTGATTTTGGATATTATGAGTTTTACGTGCATCATAAACTTAGGGAATTAAAGTGGTTGCCTGCTTTCTGGAAAATGGCAATTGGAAACAACTCTAGTTTAATATAACACAAAAATTATTTTATGTGAGAACACAGCATTTTCTATAGTGAGTTTTGTTCTTGGCAAAGGATATATCATGTAGCTGGCTTGATCCTCGAGCCCATCTGGAGGGAGTGGTCGCCGAAATGTATGTGCTGGAGTCTGTGTCTCCGATTTGCATGTTTTCTTTTCAAACATCCTATTTCTTTAAGGGGAACAAATGTTTTCTCCACAAAGGCCGCCTCTGCCTCCCGCCTGGCTGCTCAGGTTTCTGCCTTCCTTTTGGTTACCGTGTGGCTGGTGAGTTCTCAGTGTCCCAAAGGGGGACGTGGCGCTAGCTGTTAGGGCTGAACAAACAATCCCAGCCGAAACCAGAACAGAATCTCAGCGCACTGCTTTCACCATCATGGTCTTCAGCTCTGTTTCAGTTTTCCTTGCCAAAACAGATACAATATCAAACACTGAGATGCTGCCAAACTCAGCAGTGAAACAGACTCACAATAATTGCTGTCGTTTATTGAGTGCCTCTAGGTGCCAGGCCTTGTGCCATGCAGTTTATGTAAACCACACTGTGTTTAATCCTTGCAACAATACTATGAGGTAAGCGCCACTATTTCAGTTTCACATTCACTATAATGGAGGTTTAGAGACCCGGAGACGTCAGGGAAATTGCCCGTGGTCACGGGCCCTAAGTGGTAGTGCCCTAATGTTTCTGCAGCTTATCGCTCAGCTTTCTCTTTTTTGTGTGTCCTATAATAACTTACAGCAACTTCTTGATCTGGATCCTGCATATCATTCACTTAGAGTGAACTAACATTTATGGTGCCTCTGCCACTTGGGAGGCTTTGAGGCCGGCATGAGGGATAGGGTGTGGATGGAGTAGACACATCCCTGACTGGATGGAGGTCTTTCCAGCCTCATCTGGTACAACTCTCCATGGGCAGCAAATGTTCTAGCCACACCATAGGACTTGAAGTTACTTAATAGCATCCAGTGATCCCTCACCTCTGTTTCTGTGCTGTTGCTTCTGCTCCAATCCCCTACCCTACGGTCTTCTGCTTTGCTGGCCCCTACTCCTCATTCCTGATTGAGTGTATAGATCACTGCTCCATGCAGCCTTCTTTGAACTCCCTAGTTACAGTTAGGTACATTTCCTCTACAGCAGAGCTCTCACACATGTCCAATGCCACCATGCCTGTCTGCTTATGTGTTGTCTGTGGCTGCTTTCATGCTACAATGGGAGGGTTGAGTAATTGCAGAAGGGGTTGGCGTATTTCACTAGAAAGAGTCAGATAGTAAATATATCTCAGGCTTTGTGGGACAGATGGTCTCTGTCATGGAAATGTTGGGGTGGGTAAGAAAAGTTCATTGTCCATCTGTGGACACTGTAATGGCCATGAAATCTGGTTTGGTGAATCACATTTCATAACATTTATTTCATAAATTGGAGGTTAGAGTAGGCTAGAGGCTGAGGAAAAAATAGGTAGGTTTTATTGGGGAAGCAAGATGGTCACAATGAGATGGGAACATGTCTATTTTACTTTGTTCCCATCTTCAAGTGACTTATTCTCTTATCTGTGAAATCTGCCCCAACCCTCCCCATCTCTTACCCCCTCTCACATACTTACACTCACATGCATACAGACACACAAGCAGGCACACAGAGAGAGTTTTAAAGAACTTTGGCACACTAAATTATGGAAACTCATATTCCTTATCTATTTATTTAATCTATTCATCTAAGAAACATTTTAAAAGCATCTAATACTTCTAGGCTCCAGAGTAGGAAGTGAAAATACAGCAGTGAATAAGACCAGTGCTTGCCCTCAAGAGACCCCTTAATAGTATAATTTTCATGCACTTCTTAAAGCTGTAGATAGAAAATCTTTTAAAAATTAGTTTTAAATTTTTATCTTACTTATGCCAAAAAATGCCTCCCTCTTTTAGGAACTTTGGAGCAAACATCCCATTTCATTAGTTCCATGGGCAACTTTACAGAGTTTGATGACATTCTTGCTCAGCTTCTGCTTTTTGGGGATTTACTCATCCTAAATATTTTAGTCTTCATAGGGTGGCTGCCCACCTCTCCTATTTTGGATGATGTAGAGGATATGACTGATCTTTCAGTCTATATGTCAAGCATGTATTCTCAGAATATTTTTACTGTCATTTCAGATTCCCTTACTGGGTTGCAACTGATAGAGAATATATCTTGCTTGACTCTTTGTTCACAAAGTTTCCTAAGGCCTCCCTCTAATCTTAGTTCATTCACCTGTCTACTTGTTACTTACAAAATTTAGGTGGAGTTCATAATTTTAGAGATTATGCCAGAGAATCTCTTTATTCAATAATCTATGTAAATAATGCAAGAAATCCATTTTAGTGTTCATCTTTGAGAACAGCTGTCATCTAAAGAAGCATCTGTTTATTTCAGCCCCTTGCTTCCTGTCCGTAAATTAACATCGTCTTCATGAAAATCATCTCTATCATGGTTTCAGTCTTGTTTCTTTCTCTGTGTTGAACAACTACCTGGGAGCTTTCTTAAAAAGAATTGAACAATTGGTGCTGGGAACCCACCTCTTGAAAGACACACTGGTCTTAAGTGACTGCTATGGCACAAATACCTCTATCGTGTGGTGGCTGCACCACAAGAAAGATGAAGTGACATGATTTCTAGAGTAGTTTTTTTAAGACTACTCTAGAAATCATGTCAATTTATTTATTTCTCACCACAAGAGAAATAAAGTGACATGATTTTACTATAGAAATTATGTCACTTTATTTATTTTTCACTACAAGAGAAATAAAATGACATGATTTCTATAGTAGTTTTTTTAAGAGTCTCAGATTTTATACCCATTGAAAAATAAAAAATACATTTCAGTTTTACAGAGAGAAAAAATTACAGCCCTCTTCTCCATTCCCTAACTTACTTTACTGCCCTCCCCACCAAAAACATCTTAAAATGTGCCTTTTATATTGTGTCTTCTTCTTCTTCTTTTGAATAAGGTCTCACTCTTGTCCAGGCTGGAGTGCAGTGGTACAGTCACAGCTCACTGCAGCCTCAGTCTTTCCGGCTTAAACTATCCTCCCACCTCAGCTTCCTGAGCAGCTAGAACTACAAGTGTGTACCACCACACTCAGCTAATTTTTTGATTTGTGCGTGTGTGTGTGTGTGTGTGTGTGTGTGTGTGTGTGTGTGTAGATTAGGTTCCACTATGTTCCCCAGGCTGGCCTTGAACTCCTGATCTCAAGCAATCCTCTTGCCTTGGTCTCCAAAATGCTGGGATTACAGGATTGAGCCACCAATCCCTGCCTCTTCTTTCCTTTTATAATTTTCTTCCCCAATCAGAAGAGTTCATTTGGGGAAGGTCTTTAGACTCCGTAATCACAATCAAAATACAATCAATAACACTTACTTTTAAATCCTTTCCATTCAATTTAGAATATTATAAAATATTAATCTCTTAATTAGAACTCTTTTACTAGAAAAGTACTCCAAATTAAGAGTAAAGAACTCTATTTTTCTCTTTATGACCTGCCTATTGGAAGTTATTATAAACTAACATCCAGAGGCCAATGTCTCCTACTCCAGGACCTCATGATTTACCGTCTCCTTACGTCTTGACACAGCACCTCTCCCAAAGATACACCCTATAATTCCATATTTAAATGTTTCTAAAAATTGTTTAAATCTACTTTTGGGTGTAATTTTTGTATTCACACATTCAACAGATATCTCTGGAGCACCTGTTATGTGCTGGAGAGCCTAGGTCATATTCTGGGCGCTCAGAATATAGGATTGCAGAAGACATTAAATTCCTTGTTCTCAGGGAGCTTATGTCTCAGTACATGGCTTCATATTATAAAAGCATTGTCTGTGTGAGGGTAGAGGCTCTATCCCTCCATGTTTAATTTCTAATGTTTTGCTTTCTGACACCTAATAAATTAATGTCCAATAAATGCTAATAGTTGTTTAGCTTCCAGTGTCGTTTTTGCTGCCCACAGCCATTCACATTCTTCTGTTAACAGTACCCCAAGTTTCTCTTGGGAAATTCACAGAAAAGCCTCATCGTTAAGTATTATTATCTGAAGTTGTCTGTGCTAAAATCTTGGTATGACTATTTACTAGCTCTGGACCTTGCTCAAAATACCCAGCTTCTCAGTATCTCAGCTTCCTCATATATAAAACGGTGCCATTGATAGAACGAGCTTCCTAGGGTTGTTGTGAGCATTGAATGAGCTAATGCCTACTGCCTGTAAAGCGCTCAAGATGGTGCCAGACCGTAGTGAAATGCTACATAACTATTTTCTGTTGCGATTAGTATTCAGTAGTTCCTTTTTTGGGGAGTAATGTTTTAGGGACAATCAATATCCCCTTCCCAACTTTTTAAGGGCTGTACACATGACTTTTCCAGGACTCTAAATCTTGTAGCTTTTTAATCCCATGGGCAGTACCCTGATAATTCTCTCTTAGCTCCTGCTACTTAGGTCTCCAGAGGTCAGCCCTGGTTGCTGACCTTTCCAAGGCTCGATCTTCAACCCCCTATGGCTTTCAAGAGCTATTTCATACCCTTGCAATAACATCTTTGTTTTCTTAAGTTAGTCAGTGTTGGTATCAGTTGCTTGCATCCAAAGAACCCTAAAGCTAATATAATACAATGGCTCATTGTGACCCTCATCTATGCAGTGAACAGCAGTTCTCCTCAGAAGGCCAGTGATGTTTTGCCTCATCTTATTAAATTTAAGGCACAGATTATGTAGCCCAAGAATTGTAGTTGATACACTCTAGTGCTCTCTCTAGTATTAATAATTACTTTTATTGTTTAGAATGTCTTAACCTTTGACTCTTAACATCACCATGTCAAAAAATACATCTTTGTTTATGTAAAGTTTGCATGAAAGTTTTATTATGAAAAGTTGCTTTATTTGTACCAATATTTTAAAGAATACTATGATGTTGGGATATAGTCACTATTTAGGTTCATTTTTCCTACTTTCCATTGAAAGGCAAGAGTGAGGCTGACCCAAGGCCCTATTGCCACCAGCTACATGTGACATTGACTGGGTCGTTACATCTGTAATAGGCTGACCTGGTAATTTCCTCTGATATGATGGTGAGGCTGGTATGCTCTTTCCCTCACTTACTTCCCAGACAGAAAATTGTCCCATGATTAAGATTACTCTTAGATTTGCTAATCTATAGAACTCCAAGAGGTTATTTGTAAGGTAGAATTTAAGGGTCATGATCAAATTCTTTACATCGGGACAAGAGTCCCCAAAAAGGTAATGATGATTTCACTGACTCTCTTAAGAGAATAATAGGAAGGAATTGAGATAAGACTATGTATTAGTTTTCTACTGCTGCTGAATTAAATTACCAGAAAATTAGATTTTAAACAAGACAAATTTATTACCTTACTTCATATCTGCAAAGTGCCTTTTGCATGTAAAGTAACACATTGACATGTCTGGGAATTAAGACAGGAACACCTTTATTAGGCCATCATTCTGCAGGTGTTCCATGGTAGACTGTAAAGGGGTTACTGAGGAAAAGGGAACCCCAAACAATTCACCAACCTGCAGGGCAACTCTTCACAATTTCCTAAATCACTACATTGAAGTGTCCCAAACAATACAAATGTCTCTCAATGATTAAATATCCCCACCCAGAGAGAGAGAGAGAGAGAGAGAGAGAGAGAGAGGCAGAGAATGGACGTCTATGCAGCCATTGTCACGTGGCTGTAGATTTTGATTTACTGGCATACAGATAGTGAGGTGTGTGGATTACCAGCCATCCTGTTCTGCATGTTCCCTTACAAGTAAAAATTATCATAAATCATGAGCATTTATGCAGTGAGAGAGAGAGAGAGATCTGAAGAATGGTCACCAATATGTGAAAACTTACTTTTTCCTGTGTAGTATGAATTTGAGTTATTTTTACATTTCTGTTTTGTATTTTTCCCAGTATTTCAGTGTTTTAATCATATCTTTGTTTCATTAACAATATGACTTTTAAAAGGCAGAAATAATGAAGTGGCAAAATAGTAGGACTCCAAGAGGTTATTTTTGACCTCTAAAAAGTGTGAAGAAAGTTAAATTGCTATACATTGAGAGTACTGGCATTGGGTAAATGATGAGAAAATGGTTTCATTAAATGGCAAAAGAGCAGATTTGAGGTGGAGGCAATGCAGTGAGGGTCAGAGAGGTAGACAGAAATTTTTGCTCCTGATGCGGGATTATTCTAGGTGCTCAGAAGTGAGGGCAAAGAAAATATTCAGTGTTTTCTTTTTATACTTCTCCGTCTATTGGTTGATGGATGGATAAGTCATTGGCCATTTAGGGGACAGACTGAAGAGAGGCTAGGGAACCAAGTATGTAGAGTCCAGACAAAATAGCATGTATGTGATTTCTGAACCAAATACAACTTTTGCAAAACTTGGGAAAACCAGTTTTCAGTGATGTACATCATCTGGAGTCAATGGTAATATCCACAAACATGTCCACATCTGCCAGTCAACAGAGGGGAAGCAGATGAACAGACCAATAGACTGGTTTCTGCATTTCATTTCAATGGTTATTTGTTCATGGGTTATTTGTATCATGGGTTATTGATAAAATAGAAAACCATATTTTTGTACAAAAATCATGCATCTCACTATCTTCAGATAGTGTGTGACTACTAAAAGCCACAAATCATGCAGAAAATAGGACAAACAGCAACAGTAGGAAAACTCAGGTTGCCATCGGTTCTAAGTTCTCAAGGCTTTAGTTTCATCTAGTGGCATGTTAGATACACAGAGACAACTTTTAATTGTCATGTGATAATCTTTGGGGCCTGATAACACAGTGGCTACATTTTCTGGAGAGTTCTACTAACTAGTCTGGACTTCATACCACACTACTCACGAGCATCAGTTCAGCAGTTCATGTGGTGATGCTGCAGTTTAGATTGTGTACCTCTGCATGTCCATCAAAGATGCCACAACACTAACTGTGGCTTGGCTGCCATGGACCCTCCACAAGCCATGGAAAAGTCTTTTTCCCATTCCCTTTCCATCCTCCCATTCCCTTTTCCCTCAACTAGCCTCGTTATCACATTTGGCCTGAGTATATGTGAGGAGGTAGGGGTACTAGAACCTTACTTGGAGCATCATGCTTTTCTTTTTCCTTGTACTTATCAAAGTTGTAACTATACATTTTTTTGTGATTACTTTTTAAATATGTGGCTCCCTTACTTGTTGATAGGTTCTGCAAGGCAAATAAATATGTCTGCCTGATCAGTGTCTCAGTCACTTTGTGGTACTGTGACAAGTACCACAGACTGGGTAATTTATAAAAAAGAAGTTTATTTGGCTCATGGTTCTGGAGTCTGGGAAGTCCAAGCTCACTACACTGGCACTGGCAAAGGTTTTGTGTTGTGACAGCCAATGGCAGAAGTCAGAAAGCAAGAGAGGGTTAAGAGAGAGAAAGCAAGAGAGGGCCACATTCACTTTTACAACAACAACCTGCTTTTGTGATAATGAACCCCTCCCCCCCACCATGAGAGTGGCATTCATCTATCAACCCATGGTCCAGTCACCTCTTAGTGGTCCAACTGCTTAACATTATCACAGTGGCAATCAAATTTCAACATGATTTTAGAGTGGACATTTAAACCATAGCAATCACCATTTTATATCTGGCACTTAGCCTGATACTGGGCACTTTGTAGAAACTCAGTAAATACTTCTTGATAAATAAAAGGTTGTCAAGATAAAATGCAAATTATGCCTTCACTGTAGTGTGGCATGGAAAAGACAGTTTAACTCACAGACTTCTTTCTTCCCTGCCAGCAGGGGCACTGGTCTATGGGGAGATTATAGCTTCATAACTACGTAAGAAATCCTTCCATTTTAGAGAGAAAGAATTTCAGGTCAGAGAAGTTTAATTACTTGTTGGAGGATCTAAGGAACTTGCTGCTCAGTCAACTTCATCAAGGATAGTGATGGAGTCAGTCAGGGATGGACTTGGCACAAAAAGTAGGTCAGCTTGACTTTTAGATCAGGACTCCATTCATTAGCTCCAAATGTTTCTGGCACAACATTAACCAAGAATCACATTGCAAGACTTCTTTTCTGATTGCATAGGCTAAGAAATTAATCTTAACAGTTTGAATAGATAATGATTAGATAAACCCCACTTGGAGAAGTTTATTAGGAAAGACTTGGCAGGGGAACAAATAACCTCCTCTGTAATCCCTAAAACCAGGCGACCATCAAGCTATACATCTTCAGTGATTAAGCTCTTCAGGCTGCAACATATAAACCTTCCCTTCTGCCTTTTGCTCCTGCTCTCTGGAGTGATTCATGTCTGTAGAGATGCTGCTGCTGCAAGGAAAATGTGAGCCTCTCTGATGACAGTTGTTGCAACAAGACAAAGGCATTTTTAGAATTATTGCTATTATCTCATATGAGACATGCTGAGAGTCTCTTTCCATCTTGCTCCCATAATCCCATTAGATTTTTACAAACTTTGCAAGGACAGCCTTGAGGCCATGGCTGAGATAAAGTACTTTCAGGAATGTTTCTTTTCTGCAGCTAGAATAGTGATTCATGTTTCAGGGGGTTTGTAAAAACAGATTCTGTCCACCAATGATAGAAAATCCTAGAGTTGCAACAGGGTTGCCAAGGATTCCAGAACTCATCCAATTGTTTCCTCTTCCATGTATAGTGCATGTGAAGAAGAGGTTTTATGAAAATGCAAATGATAGATAATTAATAATGCCAAAGGTTTTCTGGGAAAATACAACTCTGTAACTTTCCTAATGAATCTTGTAGCCTATTCCAGAGCCTTCTGGTGCATGACATATGACTAATTGTGAGCTCTTATAATTATATTCTGGCCCTTCTCACAAGGAAGCCTCTGCTACAATGAAAGTCACAAAAGCCTGAGCAATAATTTGTTGCTATCAATACTCCTACCCTCCCATCTGTTAGCAGTGTGTGTTTTTTTTTTTAATTGGCAGGTAAATATGAACAGAACTAAAACAAAAAACTACATGGTTATCTCAATTGATGCAGAAATGGCTTTTGATAACACTTAACATTCTTTCAAGTCAAAACTCTCAAAAACTAGGCATTGAAGGGACATGCTTCAAAATACTAAGAGCTATCTATGAAAAACCCACAGCCAACATCATATGGAATGGGCAAAATTTGGAAGAATTCCCCTTTAAAACTGGAACAAAATAAGAGTGCCTTCTTTCACCACTCCTATTCAACACAGTTCTGGAAGCCCTAGCCAGAGCAATCAGGCAAGAGAAAGAAATAAAAAGGCATCCAAATAGGAAGAGAGGAAGTCAAACTATCACTGTTTGCTGATGACAAGATTCTAAACCTAGAAAACCCCATACTCTCTGCCTGAAAGCTCCTTGATCTGTTACATGATTTCAGCAAAGTTTCAAGATACAAAATCAATATATAACAATATAACAATCACTAGCATTCCTATACACCAACAACATCCAACCTGAGCGCCAAATAAAAAATGCAATCCCATTTGCAATAGCCATAAAAAGAATAAAATACCTAGGAGTATAGCTAACCAAGGAGGCAAAAGATCTCTACAATGAGAATAAAGAAACGCTACTCAAAGAAATCAGAGATGACACAAACAAATGGAAAAACATTACATGCTCATGGATAGGAAGAATCAATATTGTCAAAATGGCCATACTGCCCAAAGCAATTTACAGATTCAATGCTATTACTATCAAACTACCAATGACATGATAGTTCTTCACAGAACTAGGAAAAACTATTTTAAATTTCACATGGAACCAAAAAAGGGCCTGAATAGAAAAGACAATCCTATGCAAAAAGAACAAAGCTGGAGGCATTCTGTTATCCAGTTTCAAATTAAACTACTAGGCTACAGTAACCAAAACAGCGTGTTACTGGTACAAAAACAGGCAGAAGCAGACCAATTGAAACAGAACAGAGAGCCCAGAAAGAAGGTACACATCTACAGCCATCTGATCCTTGACAAAATTGACAAAAATAAGCAATGGGGAAAGGACTTCCTACTCAAAAGGTGGTGCTGGGATAACTAGCTAGCCATAAGCAGGAGATTGAAACTGGACCTCTTCTTTACACCATTTAAAAAAATTAACTCAAGATTGATTAAAGACTTGAATGTAAAACCCAAAACTATAAAAACCCTGGAAGAGAACCTAGGAAATATCATTTTGGACACAGGACCTGGCAAAAACCTTATGACAAAGATGCCAAAAGCATTTGCAACAAAAACAAAAATTGAAAATGGGACCTAATTAAACTAAAGAGTTTCTGCACAGCAAAATAAGCTATCAACAGAGTGAAACAGAAAACATGCAGAAAGGGGGAGATATTTGCAAACTATGCATCTAACGAAGGTTTAATATCTAGAATCTGCAAGAAACTTAAACAAATTTATCAGAGAAAAACAAACCCATCAAAAAGTGAGCATAGGACATGAACAGACACTTTTCAAAAGAAGGCATACATGTAGCCAACAATCATATGAAAAAAAAAAGCTCAATATCACTGATCATTAGAGAGATACAAATCAAAACCCCAATAAGATACTATCTCATTACAGTTAGAAGGGCTTTATTAACCAATTAAAAAAAAAACTATCTAACAGATTGTGGATAAAAGGAATGCTTATACACTGTTGGTGGGAGTGTGCATTATTTCAACCATTGTGGAAAGCAATACAACAATTCCCCAAAGAGCTAAAAGCAAAACTACCATTTGACCCAGCAATCGCATTGCTGGGTATATACTTAAAGGAATATAAATCATTCTATCATAAAGACACATGCACATGAATGTTCATTGCAGCACTATTCACAATTGCAAATATGGGGAATCAACCTGAATGTTCATCAATGACAGACTGGATGAAGAAAATATGATACATATACACCATGGAATACTATGCAGTCACACAAAAAAACATGAGTTCATATCTTTTGTGCGAACACAGGTACAGCTGGAGGCCATTATCTTTAATAAACTAATGCAGGAACAGAAAACCAAATACCGCATGTTCTCACTTATAAGTGGGAGCTAAATGATGAGAACTCATGAAGATAAAGAGGAAAACAGCAGACACTGAGGTCTACTTGAGGGTAGAGGGTGGGACGAGGGAGAGGAGCAGACAAAATAATATGGGGTACTAGGCTTAATTCCTGGGCGATGAAATAATCTGCACAACAAACCCCCACAACATGAGTTTACCTATATAACAAACCTTCACATGTACCCTAACCTAAAGTAAAAAAAACAATACGTGGGACATATCCACCATGGAATATTAAGTAGCCATACAAAGAATGAGATTGTGTCCTTTCCAGCAACATAGATGGGACTGGAGGCCAAGCAAACTAACACAGAAATGGAACATCAAATACCACCTGTTCTCACTTATAAGTGGGAGCTATACATTGAGTACACATGGACACAAAGAAGGGGATAACAGATACTAGGACCTACTTGAGGGTGGGTATGGGAGGAGAATAGCGATTGAAAACCTACCTATCATATACAATGCTTATTACCTGGGTCACAAATAATCTGTTCACTGAACCCTTGAGACACAAAATTTACCTGTATAATAATCCTGCACATGTATCCCTAAGCCTAAATCAAAGTTTAAAGAAAAGGAAAAAAATATTCTCTGCTCTAGTGGGGCTTATAACTTAACCATTAATGTTAAACAACCTGTATTCAATGTTGAAGAGCAATGACTTCTTTATGGTAGCTGATTTTGCAGTGTTAACTCTGTTGTGATGTTAGATAAGTCTCTCAACATACTGAAGAAGAAACTCATGGGTGAATGTCATGTTTAAGATACACACACACACAAACACACAGCCACACACGTATGTAACTAATATATATCTAACTAGTATTTATATTAGAGATCCACAGAATTTAATAATGGGGTAAAGATCCATATTATACACATAAATTCAATGAAGTCTTAATTATTTGATGGCTTATATTCTTGTATAATCGTCCCTAGTGTTTGTCCTGTTGCTCAGTATCTCACTACTTGATTAGTTTTAGGTATTCTAATAGGAGAGAAGAATGAAAGAGAAACATGGGCTGGCTTTTCTTTTTCTATTTTGTTTATTTAATTGTTATCAGTTTCCTATAGAGTGATAAAGTAAGGGTCTTTATCAAGTGCCAAATAAGGGTCTGCTCTATCTACTGGTAAGATATATCCATCTATCGTAACCATTTATTGGTACTTGGAAATGCAAACTAGCATTTTACTTACTTATTATGGCCAAGGAAGCTGTTATGTGCTGACAAGATCATGAGAGAAAAAAGTGAGGAAAAAATATCCAAGAGCTTGCAATATAGTAACATTAACACAAAGCAGCTAAGAGTAACACAGGTAGTCATAGTCATTTCTGACTGGGGTGACTTGTTACAGAAAATGGAATTGGAAATCAAAAGGAGAAAACATCCCATAGAATGCTTGGCGGTGATGGTGGTAGACGGGAGGGTGGTAATTTAGGTGGTGATGGTGGCAGGAAGGGCGGTCCATGGTGATAGCAATGGCAGCTATAGTGATGGCGGTGATAACGGTAGTGGTGGGGAGCATAGTGATGAGGGCGCAATGGTGGTGGTGTTTACAGCATTGGTGAAGTAATGGTGTTTGGGAGGGGGCTGTAGACTGGAAGCAAGGACGGTGAACCCGTTTGTAGTGAGAGAGCTGCTGTCAGTGAGAGAGAGCTGCCGTCAGTGAGAGAGAGCTGCCGTCAGTGAGAGAGAGCTGCCGTCAGTGACAATGATGGTATCATTGTGAGGGTAGTAGGGATGCTGCTTAGGGTACTGTTTCTTTTCCAGTGACATTTCCAGTTATCTATAGATATTTATCATCAAATGACAAGAGACCTTGCGTGGCGACAAGTGAGAAAGGCAGAAAGACACCCTTGTCATCCCTAAGGAAAAATCACTTTTGTTTTCCCTGTCCCAGGACCTAATTTCACAACACGGTCCCTCTTTGCAACGAATCTCTTTATGCTATAAGTCAGACACATCCTATTTCTTCAGTAAATGTTCTAAAATGCTAGTTTGCATTTCCAAGTACCAATAAATGTTTGCAATAGATAGATATACCTTACCAGTCGATAGAGCAGACCCTTACTTGGCACGAAAAATATTCTTTCTGGTTGTACATAATGCTGATTGTTTTGTGACTAGATTACTACAAAAGGAGCTTTCGAAGTGCAATTAGCTTCATTGCCAATGTGTTTTTAAAGTTCTTACCAAAAAGACATTACCTAAGTTCTTTGTCGGTTCAGAAAGAACAGTGTTTAATCCAAATGTGCAGAATGATGCCAAGGAAAATGTTCCCAGTAGAGACTGGAGCTGCATTGGCTCCACGTCTTTACTGAACTCAAATGTGGAACATGCTGTCTTTCATCCTAGGTGGGAACCTTGCATTGCAAAAGTTCTTCTCTCTCTGCCTCAGTTTCTTTCTTTCTCATTTTATCAAGAATTTAACATCTGTTTATTTCTAAACTCCATTGTCTAATGCAGGTTCTCTCAGGAGAAAAAATGCCCAACACAACAATGTTTTCCCTCAATTGTCATTTGAATGATTGCAATAAAAGGATCAAAGTTTATTTGCCGTCTAGTCTCTCCTCTTTAGATCCATGGCTGTGTGCAGGAGGTGTTGCTGACATATTTCCAACAGCAACATCTGGCTCTCTGGCAGCCTGCTCTGCTAACTGTGCTGACCCATCTATGGCTCTAGAACTGTTCAGAAAACTCTGTATGGGTTGGCTGGAATATGTGGAGACCATTGGGTTTTTTTGTTCATCCTCCAGGGTACTATTTTTCTGTCAGTCACATTTTATTCTGAGGAATTTACTGTACTTGTCTGTGTCTATTTGAAATGAATAAGGAAACTCCTCATTAAAGATTGGGATTTATATGGCCCAAAGGGGAGTATTCCCAGGGCTGTATTTAGGATAGTGGAGGAGCCATGCTATTGGCTGAATTGTCCTTAAAATACTGATTTTCCCCAAGATGGTTTCCGAGTGTTACACATTCAAAAAGAAGCGAAGATGAATGCGGTTGGTTTGTTTGCTTGCTTGTTTTGTTCAGGGGAGGATCTGTGGATATGTGGAATGATCACTACTAGAAATTAAAGTTTTAGGGATTTATGTGAAAGTTTTCAAGGAAGAAAGCTCTCAGTGGAGAAACAAAATGGGGCCGAAATCTAGTGGAAAGGAGCCATATAATATGAAGAAGGAAAGAGGAAGGAAGCTGGGCTATGAGGCCAGATATATGAACTGAAGTTTGAAAAAAATTTTTTTTCTTGGATTCACATGGAAAAGGAAGAAATAGCACTGAAGCTACAGTATGTTTTACTTCATGTTCAGATTTATGACATTAGTATTCATTATTATAATAGTACCAACACTATATAGAGCTTGCTATATGCCAGGATCTGTTCTAAGCAAGTTAAATACATTAATTCATTTGATCCTCACCAACAAACATATGAGATAGGAACTGTTTTATTATCCCCATCTTATGGATGATGAAACTGAAACAGAGTTTGAGTAACTTGCAAAGACATGAAGATGGTAAATGGTAGAGTTGATATTGAAAGTCAGTCCATTTATTTTTAGAGTCTCTTTCCTAATACTCTGGGGAGACGTGGGGGGTGGCCAAAGCAATGACCAAGTTTTTATGTGGAAATCCTTGACCCATGTGCAAATAAATTGAGACTGATAGATTCATTTTAATGTGAAAAAAGTAATGAGATAGAATTTTCTAGGTTGCAGACATTAGGCCACAACTATAGCTATCTTCCCTGCTCCCAGTAGAAGTTATTTAATTCTCATGAAAAGGGGAGATGGCTTGGATGGTACCACATTAGAGCCAGAGATTTTGATGTGGTAAACAAAGGAAACATTGCTCTGTCACAGTTTGTATTAAAGCTTGCCTAATGTCTAGAAATGAATGGCTGCACCAACTGCCTCATTAAAGGCCAACAATGCTTTATCTGATAATTGATAAAGTGATTATTAAAATTCTCAAACAAATGACTGCATGTGTTGATTACTCATTTCTGAAATGGTTGTAATACCTAAATGGGGAGCAGATGATGGTTGATAAAATGTGTAAAGCCCTCTAAGGCTTTCAGATAACAGGCCTGAAAGAAGTGTAAAGTATGATTCTCATTTACAGTCCAGCCAGATTTAACAAAAGGACTGAGCATCATAAACCTGCAGACAGAAGGAGTTCAGGGTGAAAATAGAGGCTTGCTCATAAGCCAGCTGTGCAGAAGGCTGGACTCCAGCTTCCCATCATGGGTGTGCAGCCCATGGAATGTTGGCTGCCTCGGGGGCCAACTGGCACACATGGGGACTGTGCTCCTGGAAATCCTGAAATGTCTGTCCGGGACTCCAGTGAATAAAATTTTGGTTAAGGGAGGGGCAATCTCATCAGCCAGATTTCAGTCAAACTGCTTTTTTTGAAGGGTTGCTAATGTCAACATGTGATCAATGGGGCTAAGAATACCTGCCTTATAGGGCTATTGAGACACTTCAGTTAAATAATTGACACAAAGCACTTAGAACAAAGATTGGCCCGTGCTAAGAACTCAATAACTGAGTTGTTGTGATGGTTGTTTTAAGTTCCCTTTCCAAGATCCCATGCCTTGATGCCTTCTTCACCTTTTGATCCGTTTCATCTTCATGGTATATGATCGTGTGTGACACCAGGGACAAGATTCCCGCCCAAGGAGTTGATGGTGATTACAGCATGTTGACAGAGATGTGTAGCCTTGCACTCATGCATAGCTTCTCTGACAGCAGTGATGATGGTTTCTTACCACAAACCCTATGAGACCAAAGTCAGAGCAACTTCTGACTCTAGAAAGGCAATGGGGCAAGCATTTCCATAAAAATGCCTTCTACTTCCACGGCAGCCACCTTGGGTGACCGGAAGAAACATCTCTTCCTTGCAAGCACTTTGTGAGTGATATTTAGTCTCATGACCAGACCCTTCGATGGTGCCAAAGCAGGCTGATGTGGCCAGTCACCTGGACTTCTGCTGGTTCCTGACTGATGGAGGCATCCCCTGAATTCCTCTGATTTTGTTGGAGCTTACTCAGGCCAGCCTGGGTCAGAGGACACAGCAAGAGGAGTTTATAAGGCTCAAAACTCAGCAGAACTGGTGTCTGCTACTTTTAGGTTCAGCAATTCCTCATTGTCCCCAAATTCTCTTTACCCCAATGGCCTAAAGAGACAGCAATGCTTTTCTCTTTTTTTCTTTCATTAAAATTTGACCATCATTCAACCAGTTCTTCTATAAAGATGGTGACAGAGCCCCTAGCAAACTCAGGGTAGCTTGTATAATTTAAATGATAACAATCTCCAACATAATATGAGGTAAAATTTGTAGGCAAAACATGAAGTAAAGTTGACTCTTTGGCAAAAGCTATTGGTCAAGAAACAGCAAGGAGTTCAAATTCTGCCTCATAAAAACAATGTAAACTCCACCTAATTCTGCTTCAGTTCTGGCCTGGCAGTTTTCCTAATGGTTTGAGCGTAGGCACTGTTCATCTCTGGTCAAAATATTGGTTGTGAAGTTCAAGATAAAGTACATATTATTGTTTGTTGATAATGTTCTTTGTCCTAAAATTACTCCTTTAAGTGAAGGTCGGGTCCAAAGTGATGTGACAAAGAATACAGCTCTGAGTCTTCAGCATTTCCAAAATCAACCATCTGTCTATAGCCCAATCTGGATGGAGACCAGCAGGTTCTGGGAAGAATATTAACCTGAATTTGTTGCAGTCTTGTTTCTCAAACTCTTTATAAACACTTCCCCATATGTGCTGCCAAAGCTTTGCATTTAATGAATCGTCCAAATCTTTTTGCCATATATCCTGTGTAGCTATTGAGGATGGTGTCCCCAATATCTGAAGAGAAATGAGAGGAATGCCTACGCTACCAAGCAAAATCCCCTCATAAGATAATCCTATTAGAATGTTCATTTTGATTTTTTAAAATACTGAGTGCTGTATTTTGTAGAGTTATTGTAGATCATATTGCCTGGCAATTTCCAAGGGACCATTTTATCTACTTGATACATCGTCTTTATTCTGATTAGGCGTAAAGGAAGTGTAAATCATTGCTTAAGCACTCAAATTCTTGCTTCATGGTCTTTTGCATTATTGGTTACTTTTATCTTTTTTATGAAGAGTTTAGCAGTAAACAACAGAGGTTAAAGGTACAGTTTTGAGTCAAACATGTTGTACTTCAAGTTCTGCCTCTGAATAGTTTTATGAACAGGCAAATTGCTTAATCTCTCTGTACCTCAGTTTCCCCATCTGTCCCATGGGAAGTGGCACTATTTGTGGTTACTGTAAATATAAAACAAGTTAATACATAATAAGCTTTTATCCTAGTGCTCGATGAAGAACACGTGTTAACTATTACTATTTTCTAATTAGTCACTATTTGAGTGCCCCAACTGTCTGAGAAATTTAGGAGCTAAAAAGGGTTACAGGAAAAACATACCTCCAACTGGAAGCCTTAACAACCACATGCATAGTACAAAGCAACAGCACTTATTTGCAACATGAAGAAAGGGAATAATGTCCTTATAAAAGAGGACCCAGAGTGTCGGTTTGACCCTTCCACCATGTGAGGACGCAGTGATGAGGCATCCTCTTTCTCAGCCTCCAGAACTGTGACACATAAATTTCTGTTTAGAAAGTGCTCAACTTACGGTATTTTGCTACAGTAGTCTGAAAGGTCTCTCAGGGTCCTACTGTTAAATCCAGGGTTTCCTCAATCATATTTCAGAAGTTGCTATTACAAATAATAATACCCTCTTCAAAATTTAGTGTTTAACATCCTGCTTTTCAGCAACCATCTCTTATGTTTACATAACTAATGTACACTTGTTAACAACCCAATAATTCTTCAGCCCTACCAGGATTTCCTATCCACTGACCTTAACAGTTTTTCAGTGTTTACCATCTATGTCCTCATTTTCCTCCTTACCCAGTTGCAGACTCCACTCTTTGCATTTAACCTTAATGGTCTGCTCCCCAGAGCCATCCCAACTGTGGAAAAACTCATGGATCTGAGGTGGAGAATATGGTGGGAGAAAAACAGGCCATTGCTGACTGCCTCTTTGAAATTTGTGATCACATACTTTAACTTAAACTTTACAATGGCCCTTTGATCACAGGAACCAGCTTCTTACTGCCTTTCTGATCATCTCCCACTTTTCTCCCTCAACATCAGCTGCAAGGAACTACTGGATGCTCCTAAAACACAGCAAGCGTGTTCCTGTTTCTGGGGCTTTCACTGCTATTTCTTCCACCTAGAATGTTCTTAGTCTCATGACCTTCCTCGCCACCCTCATTCAATTTATTTATGTGCCTCTCTAAATACCAGAGAGGTCTACCTTGGCTCTTTTGTCTCAAGTATCACTTTGGGCCATGCTGTATTCCCTTACATGCAATGTTTTTTTCTCAATAGCATTTATTACCTAATATTATATACTTGTTTATTTTAATAAACTTATTACTTTTCTCACCCTACTGGAAAGTGGTCTATATAAAAAGTTTTGTTTTTATGTTTTGTTACGTTTTATGTTTTTTGTTTTTTTGTTTTTATGTTTTATGTTTAGTTAAACAGCTATGTTTTGTTAATTGCTGTTCCAGTATTTGTTTAGCATATACTAGGTATTTAAAACTATTTGATGAATACATGAATGACTGCATGAAATTCCTGAGGCCATGGCTGATGTGATCATGAAATTCATGGTTTCAAATCTGAATTTCTGGTAGCCATACATGTGATTGTCAACCTACAGAGATAAATGCTGAGAATGTTATTTGCCCAACTTATTTGCACAGTTCTTTTATATACTAAGTGGAAAACTAACACCATCTGCTTGTATTTACTGCACAGGTATTAAAGAACATATGAGAATGTATTTGGGACAGGCTGAGAAAAGTAGATCCTAAGTTTTCAAGTTCTTTTTTTATACTGCAACTATCTTACAAGCATAGAGTGTTATTCAGCTCTCTGTTCACCTCTACCTTACACTTTCCCTAATTCCTTTGCCCCATCACCCGAGGTAATCCATAGCAACATTTTGCTGTATATTTTTGTAAAGCTCTCCTATTTCTATGCATTCACATACACAAATCTGTATTTTTAAAAATTACATAATTTGTTATGCTCAAAGAATTATTCCATTATTCTTTTTCCACATAATAATATGTAAAATAAATGTTTACATCACTTCTTACATATTGACCTCATTATGTTTAAGGGCTGCATAGTCTAAGGTTTCATAGAATGAATATATTATAACTTATTTACCTACTTATTCTCCTACCGCTGATTTTTACTCTAAACGCTCTTGACTTTCCTATTTGCATTTCTGCTCTTTCTCTGAGACCAGTTATAAGGAACCAAGAAACAGCAATAAAGAAGGAGAGCCCCTAGCTTTTCCTTGGCAGGCCCTGCCAACAGACTTAACTGAGGTGTGGCTCCTTCCTTAAGAAACTCACATTCCCTTAAAGATGGAGACACATCAGCCAATAATCACAATAAAAAGTGATACATGCTGTGAGGAAATTCTGCTCAAGAAGATAGTTCCCTGTAGAAGAAGAGTTTTTTCTACTTTTGTAGACTTGGGAAATTTTCAGAAAGGTGACATTTGGTCTATACCTGATAATGTTAAATGAGGTGGGGTGAGATGAAGAGGGAAGGGCCTTGGAATGTGTGAGAGGAAAAGGGATGTGAGGAAAAGGGAACTAACTTTCTGATATTCACAGTTTGAGCCCATGTTTTAAGAAATTATTGAGGATCTTTCTATTGAGCCATTTAGGGCAATTATAAATAAAAGAAATAAAACAGAGAGAATAGACAGTAGCTGGGTTTGGGGTGAAGGTAGAGGAAGATTAAGGTAGCAACCACAGAGGAGGGAAGCCATGTGCTCCATTCCCAGGTGGGGAGAGGCTCTTCAAGTGGGAGCCTTTGCTCAGAGAGGGAGAGGCGTTTTATTCTTGTAGAGGACAGAAACTGTGTTTTATTCCTTTTGTGTGCCTTATTGCATCTAGTACGGATGTTTTTAAGCAACAGGAAAGTGTAATATGTGGCTAAGATTATGGGTGTTAGAGCCAGTCAAATTTGAGTTCAAAACCAGATTCTGCTAATTTTTACCAGTGAGACCTAAACAAGTTACTTTACCTTTATGAGTCCTTAGTTACTCATCTGTCTGGAAAAGCTTGTAATACCTCCTGCATAGTTGTGAAGAATACATTAGATAATATATGTAAAGCAATTAGCCCAATGTCTGCTATATTATCAGTATATAGTTTTTACTCTGAATTACTTGCTGATTTTTTTAAAAAAGAGACAGGGTCTGACTGTTGCCCAGGCTGGACTCAGACTCCTGGCTTCAAGCTATTCTCCAGCCTCAGCCTCCTGAGTAGCTGGAACTACAGATGCATCACTATGCTTGGCTGATTGTGAAATATTTTGAAAATTAAAAAATCACATGCCCCTCAGGAAAGATGATTTTTTGTCCAAAAGTTCTTTTCAGATTTAACACATCGATATCTCACATAATGATATGGGAAGTACAATTGCTTAGGTATGTAAAATGGCATTTGGCCATCTGCAAGAAATAACTGAATCACCTTCCAGCTTTGTAAATAAGTTCTGTTCACAAGCCATTAAGAGGTAACTTGTGGTTTATATCACAGGTGACATCAGGGATGAAGGTAGGGGACTCAAGAGTCTCTCCAGCTGTTGACGGCTGACCTGAGAGACAGAAACCAGGAGATCTTTAATTCTGATGAACACAGAAAATGAACACTCTTTATATTGTAAGCCTAAGTCACAAACGCTTTAGTAATGTATGAAACATAGTAATAGGAACCAAAAACAAAACAAAAGAAAAAAATAAAGTCCCATACTTTCCCCTAAAGATCAGCCTTAGACATATGTTTTTCAGAGCACTTCCTCTTCTCACTCACACCTTCCATTCCAGAGCAGCTAATATTGTTTTTTCTTTTATTCCTATGACCACCCATAGGAGAAAGCTAATCAGGAAATAGTTTCCCCTGCAGATGGCTGAGTAGCAGAGAGGAATAGCAGTCCCATCAGCATCTTATTTCTGCTTTCATCCAGAAGAGACTGTTTGAGCAACCACTTTGTTAACAGTGAAACAAAAGGACAATTGTAGAAAAACAGAAAACAACAAAACACTAACTAAAAAGTAGGAAAAAAAAAATCAGTCACTATCTCTTTCTTAAAGAGTCCTCTCTATTGAGAAAGGACTCTCTGCCTTCATGGAGTTTTTTTTTTTTTCCCCATTTATTTATTTTATTGCATTTTAGGTTTTGGGGTACATGTGAAGAACATGCAAAATTGTTGCATAGGAACACACATG
>NW_016107391.1:13356315-13375097 GCF_001604975.1 Cebus imitator | reverse complement strand
GGTTAATATTGTTATGTGTGAATTTGATACTGCCATTTTGGTGCTAGCTGGGTGTTTTGCCCTTTAGTTGAGCTGGTACTTGATGTTCCTTGATATGTGTAAAGCCTCTTTCAGGAACTCTTGTAGAGCTGGCCTGGTGGTGACGAAATCTCTGAGTACTTGCATGTTCCCAAAGGATTTTATTTTTCCTTCACTTATGAAGCTTAGTTTGGCTGGATAGGAGTTTTTATTCTCTTCTGTGAATAGTTTCTACTTTCCAGATTGTGGAATTTGTCAGTAATTACCTTTCCAACTCCTTCTTGCTCAATAGTACGAAGAATGCAAGTCATAGAGATTGCACTTTAATTATAAAAAAGCAAAAGGCCTGTAACTTTCATGATAGTGTGAGTAATACTGAATTAAGCTGACCAACTCATTCTCATTTGCCTAGGACTTTCCCAGATTTAGCACTGGAAATCCCATGCCCAGGAAATCTTTGTGGCAAACCAAAATGATTAGTCACACTAACTGAGGTGGTTTCCATACCTACATAGGAATAGACTTTTCATTGACAACAACTATAATTAAAATAACAATAATGGAAACCTGTCTGCTTAACAAAAACCAACTACTTAATTTTTGTATATGGATACCTTTACAAAAATATCTTGAGGGGAGTAATAGTATTTTACTTCTATTGCCATACAGAAAGGAAGATGAATTTTCAACAGGTTAGGTATTTCCCTCAAATCACACAGGTACTAAGAGGTAAATGTAAGATCTGAACCCAAGATTTAAACATAGTAATAGGAAACAAAAACAAAACAAAAGAAAAAAAATAAAGTCCCATAGTTTCCCCTAATGATCAGCCTTAGACATGGAATCAGCAGACTGATTCCATTTGTTCAGCTACTACACCATGCTGCTCTCTGTTACAATGCTCCCTTTTGACAAAAGCAGTCATAGACGGCTCATAATCATAGTCACCATAATGTGTTAATTTCAACTGTGCCTTCCTGGTAAAAGCTGCTTCCACCAAAAATGAGGGCCTGAGTCAGAAACCAGCGGTCCAACAGGACATTTGTTATGGGAGTTCTCTGCTAATTATTGGCTGCTGCTTTACTTTGCACCCGAGGTAAACTGAGTATATCATTCTTCCTTGCTCATGTATAGCAAGAAAGAGCTCATTTATAGGATCAGAATAGAAAAAGCGTGATTCGCTCTTAACAGTATTCACAGCCTCCACCACTGCCTCCTTAGCAAGACCAAATGAGGACTGCATACTGACTGTGGTTTTGATTATTCCATTTGTGCTTCGTCCCACTGACCCACATGGAGCTGTAGCAGTGTTCACATCATGTGGTTCATTATGTAATTGAATTGAGTGTTCATGATATTTGTAGCCAGGAATACAACATTCCATGTGGTGAGCCAAATGAAGCGATTCTTCTACTATGAAGTGGGGAAGTTGGTGAGTCTGAAGGCAGGAGTTTTTTATTTTGATTAAGAGAGATGATTTGCTTTTTTGGGGACATGGCCTTGGGCCAGGAATCACTGTTGTAAAACATTTGAAAGGATGAAGACACTTGGATGAAGAATTCAACAGTGCGCTCTCAATGTGTCCCTGCGTACTACTATTTAGAGAGTGTAATTGGCTCCAGGAGAGAAAAAATATATAACTTTAACAATATAATCTCTAAGCCCCAGGGAAGTGCATTAGCCATGTGCCAGATCACATGGGCTGGCACTTCTAGTTCTGTGAGTTTTATTTTGCACCAAGGTATGCCAGGACCATGAGAGAGAGACTCTGAAATGGTAACATCAGGAAATATAATAGGACATATTTTTAGTTTGGATTGATGAGTCTCTAAGGGAACAAGGCAATGAGTTTACATAAATGCTAAATAACAAGACCTTTCTGTAAATAGAACATCAGTGTAATAGTATGTAGTTTGTTCAAGCAGCCAGGCTAGGGACTATGTTGAAATTACATTAAAGCAAGATGGGTTCCCACTGCTTTGCTAAGAGTCAGAAATGCGAAGTTAAGAGTCTTTGCAGTGGAGACAAATTTATACACTGCTATAGAATTGGATACAAGTGTGTTCTTTTAAAGAGCATAATCAATAACATGTAAAATTAAAAATCATTTTGAAAAAGTGAATAGAACAAATTTTTAAGCTCTAAATCAAATTGGTAATTAAGTTGCCACTGGACAACATTTATGAAAGGAAAGTCAGTGTGGATGATGGTAAGTAGAGTGACCTTGATCATCACATAGAATACCACAGAAGGAGTCGTAATGAAGCACAGTGGGAACATACTGGGGAAGCCATTTTTTATAAGAGTAGTAAATTGCACTTTGGTGGACAGGGAAAAACATAAAATAAATCGCCTTGTTAAACTCCTTTAAACTAATAAACAGGATGTGTGGTGCCTGGTCCTGTGAAAGCAGGCAAGTGTCCAGTGAAAACAGAAGAGAGGAAATACTGCCCACGTGAAATGAAATACAAGGATCTGGCCAGTTGGAAGTAATGTGTTATTCATATTTGTATCTAACCTGTAATTGCCAATACTGGACATTTCCTATCATTATATCAGTAACACTTGAAACAGGATAGACGATATGCTTAGATAACCTGGACAGAATTAATATACCTGAGAGATAAATTTTAATATGGAAGAAATATATGTGATAGTCTGGAAGCAAACAGATAAAATAACACACTAGCCAGAAAACTTTTTATACTTTAGTCGCTTGTTCTTTAAAAGCATGTTCATTAGGAATGTTTACTTCTAAGAAGCACCCTTAGTTCCAGTGAATAAAATGAGCAGATGGGAAGATCTCTAGATATAGTAAATAAATTTTTAAAAACACCACTTTTACCTAAATATTTAGATAATGGAGGAAAATATGGTTTAATCTATTTTAAAATTATTTATAGAATGGCTTCAACCCTCCATTTCAAGTATTTAAATCAAACACACTCTTTGAGCATTTTTGTTTTTCTGATTTACAAAAAAAAAAAATGCTTATTCATCTATAACTCACAGTATCTTTAGTGTTAAGAAGATACTTGATAAGAAAGCTTCTCAGGGTAAAATCTGATGTTAATGTATATGTTATGTAATGATCAAATCAGGCTGTATAGATTATCCATCACCTCATGCATTTATCAATTATTTGTAGTGAGAACATAAAATTATATTCCATAAATATATATATAATTACAATGTGCAATTTAAAAATAATATTTAAAAAGAAACCTTCCCCAGGGAATTGTGTTTGCAAAACATGATGGTAAGCAGTAAGGATATATGGCATTTTAGCAAGAATTTTATCCATCCATTTGATTGTGAACAAACTTTTAGATCAGAAAGCTCTTTACAATAAACTGCAGAGACTAATTTAAAGGAAATAAGGTGGTATTTCCCCTGGTCAAAAAGATGTTGTTCAAAAAATAGTTCCCATATTTTCAGATTATAGTGGAAACATCACTGAGAGCATGAGAAGGAAGGAAAATGATCAGACCGACTTGGGCTCAGATTCTGGGCCTCCCGGTTATTAGCTCTTTGATAAGTTTTATAGTGTCTGTGCTTTGCTTCCTTCTATGTACAGTGCTACTGAGCTTTCACATCTGTAGGTTTGTTGTGTTTGTTGATAAGCTGACCAATCACGAAGTGCTGTGAGGTCTGGCAATCCTGACCACTAGTCTTGACTACAAGACAGCTGGAATATCATCATGTGTTGCATTCATAAGTATATTAGTGTTCATTACATTCCTGCAAGCCTCCTCTGCTTCATCATGAGATTCTTCGCAGTTTATGTAGCTCCCTACTACCACTCTGATTCCTTTAACTCTGTTCCAGAGTGCAGGCTGTGGATGAGGCCATAGGGAATTTCATGGAGCCAGATCCAGGTCTGCTGACTAGCCATTTTCCTATTTTCAGCCTAGTCCTAAGCATTATCCCACCATACTCTGCAATCAAAAGAAGGATTGTCATTCTGAGTAGTATTTAAATCCTAAAAGATAGATCATTTTTGGGGTTGAAGGAGGTGGAGGAAAGTATCAGCATTACCTTTCAATCTGTGCTAAGCTGTATCAATGCATATTAATTTACTCAAAGAAATATATATTGGGCTTTTATTTTCTTCTCATCATGCTAAATGATTCAGAAGAGAAGAAAACAGATAAGGCCTTTGACCACGCAGAGTTTATATAGTCTAGCTGAGAAAAGAGACAATAAAGAAACAAAGCATAATACAACAATAGGAACAAGGAAAAAGAAGTGTTGATAGAAAGCTCGTTACTCTTTGGAATATAACTGTTGTTAATTAGGAAATTGTCTTGATGTCTTTTCTGGGGATCAAACAGAGGTTTCATATGCCATAGCTAAGATGAGCTAGGTAAATCCAAAATTGGAAATAATTTGCCTGACATATTAAAGTTAGAATAATTTCAAATTTTGTGGGGCAGATGGATAAAGATAAATTTAGGGACCCAAGAGAGAGAAGGAGACAGCATGAGACATCTAACAACACTGCAAGATGCTGGGAAACAGGAGGAAAATTAGCCAGTCGGAAGTTCTAGAGTGCGTCATACAGGGTAAAGGAAAAGGATCTTACCATTGAAATGTGAAGCTTACTGTTCCCGCTCAGCATCCAATTACAGTAACAGCCTTCAGGCGTCTACTTGAACTTTTTTCTGCCTTAATGCACATGACATTTGTCTACCATTTGGCAGTTAGACTTCAACTGCCTTTGAAAAGGCCCATCTGAGTTGGCACTTTTATGGACCCAGTTTTCTTTTGGACTTAGTTAAATCAAAGGATGGCACCTCCTCTTTAGGTACTTAAAACTTTGCTCACGTTGGCCACCAGTCTCAGTGCCCTTGAAAGTGTATACCTCTCTGTGCTTTTAATTAAATATTGCTTTTTTTTTTTTTTTTTACTTCAGAGCCTATCTTTCTTGACTTCCCTTCAAATAGTTGTTCCTCTCCAATAATCTTTCATTTTGTCTCAAAATTCTTAGAGAAAGTGTTACTAACGAGGAAATGAGATTTGCCCATCATTGGGATGGCATTTTCTTTATATTTACTATGTATCTACAAGAAATGGAAAATTGATCTCCGATGCTTCCAAAATTTCTGAATATTTCAATATCTCCCAAACTCCTTGACCAATGTTCACATGCATGGTATTATGACAAAATTCAAAGAATGCAAATTTCATAACTCTTATGAAATATATAGATTTTAAAAACCTATAAATCACATTATTCATCATTAAAGCAAAGATTATTAAAGCCCTCAAGATCTGCAAAGTCAATTTTGAAAATGTTACTTAGCCTATATTTTATGTTTAAACATCTCAAACATATTTGAGATTTGGAGAGAAATATAGCTAAAAATTTCTACAGAATTTTGAAAGTCAGGAACTAAATTCTAGTTACGTAATACATACAAAAAAAGGGTAATTCTAGAAGACTAAATCATTTGGAGTCATTACAAATACAGATGTATGATATGGGATGATTGAAATCATGCAACAAGAAAGCCCTGATCTATAATGCAGTGTGAGGGAAAGTTTCTCTGAAGAAGTAATTTTTTTTTTTTTTTTAAAGATGGGGTTTCACCATAATGGCCAGGCTGGTCTTGAACTCCTGACCTCAGGTGATGCACCCACCTCGGCCTCCCAAAGTGCTAGGATTACAGGCGTGAGCCACCGCGCCCGGCCCTGAAGAAGTAAATTTTAAACAGGGACTCTTACATTGCCATTAGAACTAAGAATTAGTCCAGGTGAATGAAGTTTGAGTGGAGGCAGTGGGGTGGGAGGAAACGTTTCAGCTGAGGTGATAGGACAGGAGAAAGACTTTGAGGGAGAAAGAGAACAGTATGTAATTGGGGAAAAGAAATAAGGCAGTTTGTAGTCAAAGGCTGGAGTGATACACAGGGTCCAGATTTTTGTCTGGAAGATTATGCTAAGAGATTTTACCCTTATCCTAAGAGAAATGAGATGACATTGAAGAGTTTTGAACATAGAACTGGCTTAAATGAATGTATTGGAAAGTAGCAAGAATTTCAGTAAGAAACATCATGGTGGTCAGTTAGAAGGCTGTTTCCACAGACTGAAATCAGGAACAAAAATGCCTTGAAATGGAACAGCACAGAGAAGCTGAAAGATTTGAGGGATGGTGAAAAGATTTCAGATGTAATTGGAAGGTAGAATCATCAGATTTTGGTGGCTCTGTAAAGTGAGAGGAAATGAGAGATCAAAGACAACACCCCACTTTTTAGTTAGAGCAACTGGATAAATCATCAAAAGTGAAAGGGAAACTGAAGTGTTAGATATATAAATACATTGTTAAAATTTTTGTTGTCCCATAGTAATGTGGACAAGGTCCTTAGTCATCAATTTCACTTTCCATGAGTTTATAAAATCCCAGATTTAAGCTACAATATTGTTACCAACCCCTGATGTTATATTCTTCGGTTGCAAATAATAGAAACTACTCAACATACTTCAAGTAAGGGGAGTTTTATTATACAGATTTATAGGAAAATGAGAAAAATAGGTTTCTAAGTCATTGTGGTTGGGCCTCACAGAAATCTGGGTAAGCCTGCTTTTAGGTACTTAAACTTTGCTCACTTTGCTCATGTTGGACACTAGGCTGAGTGCCTTTTAAAGGAAGATGAGGACTGGTGTCCAGAAAACACTTTAAGAAATGGAAGCCGATTTAGGAATCCAGTGCTGCTTTTTCAATAAGTTGTTGTTATTATTTTGGTCTTCTTTCAGTCAATAAAGATCAGCCATTCTTTTCATCTCTATGTTTATTCTTCCTGTTTCAGTTTCCCAGTTGACTCTTGAGTTTCCCTTCTCACTGACTCTCTCAGAGTTCTCAATTCTAATCCCTGAGAGATTCGCTGTGGTAGCTGTTGAGTGACACTCTAATGTTAGGCTGCCTCACAAGCTGATTGTCTGTCTTTAGATCGATTATCACCCCATCATAAACTCTCCCTAACCCAGTGCCTCTTACTGGAGGGCCTACATACATAATCAGAGCACAACCACTTTTGTTTAAGAAATTTTATGACATGCTTCCTTTGGCAGGGACAGTGGAAGTAGTAGTCCCTCTCAAAAGATATCTATGGGCAAGACAAGCACCACAAAGCTAGAATATTCTGATCCAGCATTTTCTAATTTTATGTATTTTCTGTTAAATTGTATATGTTGTAAGTTTTTTTTTTTTTTTCCCTCCAAGGAATGAATGAACAAGTAGACTCAGGCTGACCCTGAAAAACCCCATCACAACAAAATACTGAAATAGGAGAGTCGTAGATTTAATATTAGACTCAAATATAAATAGAGATGCAAACAAATGGTGTCTAGAATCCCTCCAACGTGGGCAACAGCAACAAAGAAATACCACTACCAAGAGTTCTAAGAGACTGGCCTCACAGGAGACCGCTTTTGTTCTACAGTCACCTTAATTTATCATTGCATATCATGAAAAAAAAAAGAGAATAGCAGTTATTTCCTGCCTCTTTGAAAAGCATGAGGTGTCCTGGTGAGCTCAGCATATTCTGATGATGATGACAAAACTTCTTTGTAACAGCTAATGATTTCAATAAAATGATCTGGTTAAAAGGCTGCAGTTATTACAAATGGGTTGGAAGGGTCACGTTTCAAAAATGTTTTTCTCGCTCTTTTTTCCACCTCCTTCTTTGTTTCTCTCCTTTCTTTCTTTCTCCTTTTTTTCTTTCCTCCCTTCCTTCCTCCCTCCCTCCCTTCCTTCCTTCCCTCCTTCCTTTCTTCCTTCCTTCCTTTCTCTCTCTCTCTCTCTTTTTCAATGTCCACATTTTTGAACATCCTGAGCTCTTTGCATGTAAATCTGTGTGGGTGGATGTGATGAGAAGCAGTTGAATAAACTTCCCTTGGAGCCGCTAAAGCTCTTGTAGAGGCTAACAGAGGGCAGGAGCAACAAATTGTTCAGAGTTAGCAAGAGATCTCTGAGAGCTGATTTTTATTCACTGGGTTTCCCTTCCCCAAAATACAATATGAAATATTTTCTTTAGAAAAATGGAGAGTCCCATTAGGGTTTATTATGGAATTATAGTCTTCTGTATTTTATAACCTGTATGTGTAATCATTAAACTGTAGATTTATTCTTATTTACGTAGCAGTAAATACAACCGAAAGCATTTAAGACACTTTGTAGTGCCTAAATTTATAATATTTAGAATCTTATTGTTTAGTTATACTGCTTTGTATCTGTTTTTGAGTCAAACCATTTACATACGTGTGTGAAAATTAATTTTACACTCTAGGAAACAGAGAATTCAGTGCCTTGTTTCCAAGTATAAATTATCCAAATAGATAGACATACAAAAGGAGAAATGGATCAATAGGAGTATACGTTCAGGCTACAAATATAACTCAGTAAATTGATTCTATCTCATAAACTCAACACTTGAAAAAAATTAAGTCTGACCTAAAAGAAACAGTAGAAGTTGGTAAAGATTCCATGAAGAATGAAAAAAGAATATTTATTTGATATATTTCATTATTAAAAACTTGTTTCTGTAGTTCCTTGTACATAGCTGTCATTAAAACCGCATTAATTTTCTCCTTTTACTACTTTCCCTTCATTCTCTGTAGTTTCTGTTGGGGTATATTTGCCAACATGTTTTCTAATTGCTACCATAAATATCAGTTTTGGTAGCTTAAGATATGCTGGTATTTCATCCACTTACATAATGGAGATGAAGTTGACTATGCGTAATTCCTATGTATACATACCGTTTACTTGTTACTCTTCTTACCCAGATAAACTTGGGCCTCTCTGAAACAAATGCTTGGACTTTGCAGACAATGCTGAAAACAAATAACATTAGTATAAGAAAACAAGATTATGAAAGATAAATTTCTGAAGTCAGGAAATAGAAGGGCAAAAATATATTTACTTTCGTTTTTGTTGGTGCATGAAATAATTCATACAGTTATTTGTTTTCTTGAAACTCAGGGATTTTTACAGGGTAATGTGATGCAGACAACTGAGTTGAATGGGGGTAGTGGAATTAAGGAAGGGGGCAGTTTATATAAGGTTAAATTCCATTAAAATTGGTGCTATTTTTTGAGAACACTATATTAACACTTTTCTGCTTATTATTTTTTGGTTTATCACATGAAAATCATAATGTTCATTTGATAAAAGAGAAGAACAAGAATACATGTTTATTTATAGAAAATTGAAAGCGAATCTTTTTTCTGATGTGAGTGCATAAAATTTGCAGAATTATTTAAAAATTGGCCCTATGCATTTCTTTTAACATCATTACACATTGCATTTTAAAATATCAATTCTCAATATTTAAGTTGCTTTCAGTAGAAAAACCTAGGGGGATTCTGGTGGCTCAAATAACATTTAAAACCCCCCATATGGAATGGCTTCATGGATTAAACATCTGCTTCATATTGTGAAAGTATTTGATTTAGATTCTGATGTTATTAGATTGTTGGTGGATTTTTTTAAACTTCCATGCAGGTTAATTCTTACTAATTTTAATATAAAGATATCTAAACAATCTGGTTTCAACTGTAAAATTATGAGAACAACGAGTGAGCATTTTATACATAGGTTTAGACTTTTTCCTTGAGGCTAAGTATATGTCTGTAAAATGTATAACATATAATTAGATGGCTATTTTCTCTTCATTTATTATATCTGTTTTGAGATCACTTACTGATAATAACATTCATTATATAAAATGAAATCATGAAGAATAAAATAAGCATCTCTACAATGTTTTTAATCAGATTTTGAGGTCATATATCACTTAACATGAAAAGTAGATAATGTGTAATTGAACTAAATGCTTTAGTATCTAGGCTGAGCAAAATTAATACTTAGGAGAAGATCATATTCAGGTGTAGGTAAAAGGCATGTAGTACTTACCATTGTTTGGTAATCAAATTGATTTTTATTAACAATATGCCTTGTTTGGCATGTCCAACATTCCTCTCTCTTACCATAACTTTGTGTAGACATGGTAGAGCTGCTTATTATATTCCCCTCCCTACATTATCTACGCCTTGTCCCAATCTGTAAGCTACTTGAGAGCTTCCTAAGGTGGGAATCATTATTGCCATTGACGAGCAAGGGATGCCAAGCAGAAAGAGTTTGGGAGAAGATGGGAGATTAATTTGTTGTCCTTCTTTTCCAAATCTTCCTGACTCTATCTCCCTCTCTAGTTCCTAACTCCATACCTTTGTCATACTACCTTTAATTATTGAGACAAATCACTTTTAGAGAGCTTGTTGGTTCTGTAAGAAAGAGCTAATCTTTGATCCAAAATGGCCTGTTTAAAATCAAAGCAGTGAGAGCATATAGCACTACTAAAATAGGCCTTTTGGTTGGCGGATATTAAACCAGGATGGCTGAATCACATTAGCACGTACTCCATAAACCCTCCTATCCAAATAAAGGTGGGCACAGGACCCAGGCTAGACTAAGTGACAGTGCCATCCCTATGCCCAAGATGATTTGTTTTTCAGAAGAGGCTGTGGCTGAAGGCAAACATTAAGAATCCTCCCCAAAATTTGTTACATGGATGCTGGGGACCTACGAGTTTCTCTTTTTCTGTGGCATTGACAATTACAAGAATCACAAAAGACATAAGCAGGAAGTATATGTTGTTGTCCTTTCAATTAATAAAAAGCTCTCTTTCTGTCAGAAGAAATAATCTGTAAACAAACTGGGTTGAGACATTATTTCAGTCCTTGAAATTGCTGTGCTCGAAGTTAGTATACTAAATTTTTAGTCACATTAGGAAAAAGAATGTCCTATTTCTGTGAAAACATAGTTTGAAATGTATGTCTATCACTGGCAGTTGAAAAATTTCTGTTTACCACATGTAACAAAAATCACATCAAATTATGTTTGCAAATGTATATTTGTATGGTGATGTATGGTGATTGTAATGATTGGTATAAATATGGTTGATTTATATACTCAGTTTAATGCTTTGAGCATTGTAGATATCTAAACTTAGCCGCCTCAATTGTTAGGCAAGTGAAGCTCTTGTTGGAGATCAAAACCAATGGAGTTTATTAAAGAAATGCTCAGCTGTTTTTTATTATTGTGTCTGGGGTTGAGATGCTATTAATCTCCATGTTTTACTACTTAGAGAAAGATACTGTCCTTAAAAATGCAATCCCAAGATTCTTTGGCCCACAACACAGCAGATATACCCAGAGAGGCACATGATGGTTTTAATCGGTAGAGGGGCTAATAGGAAAACTCTTGAAGGTACAGAGATGAATACATAAAACGAATACCTAAGTTGATTATTTGAGGGGGCAAAAATTGTTCTGTTAATGATATATGCCATTTTCATTGTGCTAACTTTCTTGTTTTCTTTAGCTTTCATCTTACTTCTAGAGCAGTTAACAACCATTGTGTACTTTTACAAGAAAAATGACTTTGAAGACTTGCTAACAAAGTTTCAGTTTTTGTGTTAACTCTAACTTTCCCAGGAAGGGAAAAAGTCAAAAATTTTAACCGAACATAAACTAGTGTTTCTTTTTCTTCCCTCTAAGCATATTCAGAGTCCACACCATTTCTAATGCACCACTGGGGCAGAATGTGTAATGACTAATGGCCTGGCAGAGACCCAAGTGACATGTGAACACTGCTCCTTGGCCACAGCCAGTTAGCCTGGAGCAGACGCCAAAGTTTATTGTCTTTGCAGTTTCCTGGCCTTCACCAGTAAGAGAAGTCATGGCTCTCACCAGACTTTTTAGCTAGACTATTCATGAATTGCATATTTCTTGGCATTTCACAGCAAGAATTGTAATTGTATGTTAAGTCAGTGGCCAGAGAAGACTCACTTATAATGCAATTAGGAGAGTGTCTCATTATGTTATGGTTATGTTATGCTGAGAAACAGTTCATGTATCCCTCTGTTTGTCATTATATTTTTGCTTACAAACAGGCACAGGGACAGGGGTAGGTATTTATAAACTCTGCTGTGTGTCCTGAAGTTACCATGCCATAGGAGGAGAATGCTAGGGACGCAAGGGTCTGGGTGTCTGAAGAAAAGTTTCATGGTGGAACCTGCTTTACTCAAGTCTTGTTTGTGGGGCTTTTGAGATTATTTAACAGTTGTCAGGCACAGGTGGGGGAAAAAATCTTGCTCTGATCCACTTTCAGTTCATTGTCTTTAATCATTACTGCCATGGAGAGGTCTCTTTTCCAGATTAGTTCCTCAGCTAGACATTGGGGAGAAAACGTCCCTTGGGCACATGTACTAGCTAATTCCTGCTCTAGTCTTCCAGGTTTCAAACTTTCCCATCTATCTTGGCAACAGACCGAGGGTGAGGCTGTCCAAAGTCGTTTAGGTGCAATAGGGATTATGGCAGTTCACATTCAGGATTCACTTTTAAGAACATAGGATGCCTTGTAATAGAATTTAAAAGTCTAGTAGAGTCATTTAGGACTCTAGAAGCCTTGTAATTTTTTTTCTTTCACACATAGGCATTTAGGTGCTATTGTTTAGGGTTTTGAAAGACTTATTTGTAAAATGCACTACTTTCACCTGAAATTGATCTAGGTAATCCTCATTTTGTTAGATCATCAATAAGACCCAGATGAAGATAATGGTAAATAGAGACAAGACAGAGACACTGCATGTTTGTTTACTGTCAATGGGAAATTTGACGTCAATAATTCCCCAAGAGGCTCCAGAATCTTATCCGAAGCCTCCTAATCACATCTCATGATAGGTTGAAGATATATCCTTATGACTTTTTAACTTATCCTCTAAAATGATGGCAATATCAGAGCAGACCTACAACCAAACTCTATGCTTGATAGCAAAGGCCAATTTTTCCAATGTTTCTGCACTGCTAAGGGGATGGCTCTATTTATTTCAGTAACAAAATATTCCTAGGCTTACGTTTTTTCTAAATAAGGAGTTGATAGAAGTCTGGTTTGGCACCATGTTAATCTTCATCTTTGGCCCTCTGTTTTGCTTTTGTGTGTGTTTTTAGATTTAAAAAAAAAATACATCTTTTTTGAGGATCCCTAAAGAATTTCTTGACCTTTACCACAAAGGTCAGAGGCTACACCCTAGAAAAGTACCAATTTGGGTGTAAGACAACTGTATCTAAATGGAAATAGGAAGTTTATTTTGTTTTGTTTTTTCTCAGCCAAGGACAAGATTCTTAATCCTGTTCATTTACTCTGTGGGGGAACTCTCGGGTTCTGTGAAGCTCATCACAACTTAGATTTGTGGTGAAAATGAAAATTAATGGGCATTTCTTTGGTTCCCTTCATCACTGAGTTTATCCAGACTTATCTTCTCTTATCTTGAAAACTTGATGAAATTCATAACCGCATTAAACAAGCAAGGCATGTCTAGCAGGAAGAGTTTGGGAGAAGATGGGAGAGTTGTGGTCCTTCTTTTCCAAATCTTCCTTACTCCTCCTATATGCAGTGAGAGCATACAGCACCACTAAAGTAGGTCTTTCTGTTGGTAGATATTAAAACAGGATGCTGGACTCACATTCTCATGTACTCCATAAACTCCTCCCATCCTAATAAAGAGTGGGCTAGACCAAGTGACAGTGCCATCCCTATGCCCGAGGTGATTCACAATAGAATGTAATGCAAATAGTGATTAACATGTTTTAACCTGCAGTTCTTAAGAAGATGTCTAAATAATACATAGATCTTTATATGTGTATAAATATGATAAAATGAATAAGTATAAATATAAAAAGCTGAAAAATGAATAAAATATAAAATAAAAAATAAAAGGAATAAAATAATAAAATTAAATGTGGAAATTAATGCAATAGATAAAATAGTGAATAAAACCAATCTGTTTTCTATAAAGTCCAGTGAAATGAAACTCTGGAAAAAATAAGAATGCCTGCTGTCAACATCACATCTAATATGCTATTGAAGATCCTCAGTGATGCAATGAGTTAAGAAAAATAAAAGTTACATACCATAAAAGTTTGTGTATATCAGAAATGTCAATATTTTATATATAAATATAAATATATTGTATTAGGGTTCTCTTAGAGGGAGTTTACTAAATGTTACTTACATAATCACAAGGTCCCACAATAGACCGTCTGCAAGCTGAGCAGTAAGAAGAGCCAGTCCGAGTCCCAAAACTGAAGAACTTGGAGTCCAATGTTCAAGGACAGGAAACATCCAGCATGGGAGAAAGATGCAGCCTGGCAGACTAGGCCCATCTCTCTTTTTCATGTTTTTCTGCCTGCTTTATATTTGCTGGCAACTGATTAGATTGTGTCCACCAGATTAAGGGTGAATCTACCTTCCTGAGCCCACTGACTCAAATGTTAATCTCTTTTGGCAACACCCTTACAGAAACACCAGGATCAATACTTTGCATCCATTCAAGTTCATACTCAGTTTAACCATCACACACATGCACACATATATTTATTCAGATATAGGTATATATGTGGGCATACACACATATATACACATACAGATATACACACATATATCTAAATGGGAGAAAAAATGAGATTTTTTTGCAAGAAATATAGTTTTATACTAAGAAAATGCAAGAAAAATAATGGAAAAACTGCTAGAACTAATAAGACAGTTCAGAAGGGTGACTGAATAGAAGACTAACACATGAAAATCAGTAATTTCTTTATTCATGTGCAATAACTAATTATAAAATATTATGCTAAAAGATCATCCCATTCACAAATATTATAAATGGCTTATACATAAGTATAGCAGGAACTGTAGAAAGCCATATGAATAAAATTGTGAACTGCTGCAAAACGAGTCACCATAAACATGTAAAAAAAAGATTACCATATCATGATCTATAGAAGACTCAAATCATGAAGATGTTAATTCTTGAGAAAACAATCACCAAATTTAATGTAACTCAATCAAAATTTTAGCAGTATTTTTCATGTACAATGACAATCTCATTTTTAAGTTTATATGAAAAAAATGCATAAAATAACCAAGAAAATTCTGAAAAAAAACACAATTACCCCAAGTATCAATGTTAGAATTTTCTCTGAGTACTTCTATATTCTATGAGTCATAAACAGATTATTTATGTATTACTTGTATATATTTAACAAATATTATTAATAAATAGAAAAATCTAGAAAGGAGCATGAAGACTTGGAGTATGAGAATGATTTTTCAATCACAAGAAGCAGTAGATAACCAACCCTGTGGTTAGAAAATGAAAATTAAGAGGGTAGAAAAGTTGGTTTGGTAGACAAAGATAAAGATGCCAGTTTGAAGGTTGTCATGTGTGGCAGGAGGCGAGGGAAGTACTAATAAGTTATAACCTGATGAAATGAACAGTGTCTGGGGTGGTGTGGCAGAAATATCTGGAAAGGAAGATGATTTAAGGGAAGGTGTTTAATGCATACATCATTGAACATATATACTGAACGTTACCTAAAAATCATTCCTAAAAAATGAGACAAGGTAAGGACTCTGGAAGGTAGGGGGGCAAAGAAAGGGGGAAAAAATTGAGTACACTGTCACTTAGGAATATTATATTGGTTTGTCAAATTCTTCATTTGGGTATGTGGGAAGGAAGTTCATTTTTAGTTTTCTTTTTTTACATTTAAAATTTTGAGATAATTTTAGATTCACATGCAGTTATAAGAAATATTAGTCAGTTCTCATGCTGCTAATAAAGACATATCCAAGACTGGGTAATTTATTTTTAAAAAGAGGTTTAATGGACTCATAGTTCCACATGGCTGCAGAGGCCTCAGAAGGTGAAGGAGGAGCAAAGGCATGTCTTACATGGCAGCAGTCAAGAGAGTGTTTGCAGGGGAACTGCCCTTTATAAAATTATCAGATCTCATGAAACATTCACTGTCATGAGAACTGCACAGGAAAAACATATCCCCATGGCTCAATTACCTCCCTTTAGGTTTCCTCTCATGACATGTGGGAATTATGGGAGCTACAATTCATGATCAGATTTGGGTTGGGACACAGCCAAACTGTATCAGATCCCATATAACCATGACTTAGTTTCCACCAATAATAACATCTTGTAAAACTACAGTATAATGTTGCAACCAGAATACTGATATCCATACAGTCATGACACAGAACATCTCCATTGCCACAAGGACCCCTCATTTTGCCTTTTTATAGCCACACTCCCTTCTTCCTGCATCCAGCTCCCTCTTAACCCTTTAAAATCACTAATTTCTTCAATATTTCTGTAATTTCTTAATTTTAGGGATGTTATGTAAGTGAAACCATGAAGTATGTGTGACCTTTTGGAAATGACTTTTTTCACTTTGCGTGATTCTGATACTCATACAGGTTATTGAGTATACCAACAATTTGTTCCTTTTTATTGCAGAGTAGTTATGTTATGTAGTATGTCTTCATTTTTTCCCTAAAGGCTTAATGGTTTTACATTTTGCATTTCAATCCAAGTATATGATCCAGTGTTAGTTAATTTTTGTTTACGGTATATAACATGTCAAATTCTGTTTTTGTTTGTTTGTTTGTTTGTTTTTTGTTTGTTTGTTTTTTTGCCATGGATGCCCATTTTCTTCAGCTTCATTTGTTGAAAAAGATACCTTTCCTTCATGGACTTGAATTTTGCATCATTGCCAAAAATCAGTTGGGCATGTTTGTATGGTTCTATTTCTGAGTTCCCTATGCTATTCCACTGATTTTATGTTTATTCCTCTGCCGACTACCAGTCTTAATTACTACAGCTATTTAATGAGCCTTGAAGTAGGATAGATTGATTTATATGACTATTCTTCTTGTTTCATAATTAACCCTTCTAGTTCTTTTGCCTTTCTATATAAATTTTAGAATAATCTTATCTATATAGTTATACCCTGAACAATGTGGTGATTGGGGCACCGAGCCCTCATGCAGTAGAAAATTTGTGTATAACTTTTGACTCCCCCAAAACTTAACCACGAAATAGCCCACTGTTGACCAGAAGCCTTACTGATAAACAGTCTATTAACACATATTTTGTATATATACTTTGTATATATATTTTATATATACAATATATATATATATATTTTGAGACAGGGCCTCACTCTGTCACCCAGGCTGGAGAACAGTGGTGCGATCTTGGCTCACTGCAACCTCTGCCTCCTGGGTTCAGGTGGTTTTCCTGCCTCAGCCTCCTGAGTAGCTGGGATTACAGGTACTCACCACTGGACCCAGCTAATTTTTGTGTTTTTGCAAAGACAGGATTTCACCATGTTGGCCAGGCTGGTCTCAAACTCTTGATCTTCTGTGATCCACCTGTCTCAGCCTCCCAAAGTGCTTGGATTACAGGCATGAGCCACTGCACCCAGCCTATACTATATTCTTACAATAAAATTAGCTAGAGAAACTAAGATGTTATTAAGAAAATCATAAGGAAAATAAAGTATATTTACTATTTATTAGGTGGAAGTGGAACATCATAAAGATTCATCCTCATCCTTTTCATGTTGAGTTGACGAAAGAGGAGAAAAAGGAGGAGGAGGAGTTGATTTTGCTGTCTTAGGGTGGCAGAAGTGGAAGATAATCTGTGTATAAATGGACCTGTCTAGTTCAAACTTCTGTTCAAAGATGTAACTGTATATACAAAATTCATGTTGGGATTTGGATGGGAAATACATTAAAGCTGCATATGTCAATTCTTCCTAAATTAATCTTTAATATGTTCAACTTCCAATCCATGAATATAGCATGTTTTTCCATTGATGTAGGTATTCTTTGATTTATGAATGTTTTGTATTTTCATCATACAAGTACTGTATATGTTTTGTTAGATTATCACCTATGGTTGGGAGGTATCTTGAGACTTTCTACATAATTAATCATGTCATTATTGTTGATTTGAATTTTTATCTGTTTTCAAATGTTTGCACTTAATGCTATAAATTTCCATTCAACACTGCTTTTGCTGTGTCCCACAAATTTTGATATATTGTATTTTCATTTTCATTCAGTTCAATCCATATTTCAAGTTTATTGTGACACTCCCTTTTCACTCATAGATTATTTAGAAGTGTCTTGTTTAGCTTCCAAGTGTTTGGAGACCTTCCTGTTATCTTTTTGTAGACTCATTTCTAATTTGATTCTATTGTGGTAGAATATATGTATGATTTCAGTGATTTTAAGTGTTCTCGGGTTTGTTTTGTGGCTGAGGATATAGTTTTCCTGGTATATATTCTGTGAGCCTTTGAAAGGAATGAGCATTCTGCTATTGTTGAGTAGTCTCTCAGTGTTCATTAGATCCTGTTGGATGATGGAGAATTTATTGAGCTCTTATATATTCTTGCCAGTTTTCTGTCTAGTTATTCTATCTGTTGACAGACTAGTGTTAAACTCTCCAATTCTAGTTGTGGATTCAACTATGTCTCCTTTCAGTTCTATCATATTTTGTTTTGTATAACTTGCAGTTCTGTTATTTAGGGTACACACTTCTGTTGATTATTCACTCGGTTCTGTATCTCTCTGATTCTTGGTATGATGTATGATTTTTTTTATTGAAGGCTGGCCAGGCATGGTGGCTTATACCTATAATCCCAGTACTCTGGGAGGCCAAGGCGGGTGGGTCACTTGTGGTTGGGAGTTTGAGACCAGCCTGGCCAACATGGTGAAACCTTGTCTCTACTAAAAATACAAAAAAAATTAGATGGGTGTGGTGGCACGTCCCTGTAATCCCAGCTACTCAGGAAGCTAAGGCTTGAGAATCACTTGAACCTGGGAGGCAGAGATTGCAGTGAGCCAAGAT
>NW_016107391.1:13305672-13355807 GCF_001604975.1 Cebus imitator | reverse complement strand
GGAGTTGCAACTCCCTGTGGTTGTCCACTAATACCTCCTAAGCTGGGAGGAGACGGGGCACATTTAGGGGTTATTCCAACTACTCCTCACTTAACTTCTACTGACACCACAGGGTTGGGGTGTAGCCTGGTGGCAATGAAAATTCCAACTTTTCATTCAGCCTTCTCTGAATAGAAAGGGGAGGGGAAAATGGGCATGGGACACCTTGTTACAGCTCGAGGAGGGAGGAAGTCTAAACTCTCTAACCAGCCTTTCGTGATGTTGGTAGGAATGAGATTGTGGATTTATTTTTCATTTTATTTGTTACGGTTTTTTGTCTGTCTTGTTAGGCTACCTTTCCCGGCCCTTCGGATAGAAAAGCAAGCTTTCCTTGAGTTTTTTTATTGTCTGCGCTCATTAGTGTTTCCAGGATACCATCTTCTTCGGCTCCTAGTCTTGGATATACGAGGCTACTGTATCATTCTTAGAGTCCTGGCCTGCCTTCCTTTCTGCATGTTTCAGAATCTTCTTAATGTGGTTTGTATATAATATCCAGGAATTTTAGTTTACTTAGTAAGAGAGATCAGGAAAAAGTAGGGCTTTCTGAAGGGAGCTGGACCCTATTAATGATCCTTCCTCAGGGAGAAAGGGCTGGTTATGAGCTGGCCCCTGATAAACCTCTCCACAAGCTTCTTGCCACAATTACTTCACCCATGTCTGACTAACAACAACCTGTTTAACCCCAAGCGTCTTCTAGGAAGAGACCATACATCATGCCAGGCTCTTTGGTGGTTTTGTGCTTTGGCCAAAAACACTAAGAACAAATATCTAGAGTTAGACCACCCACGATATTTTCACTTCTGTGATTAACCATCTTTGAATTCAGGTTTCTTGCGGTGAAAAGGTTATTCATATTTTAAATATCAACATTTTATGTTCTTATCAACATATCAATGCTGCACACACTGGGCTCTCCTATGTACCTGGGAATTTTGTACCCCAACAATATCATTCTAATGTTAACTAAATTGAACGATTTTCCTGTTTTCACCTTGGTTCGAATTATTTCCACTGACTTTTATTTACTGGGAAATAAATATAAAAACTTTTTGGGTATATGGTAGTCTCAGTCAGTTGGATGCCTTGCATATCAAAATTTAGGAAAGGAGCAGACCAAAATGAAGGCTGCACCATGGTGGAAAAATTCCTCTGTCTATAATTTACATTGACTTAGTGAGTCCTTATAGAGCTCCATTCCTGTTTGGTTCCAGATGAATTGTAGTTCTCTGTGAACCAAGAAACATATATAATTTATAGTCTGTTTTGGCTTTCTTTGATAAAGAATGTGTTATCTTCACTCTTAAGAAGATACAGGCTGCATAACATGATGTGATTGTTTATGGAGGCAATAAACTTTGTTTCAGTCCTCACCTTACAGAATCTGCTTTTCTAATTGTGTTCGGAAACTGATGTTTATCTGCTCAAACTACCTTAAAGGGGATCCTGGCAATCTTGTTGGAGTTAAGTTGGCTTTAAGAAAACACAACGAGAAATACTATCTTGTTTTTGGCTTAACTGATATATTTTTATTTCAACTCAGTTCTTTTAAAGACATGTACTTACCTATGTTATTAAATAATAAATGACCATGTTTGAAATAAATATTAATATACAACTTATAACAATAAAAGTACCCCATCTGAAGTCTCACTTCTCAGGCTGCTACTTCCAACACTTTTAATTGGGATTTTTAGAGTTAATAATATTCTGAAACTTTTCTCAAAATAGTTAAGCATAATAGGTTGTCAGTGATTTTCATTCCCCGCCCCGACCATGACATCTTTCCTGGAGCCCAACCATTCTTGTCCTGGGACATCCCTTCCAATCACCCTGGAATTCTGTTCCGTAATCTATATCCCCTGAAGGCTGAATCTTCTTTGTTGGTTTATACACTTTATTTTAGCAGTCCACATGCTCCAGTAGCTCAGCAAGACTTCATACCAGGTACAGGTTTTTTTTATTTTTTTTATTGTAGTCTTCTTGAGTATCTTGGTTTAGGTTAGAAATAATTTTTTCTCATAATTTCAAAGGCATCTTTCTTGTCAGCACCTGAAATAGTGCCTGGTGCAGAACAGGCACTCAATAAATCATTGTTGAATGAATTATTTTCTAGCTTACAGTGTTGCTGTTTTGAAAAGCCAATTCCATATGCCACTTTAATGACCTCTCTTTTATGTTACCCTGTTATTCTGTCTGGGAACTTAGCATATCCTCCTTATCTCCAGATGGCTGATATTTTACAATGATTTGCATGAGTATAGATTTTCCAAAACTATTCTGCTATGCATTCAGTGGGCCTTTTAATATAGTAATGTGCAGTGTTTTAAATTATGGAAAATTAATATTTGTTTTCATTCCTTTTTTTATTACCTTTCTTTTAGTCTCCCTTTTTAAAATTTTTAAGAGTAAACTATGGAATTTCTTGAATAGTTTCTAAAATTTTTTATTCCTTTTCTCATACTTTCTATCACTTTGACATTTGTTTCATCTTTCTGACCAATATCTCCCTCTTTATATTTTAATCCTCTGTTTCACTTTCAAAATGCCCTCATCCCTTTTTAGCTTACCAAGAACTCTTTCTTATATTAGATGTCAGTTAGGTGGTTGGTTACATGAGTAAAAAATTCTGGAGCAGCTTCTGGGCTGGGAATATACATTTGGGAATTGTCCACTTAGGTGGAATTTACAGCCATGAGACTAAATGGGGTCACCAAGAGGGTGAATAGAAGATAAGAAGAAGTCCAAGGACAAAGACTAAGGTATTTAAACTTTTTAGAGTTCAGATCAATAAGAGAAATAACAGGGAAAAGATCAGTGAAGGAGGGAGAAGGAAACACAGGAGTGTGTGATATCCATTATCTGTGACAAATGCCACTCATAGGTCAAATGAGATCAGCACGGAGAAGTGACTACTGGATTTAGCAACAAAGCGGTCATTGGGTCATTGGTGTTCTTTAAAAAATGCCATTTAGATAGAACAATGAGGACAAAAGCCTGAGTGCAGCATGATGAGGAATGAGCAGAGAATGGTTATTATAGCAGAGGTTGTAGTCGACTCATTTTGCCATATAGTAAAGCAGAAATGAAGCTATGGGGCTGGAATACAGTATGATATATACAGATGTTTTTCTGGAAGACGAAATAAACATATGCTTCCTGGGGAATGGCAGTACCTAGCAAAAACCGTAAAAACAAAGTGACTCCCAGGTATGAAGAGCTTTAAGAGATGAGACACAGCATAAGATTTATGTAATGAGAAGTCTTCATTAAAAATACAATATTGATTATAATGATTGTACCTAAATTCATAATGTTTGCTCTACAGCAAGCTCATGCAAAAGAGAAAGTGAATTTGGATGTCCTAGCTTCTGATGTGTTTCTCATTAAACTCAACTACTATTCATCAATATTTAATTATCCTGACTTTTCACTCAGGATATAATCTACAATTTTCTGATACAAAGTGCTTTCAGGTGTTGAAAGAGCAATTCCTTAGTTGATAAACCCTTGTCTTGAATGTGTATGGAGTGCTGCAGTTCTTAAGTATATGAGCCACCTACTCCTGCAATAATCTGTCTCAAGCTGCTTTCTTCGGCTCTTTCAATATTTCACCTTGATTGTTCAGATCAGCAACAGAAGAGGCTACTTATTTTCTTAGGCATATGCGTATCCAGAGTGTCATGATTTCTTTCTTTCTTTTTGAAGAAGTCTTTACTGAGCTTTTGTAACATTTTATTTGAACCAGAAGAAACTGCTTATTAAAAGGCCAACATTTTCTCCAATGGAAAACTTTAGGTCCTAAAGTCAACATAGGAGAAGGATTTTTAAAGCAAGCCCTCCTTTCACAGAGGAGACCTCAGGAGGATGTGATAAGAGGTATGATAACAGAGTTGATAGGGTTACTGAAAGTCTCTGAGCCTCAGTTTCCCACTGAAATAAAAGATAATAGAATGTTAGTAAGCGTGGTCTCAAACCCTCTTGTCTTCTCAGTCTGTGTACTTTGCGTAGGTGAGACCTTGATTTCAGTGTCTACTAATACCCAGATTGGTCTCGGACTTATATCTCTACCTGCAGTTTCCTCTGACATGCAGCTTTACTGTGCGTAAATTTGAAACACTTTAAAGTCTTCCCTTAATGGCATCTGCAAAGCTTCATGCAATCATCTGCTGCCTACCTCTTGCAGCCTCATCTTGCACCACATTCCTTCGGCTTCCTAAACTCCAGACACCCTGGCCTTATTTCAATTCCTCAGGGCACTGCACTCTACCCCTCCACTGAGCCTTTCACACGCTCTTCTCTCATCTGGAATGTTCTTTTTGTCCTCAACCCTTTTCCACCTTTGCCTAGTTAACTCCTAATATAATTTATGTCTCCAGTAAATACTGCCAATGCCATATCTTAACCATATAAGTAGCTCCAAGTTCATTTTTTCCTGGACATTTTATGAAATCTGGGATGCAGAGATCATATAGTATTATACACTGCTCTCCTTGTGACAGCCTTCCTGGGTTCACTGGCTAGCTGTTTTTGGCTCCTAGTTGCCAAAGTAAGACTAGCATTAATTCTTATTTCAACTCATATTGGAAAAAAAGTATATCAGCTTGCTTTCTAATTGTAACAAAATTCTCAGTGGCTGTCCTTAAATATTACAAAAAGGTAATGTTACTTTTTTACAAGTATGTAACAAACTTACTAAATCTCTCTTAGAAAGTATTGCAAATGCCAGTTTGTGAAACATCAGTGGGTATGTACAAGGAATAAAGTATAGCACAGCCATGCTGGCCATTCTTAACTGTCTGACAGATTCAATGCCAGGAAGAACACTGGGGAAGACCATTTTTCCTCTTTTTTCTGTTTCTCAGGGCACAGAGCTTCATGCCCATAAAGGATCCCCTATCCTGATGATCCTGTCACTACAAATTGATTATTTTGAATAGAGGCTGTATTAGTTTCCTAGGGCTGTGGTAGCAAAGTATCATAAACTAGGTGGCTTAAAACAACAGAAATTTGTTTAAGAGTTCTGGAGGGTGGAAGTCTGAAATCAAGGCATCAGCAGGGCTGTGCTCACTCTGAAATCTGTGGAAGTGAATCCTTTCTTGCCTCTCCTAGCCTCTCGTGGTTTGCCTGAAATTCACACATCCCTTGGCTTGCAGCTGCAGCACTTCAGTCTCTGATCTCTGTCTGTGTTGTCATGTGAAATTGGGTAAGATGACAGAATTCTTTAGATATGGAATAAGCCCACTAGGAAAATAAAAGGACTTGAAAACCAACACAACTTTGTTTCACATGCTGAAAACCAAAAAACTTCTTGCTTAAGATAGCCACATAATACTTTTAGAAAGATCAATGAGTTAAGAGTAAGGAATTCGATCTAGGGACTGAGAAGTAGATGGGCCACTGCAGCTGGATTTTACTTTGAAGTTTTTTTGAACAAAATTAACATGAACTTTGGTTTCTATGGGCTTGAATGGCTCAGAAAAGAAGAGACAAGGTTAAAATTCTACTCCTGTTGAGGAGTCTGATAAAGATCCTCACCCTTCTCATAAAGATGAGATCCAAATAGCAATACCTTCAATGTAAAAGTAAACTCAGAAAACTACCTCCTCCAATCTTGGGTTTAAACGGAACTCAACTCTCTCAAACATAGGTGCTGTATGGAAGGGAAAACAAAATTTCTGAGAATTTCTAACCATAAACCAATTCTCAAATTCATCTGAAGCTTAAATACACAGCACATGGGTGGTCTACAAACCTCAAGCTGAGAATTTAATTCAGACTGCTCCCAAAGTGTTGGTGTCCCAAGACCACCTGGCCGAAGCAAATACAAATCTCTGTAGGACCCAATCATCATGTCACTCAATGATTTTTCCTAATAAGTTTTAAGGCAACTGAGCAGCCCACAGTAAAAAATAACTAAACAAGACACCATGAGGAAGAACCAGCAGAAAAAATGAACAGTAGAAATAGACTCCCAGAAATGTGAAGGACAATGAAATATAATACACAATGATAAGATATATTTGATCTCTTCAAGGAAATAAAAGCCAAGTTTAAAAATATTTGTAGGAAATAAGGAATGTTTAATTTGCTGAGAATGATGGTTTCCAGCTTCATCCATGTCCCTGCAAAGAACATAAACCTCATCCTTTTTTATAGCTGCATAGTATTCCATGGGAATACTATATGTGCCACATTTTTTTTTTATTCAGGCTATCATTGACGGGCATTTGGGTTGGTTCCAAGTCTTTGTTATTGTGAACAGTATCGCGTATGTGTGCATGTGTCTTTATAGTAGAATAATTTATAATCCTTTGGGTACATATCCAGTAATGAGTCAAATGGTATTTCTAGTTCTAGATCCCTGAGGAATCATCACACTGTCTTCCATATTGATTGAACTAATTTACACTCCCACCAACAGTGTAAAAGTGTTCCTATTTCTCCACATCCTCTCCAGTATCTGTTGTTTTCTGACTTTTTAATGATTGCCATTCTAACTGGCATGAGATGGTATCTCAATTTGGTTTTGATTTGCATTTCTCTAATCTAAGTAATGATGAGGTTTTTTTCATAAGTTTGTTGGCTGTGTAAATGTCTTTTTATGAGATGTATCTGTTCATATCCTTTGCCCACTTTTTGATGAGGTTGGGTTGTTTTTTTCTTGTAAATTTGTTTGAGTTCTTTGTAGATTCTGGATATTAATCTTTTGTTGGATGGCTAGCTTGCAAATTTTTTCTTCCATTCTGTAGGTTGCCTGTTCACTCTGATGGTAGTTTCTTTTTCTGTGCAGAAGTTCTTTAGTTTAATTAGATCCCATTTGTTGATTTTGGCTTTTGTTGCCATTGCTTTCAGTGTTTTAGTAATGAGGTCTTTGCCAATGCCCATGCTCTGACTGGTATTACCTAGGTTTTTTCCTAGGGTTTTTAATGGTTTTAGGTCTTATGTTTAAGTCTTTAATCCATCTTGAGTTACTTTTTGTATAAGGTGTCAGGAAGGGATCCAGTTTTAGCTTTCTGCATATGACTAGCCAGTTTTCCCAACACCATTTGTTGAATAGGAAATCTTTTCCCCATTGCTAGTTTTTGTCAGGTTTGTCAAAGATCAGATGGTTATAGATGTGTGGCATTATTTCTGAGGCCTCTGTTCTGTTTCATTGGTCTATTTATCTGTTTTGGTACCAGTACCACCCTGTTTTTGTTATTTTAGCCTTGTAGTATAGTTTGAACTAAGGTGGCATGATGCCTCCAGCTTTGTTCTTTTTGCTGAGGATTGTCTTGGCTATGAGGGCTCTTTTTTGGTTCTATATGAAATTTAAAGTAGTTTTTTCCAATTCTGTGAAGAGAGTCAATGGTAGCTTGATGGGGATAGCATTGAATCTATAAATTACTTTGGGCATTATGGCCGTTTTCGCCGTATTGATTTTTCCTATCCATGAGCATGGAATGTTTTTTCATTTATTTGTGTCCTCTCTTATTTTCTTGAGCAGTGGTTTGTAGTTCTCTTGAAGAGGTCCTTCACATCCCTTGTAAGTTGTATTCCTAGGTATTTATTCTTTTGTAGCAATTGTGAATGGGAGTTTGTTCATGATTTGGCTCTCTGTTAGTCTGTTATTGGTGTATAGGAATGCTTGTGATTTTTGCATGTTGATTTTTTATCCTGAGACTTTGCTCAAGTTGCTTATCAGCTTTAGGAGATTTTGGGCAGAGATAATGAGATTTTCTAAATATACAATCATGTCATCTGCAAACAGAGACAATTTGACTTCCTCTTTTCCTATTTGAATACCCATTATTTTTTTCTTTTGCCTGATTGTCCTGGCCAAAACTTCCAATACTATGTTGAATAGGGGTGGTGAGAGAGGGCATCCTTGTCTTGTGCTGGTATTTAAAGGGAATGCTTCCAGTCTTTGCTCATTCAGTATGATACTGGCTGTGGGTTTGTCATAAATAGCTTTTATTATTTTGATATACATTCCCTCAATACCTAGTGTATTGAGAGTTTTATCATGAAGGGCTGTTGAATTTTGTTAAAGGACTTTTCTGTATCTATTGAGATAATCATGGGGTTTTTGTCTTTGGTTCTGTTTATGTAATGGATTACAGTTATTGATTTGCATATGTTGAACTAGCCTTGCATCCCAATGATAAAGCCAACTTGATCGTGGTGGATAAGCTTTTTGATAGGCTGCTGAATTCAGTTTTCCAGTATTTTATTGAGGATTTTCACATCAATGTTTTATCAGGTTTCTTATATAGTTTTGCATTTCTAACCTGTTTCATTTTCTTTCACCCTGAAGAACTTGTTTTAACATTTCTTGCAAGGCAGTTGTACTGGCAATAAATTCTCTCAATTTTTGTTTGTCTGAGACAGTCTATATTTCTCTTGAAATCATTGCAGATAATTTCACAAGTTGCAGAATTCTAGGTTGGCAGGGTTATTTTTCCTCTCAATGCTTTAAAATAGTTAACTTCATTTTCTTCTTGTTTGCATGGTTTGTGTGAAGCAGTCTAATGTAATTCTTATCTTTCCTCTTCTACAGGTGAGATATTTTTCCTCTGACTTCCTTGAGGATATTTGTCTCTAATTTTCTGAAATGTGAATATCATATGTCTAGGTATATTTCTTTGGGCATTTATTCTGCTTGATATTCTCTGAATCTGTAGTTGAAGTATGATGTTAGTTAGGGAACACTGTCAGCTATTCTTCTGGGTTTTTTTAAATTGTTGCTTTTATTTTTTACTCATAGTAAGCTTCTTCCTTTTAGTGTACAATTCTATGAGTTTGGACATATTCTTCTGTTCTTTTCTCTCTTTTCTAGTAGTCCCATTACATGTATGCTATATTTCCGAAGTTGTCCCCAAATTCTTGAATATTCTGTTTTTCCCATTTTTTTCTCTCTGCTTTCAGTGTTGGACATTTCTACTGTTGCATCCTCAAGATCAGAGATTCTTTCCTCAGCCATATCCAGTCCCCGAGGAGCTCGTCAAAGGCATTATTCACGATGTTACAGTGCTTTTGATGTCTGGTGTTTCTCTTTTTCCTTTCTTAGAATTTTTACCTTTTTGCTTATATTACTTATCTTTTTTTTTTTTTTTTTTTTCATTTTTTTTTTTTTTTAAATCTCTTATCTTTTTGATCATAGCTTTTTTTTAAAAAAAGTTATATGCTAATTCTCACATTTATACCATATCTGACTCTAGTTATGATGCTTTTCCAGTGTCTTCAAATTGTCATTTTTGCCTTTTATTGTGCCTTGTAATTTTTATTGACAGGTAGGCATCATGTACTACACAAGGACACTACAGTAAGTATGTCTGTAGAAATGTAGCAGTAAAGTATACCTGTGGTGGGGAAGGAAGGGTGCTATAGTTCTACTATTAAGCCTCAGTTTCTCGGTGGGCCCGTGACCCTGGACTGTGAACTTCACTATCGGTTTTCAGTTTATGTGGGACAGGATGGCTGGAGGAGGCTGAGTTGCGTATTTCCCTCCGCCACATGGAAGGCTAGAGCTGGATGGCTTTAAATATTCCCCTTTTCCCATGTAGAGTTGGCCTAGCAGTTTAGGCTCTGGTTGAATGGTTTCTCTTGAGGTCAGAACTTATTAAAAAGAACAGGTTGCTGTAGCACATTTCAAAATGGTTCCTTTTTCTCTCCTGCTGCTTGAAGGATAAAAGGACTTTTCTTTGACGTTAACTGTTGGGATCTGGTAGAGCTCTTGGAAGTGAAGCTCCTAAAAGTTTGCGGGTCTTCCTTTGAATGGGTTTCCAAGGAGTTTTTGACTCTCAGATTTGTCCACACTGAGTCTCCCGTAATTACTCAATGGCAGTTTAGGTTTTCTAGCCCTGGCGTGGTTTTCCATAAAGATTCCTGCTCATGGGTTTCTGGTTTGGTAAGTTGTGATTCTCTGAACCCACTTGTCTGTCACTCCAATTTTTAGGATAGCAGTTTGCCTGTGGTCTCAATTCTCTGATGGATATAAGAAGAGTTGTGGATTTTATGGTTTGTTCTTCTTTTTCTTTGTTATTAGGTCAGGGCGATGACTTCTAAGCTCCTTATATGCCAGATAGGAAACCAGAAGTTCCTAGAGGGAAATTTTTAGATCTTTCAATGCCTACATTAAAAATGAATAAAGTTTAAAATCAGTGACCTAAGCTCCCATCTAGAGAAGTCAGGAAAACAAGAACAAAGTAAGGTAAAAAAAAAAAAAAAAAATCCCATCTAGAGAAGTCAGGAAAACAAGAACAAAGTAAGGTAAAAAAAAAAAAAAAAAAAAAAAAAAAAAAAAAAAAAAAAAAAAAAAAAAAAAAAAAAAAAAAAAAAAAAAAAAAAAAGGAAAATGATAGAAATCAGAGTAGGAAGCAATAAAAAATGATGATTGGGAAAAACAACAAAGTCAAAAGTTTGTTCTTTGAAAGATTAAGCCACTTAAGTACAAACAAAACTGATCATTCAGAAATGAAAAGGGGGACATCATTTCAAATTGTACTGAAATTTTAGGGTTAGTAAGAATGTAGTATAAAATGCTTTAACTCATACAAAATGAAATAACCTTTCTCTATTAAATAAACTGGATTTCTAACAACGAATATTTCTACAAAGAAAATTTTAGTTCAATATGGCTTTACTGGGGATTTCTGTGAAACATTTGAGGAGCAAAAACACCAATGTCTTTCAGAAATGTGGAATTGTAACCTACAAACTACAGTAGAAGGTGACTTCGACTTTGGGTTAGAATGTAGAAAGTCAGAGATGAATGTGTAATTCTGTATTTCAAAATCTACCATAAACATTAAAGGAAAGAAGACTAAAGCCTAACATTTCTTATGAACAGGGACAGAATTCTTAATAGTAGCAAATTGACCAAAACAAATAAAAGATAATAATTACTCGACGCAAGAAGTATGTATGTGTATATCTCCTAGTAATAGTATATTGAAAATTAAAATAGAAAAATAATGCCACTTAGAATAGAATTTTAAAAATCAAGTATCTAAGAATAAATTTCACAGAGCTATTCAAGACACCGTAGATGTTAGTTCTAGAGCCTCTCAGGGCATCTGTTGAGCATACATTGAGGTTGGATGAGAGAAATGGGGACTAGAGCCAATGCAGGTGCCAGTCTATGCTTAGGGTACCATATTTAAAAGGAATTGCTGGATCTCTCTATTCAGAAGCACCAAATGGGAGATATATATACATATATTAGAAAGGCATTGCAAAATGCAAGGCTTCTGAGGCAAGGGGCTCCCTATTCTACTTGTCTGGGTCTAGGAATGGTATTATCTTTTCCTATTATCTAATTATTTAATTTCAAGTACTACTGAGGATAATTCTTGTATCTCAATATTCTTCTTCTTCTTCTTCTTCTTTTTCTCTTGGACAGGATTCTGCTCTGTCACCCATGCTGTAAATGTGTGAGTGCAGTGGCACAACCTCACCTCACTGCAGCCTCAACCTCCCAGGCTCAAGTGATCCTTCCACCTCAGCCTCCTGAGTAGCTGTTACTATAGGCACCTGCTACCATGCCTGGCTAATTTTGTTTATTTTTAGAAGACATGAGGTCTCACTGTGTTACTCAGGAAGGTCTCAAAATCCTAGTCTCAAGCAGTCCTCCTGCCTCAGCCTCGCAAAATGTTGGGATTACAGATGTGAGGCACTGTACCTGGCCTCATTATTATTCCTGTGTAGTTAACCATTTTCCATTTCAAATTATCATGTAGTTGTTTACCTCTTGCAATATCTTTCTTTTCGAGGGATTAGTATGGGTGGTTGTTCACAGCATCAATTTCCTTGTGCCAGCCATTTCATGTATAAGCAAATAGACATCATTAGGCAGTAAGTATTCCTGGAGTGTTCCATTGCCAAAGTATCCTACTGCACTCATTCTTTTCCTCTTGCTACAATGAAGGTGCTATCCCTCCTCCTATTTACTGCCTATTCCACCCTCTTCTCTTGGTATCTCATTTCCTCTCATCTTATCAAAAACTTATAATTTTGCTTATTTCTCCTATCCTGGATTTCCAACCTCTACTTCTTTCTTGGATTATTCTCATATGCAATGAAGGACTTCTCCAACTTAGATACTGAAAGTCCATCAAGGCTACACTCTCCATGACTCTATCTTTCCTATTAGAACTACACTTCTCAAAATAATTTGTTGATACATCTTGTATACATTTTATCACTTCATATTTATCTCTCAATTCACTCCCATTGGCTTAAGCTACCTGTAGCACAAATTCACCAACCCACTAAAAATGCTCTTTCTAAGGTCATCATTGGCCTCCATAAAACTAAATTCAAGGAATCTCTTAATATCCCTCCTTTTTTAACTCTGAAAAGTATGCTCACACTAGGTAGCACCCTCCTTGTAATAGTGTCCTTTCTTTATTTCTCTGACACCACATTCTTCTCATTTTTTTTTCTACTTAATTGGCCACATCTTCCCAGTCTTTTCTGACCACTCATCCTTCTGCTCAGGATTTATTGTAAGCTCTCTTCTCACTCTACACTCCTTCAGTAAGTTATTTCATTCACTCTCAATTGTTATTTACTTACCAGTAACTCCTAAATATGTGTCTCCCGTCATATCTCTTCTTCAGATGATAGTCCAGCATAACTAATCACCCACACAACATCTTTACATGGATGCTTCAAGATCTGAAACTCAGAGTGTGCAAAACTAAACTCACGATCTTCTCTAAGAATACCTGTTCATCTTCCCAGGTTCTCCCAGGCTCTCCAGGGTTACAGTTAACTACACAATTTCTCTAGCCAGACACTTCAATGTCATATTCAACTTTCATCACTATTTTCCCCTCCCTTCCCCTTTCCTCCTCTTCCCCGCCCTTCTTTTGTGAAATGCAATAAACAAAATGGCATCACTCTGATTCAGAGCTTTAAAATTGAGTTGATAAGCCATTATCTGAAGAATTATTTACACAAACTGCAACCTAACAAAACAACACAGCCCCCCCAACCCCCCCACACACACACATACACACACACACTGGGAGAGAGAGAGAGAGACTGAAAGAGAGCGAGAGAGCGAGAGAGAGAGAGAGAGACAGACAGACAGACAGACAGACAGACAGAGATACCCGGAATCTTCAACCTTTAAACTTGGACAAAATGCAATGACTGCAGCATCCTGGAAAACAGCTGAATTTTGCCAGCACTGCAACTCCTGAACAGCAGCAACCAATGAATTATGGACTCATGTACTAAGCCAACTGCCTCCACTAATAATACTTTCAAAACAATTTGTGTAATCACTCTCAGCTTTCTTTTACAAATTCCGACTTCTTTCCCTTTCTTTGGAACACGAGTTAGTTTTCGCCCAAATATGTGTCTTCTAAGTTGCAATTTCTAAGACTCTAATAAATGCATTGTCTGACTACGTTGCAGTCTGTTTTTTTTGGTGGTTCCTTTTCCCTCCTGGCCTCCCTTTCTCCCTCCTTCCCTCCTTTCCTTCCCTCCTTCTTCTTCTCTCTCTCTCTCCATTAAATGTCTAATACACAATTTGTATGTGCCAGCCGCTAAATTAGGTATTAAGGATACAGTGAGAGTAAAATAAACAGTTTCTGTCTTCATAGTTCTTACATCTAGCAAAGAAATAGATATTAAACAAAGAATTTTACAAATTAATGTAAAATAAGGACCATGTTAAATGCTTTGTAGTACAGAAACATGATACTATGAAATATTCCATGAGGAGAACATGTTCTATAAGCACTCCTCATCCTATAGAAAAATACGATTAATTGTCATATTAATTCCAGAGAAGGAAGAATGCCCTTTTCATCTTTCACTTTTTTCAGTTGCTGATTTTGTTTTAGGAAAAAAAAACAAATAAACATATCTGTGTAATATGCAGTATTTTATGTTTCCAGGGTCACAATACCTCGTTCTCTTTCTCTTCCTCTTTCTCATCACAATCTGTACAATGAGAAGCTTGTAAAGCTGACATATAGTGAAATAATTAACATTTCAGGCTATCGCTATGCTTTAGGAATTGGGAGATATAAAGTCACTGAATTTTTCTTGCTCTTTGATGAGGGACTGAAGGGACACATAAATGCTAAAACAATCAACCTTGCATTTTGTAAAATGAGATATTATAATTGATATTTCTTCCTTTATCAGGTATGCTATGAGAATTAGAATTTGTCTCAGATCACTAAATGAAAACAATATAAATGTACAAGAAGCATTTTAGGATGGTAGAAATGTTTTCTCACATTTTCTAGCATTAAGTCTTGAAAGTCTCAGAATTAAGGAAATTCTCAGTTAAATTTCTGATTGTAGTATTGTCCCTTAAACAATTTTTTTTTTTTTCAGAAACAAAGAGTCCGGTAAGCTTCCTGGTAAGGGTAGAAGTGGAACTCAAAAGGCAGAAGAGACACAAAATTGCTTCTTTGGATGGATATTCACAAATCAAATATCCATTTGTTTATTCTAACATACTTAGAAGAAAAGAAAAGACTTATTTCTTTCCATATAAGTGGTACTAGTAATTCTTATATACTACCCGATAATAAGATTAAATAGAAAGTTAAGGATCTGATTATGACCGCTGACATACTTCTGCACAATTTTTTTTAGGAAGCAAAGCGTTTCCACGTATGTAAAAAATCCTGTGTTATATTTCTTGATTTTTAAAAACCCATCAGCAAACTGTCACAAAGAAACTTTATAATTGCCATTTTTAAGAGCAGTTCAATCAAAACCCAGCCAATAAAAGTAAGCAAAGTTATTTCCAGTATAGAGTCTTTCAAATTTCCATGTAACTTGAAACCAGTCTCTCAGTCCTTCTCTCTGCCTTAACATAAGCCAAAATTACATATATGTTATGCTATGGCTGCCCCAGGATCATGGAAAGCAATCACTGCAGCTTCTTCCTCTCAGAGTTCGAGTGGAAAAATGCGCATGTGCCCCTCTGTGCTGTAATTTGTAATATGATGTGGTGAGTCCCAGTGCCTCATTTCCTTTCTGATGCCCCTGTGTGTAACCAGTGTTCTCACTATCATGCTTCACATATTTACCAGAAACTACATTATTCTTATTGTTGTTAGAGAGAAAAAGAAAGAGTTTACTTGTTTTTGTGTTTTGTTTTAAAAGATTGGAAAAAGCACCTTCATATATGATTATATTAGCTCTTTCTCAGGGCCTAGTATAAGAGATCGCATTATCAAACACTTTGGTACTGCTCACCCCATAATGCATTCCCCCACTGTAGTGTTTGTGTTTGCAGGGCAACATTATTAAGTTAAGGCTTAACATTCAAATAATTTGCAATTATAAACCTAATTTTCAACATGGCTCTCTACTGGTCTATTTGTTTTTGAAGTCAGACTTCAGAATTTTATTTAGATTATTGGGATTAATTTTTTCTTTTTCTATTTACTGTCTTACCTTTGAAGAATTATTTTTGGCATTGATTTTCTATCTTGTAACAAAATATATAATTATTTGGCATAATCTCCACATTGAACTGATTTCAATGCTTGCTGCCAGACCATTTATTTCATGATTTCCCCCACTTTTACCTTTGCTTTCCTTCCTCTTTTATTAATGTTATCTTTAAAAAAGGAGTGCATGTTTGGTATGTTCTAAGGTCTTATATACCTGAGGATGTATTTATGCCACCTTCACACAAGAAGAGCCATTTGTGAATAAAATTGTTGAATAGTAAATTCTCTTCAAAAGTGTAGATACTGCTGCCTCTAGTTAAAAAGGGCAATTTTTCATTCCTCTTAATTGGTAATTTTCTTTCTACAGTCCTCATTTTAATTTTTTCCATTTCTTTCCATAAGATATATGATTGAGTATATCAGAATATGTGAATCAAAAGTCAGAGTATGTGGAATCTTTATTGTCTTCGGATGTTGCAGAATTTCTTCCTTGGTTGCACAATTAGGAGGCATTTTGTAGTGGATACATACACGGTGTACCTGACCTATGCAGAGACAGCATCTTCACCTATCCTTGTCTTCTGATATCCAGTCCAGTAAACTCATGGAACATACGTAAACTCACCAATAGGCACTACTTCCAAGGACAATGGGCTCTTCCCTGGCCTGCAGTATGTCACAAAACTCAGAAGATGTTGTGATCCCTGCCAGCGCCCTCCGCTCTTGCCCTGCAAAGATCCTTGCCTAACTTCCTCTCACAAATTGCTTTATCTGATTGTATAAAGAAAGGTGGTTAGTGAAGAGTAGAAGCAGATCATGATAAAAGGTGGCACAGACCACAGTGCTCTGGTTTGCTATCAAACCCGCTTTTTATCTTCTGATAGATCCTGATTCTCTGGGTCTGGGAACAGGTAGAAGGAGAGGTTATTCTGAGGTTCTCAGTGTGTTCATAATTTTTTCTTAAAAGTATTTTATTACAAGAAGCATTGCCTGGGTAGGTAAACAAACCGATAAACAAAAATAACAACTTTTTCACCCTTTGCATTTACAACATTCATTTCTAAAATTTTAGCAAGTCAGGCTGGAATCAGAGCCATGGTCAGTTATTACTTAGCGCAGATTAATCTTAGGAAAAATAGAAAATGTAAGCTAATTCCAACAAAGATATCATAAAACAAGAAAATGGCCATTTATTTTTAGCAAAAGAAAGCAATTCTCTTTCTGTTACATATTTTAAGCTTTAGTGGAACGTGAAAGTTAAACTCCTTATTCACAGGACTTGTTTTACAGTTGAGACTTTTCAAGGTCCCATTCAGTTCCAAATACTAGTGCATTAGCCATATCTCTAGCCCTTTGGAGCAATCAGTAGGATCGAATTTCAGGAATACAGGGAAGCCCTGCTCAGGCTAAGGGCTGCATGGGGAGCTGGCCTTGCCTTCACAGCCTCAGGTGTTCAGGTCCACTGAGAGGCAGATGGCTTCCATGAGACAGAGTCTAGGCAGCAGGACTCTCATTGGTGTGTAGGCCTACTGAACAGGAAGCTACAGCTCCCTTACCCCCTAGGGCAGAGTGCTTCCACATCATATTTCACTGAGTCACAGTTTTCTGAGAATGTCCTAACAGTTTCAAAATGACATTTTTATGTAGCTTAATGTTCCTAATTTGCTACAACTTACATTATGTCTCTAACATTACGTCTCTACTTGCCTAAACCAAGGACCAGATGGAATGTATTCTGGTCAGGCATCCAGACAGTTACTATTTAGGGGATAATGTAGCCTTTTAAAAGTTTTCACAAGAGAATAAGAGTCAGATTTTAGTACTCGCTACTCACAGGATAAAATTTATGCCAAAAAAAATTTCAGCCCCCAATATTATCTTTCAGTCGGAAACATTTCATCTTGGTTTTAGGGATCCATTTGGTTTTCCAATATTCTTTGGTAGCAGTGAGCAACATATAAAATGAGATATAAATATTTGGCAAAGCATATAAACAATTTCCTTGATCTACTGCAAAAATATTGAATTTCTGTTTCAGCACAGAAATATAGTTAATGGAAATATAAGAATGATTATATGTTAGGACTCAAAAGAATTGTATAATTGAGTACTTGAACATATTTCTGCTAAAGCAACTAATGCAATTTGAAGTAAGTAACTTTGGGAAAAAATTCTTATGAGTTTCTGATAGATCAACTACTTCTTCAAAAGCCAGGCTTAACGTCCTATTTGTTGGGCCTCGTAGCCTTTCCCAGTCATTGCCCTACTTGATCTCATAGACTAACTGATACTTTTCTCCTTTACAGTTTCTCTCTACTTGGTTTGTGTGATGACATTCTTAGATCACCCTTTACCCATATAAATGTTCCAGCTCAGCTTCTGATAATTTCTTTCTTTTTTTCTGCTCCATAATTGTATGTATGCTTCCAAGTTCTGCCATAATTTGCTTTTCTGTCTCTTGTACTTAGTTCTGAAAACAAAAATAAAAATAACTTCATCTGACCATGGAGGTTCAAGAAGCTGTTGTTTCAACACAGATCTCCAAATTATTCTCTTCTAAAGAATAATTCTGAATTTCTGACTGGCTGATTACATTTCTACCTCTACAACTCATCTAACAATCAAACATAAACATTGATAATTAAATGCATTACTTTTTAAAACTGATTTTCCTATTTTCATTTTATTTGTATATGAAAGAACAATCTTCTTATCGCTTAGCCTAAAATATTTCAGGCTGTCATTAATTTCATCTTACAACCACCATCTAATTTGTCACCAAGTTCTGTTCAATCTAACTGCTAAATCTTTTCCTTGGAAAAGATTCCATCAATTTACAATTCACAGTCCCCACCAAAGTATGTGCAAGACTTTCTCTACATTCTTGTCAACATTGTATACTAAAAATGTTTTAATCTTTGATGGAACATTACTACCAATCTTATAGAAAAAATTCAAAAAATTATAAGGGAATTCTATGAACAATTGTATGCTGAAAACTTAGATAAACTTAGAGGAAATGGACAAATTGCTGGAAAGACACAAATTATCAAAACTGACTCAAAAAGAAATAGAAAATTGGAAATGACCAACAACAAGTAAAGAGATTAAATTAATAACTTACAAGCTTCCCCCAAAGAAAATTACAGACCCAGATGACTTCATTGGTAAATTTTAACAAACATTTATAAAATGATTAATTTTGAATAAATTATTCCTACAATATAAAAGCTAAGTAAAAACTTTCCAATTCAATCTATGAGATCAGTATTACCATAATATCAAAATTGGTCAGACATCACAAGAAAAGAAAACAAAAGACCAATGTTTCTTGTAATTATAGTTGCAAACATCCTTAACAAAATGCTAGTAAACCAATAAAATGAATTAAACTTGAAAACACAAAAGACAATTCGTGACCACTTATAGAAATGTAATTCTACATGTATGAAATATCCAGAATAAGAAAACCTATCAAATCCACCAGGCACGCTTTAAAAGGCCTTATATACAATAAACAAGTGGGATGTAACTGAGAAATACAAAGTTTGTTTAAAACTTAAAATCACTTAATGTAATATAGTATATCAATAAGAAAAATAGAAGACACAGGATAATCTTAGAGCCACAGGAAAAATAATTTTTAAAAAGCCAACACTCTTTATGATAAATACACTCAGCAGACTTAAAATGCAAGAAAACTTCCTCAACCTAATAAAAAAAATCTATAAAAAACCCAGTACTAACATCCTTTTTAATGGCAAAAGACTGAGAAAGTCTTCTCTCTGAGATCAAGAACGAGATAAGAATTTCCATTCTCATCACTTCTATCCAACATTATATTGGAGATTCTAACCAAAAAATAAGGGATGAAAAAGAAACAAAGAGCATATAGATTGGAAAGGAAGCAAAACTGTCTGTATTTATGCATTACAAAGTCTTATATATAGAAAATACTAAAAACTCATTAAAAACTATTAAACCTAAAAAATGAATTCAACAAAGTTGTAAGGTACGGGATTAAGATACAAAAATCAGTTGCATTTCTTTATATTAGCAATAAAAATACAAAAAAATATGAAATTAAGAAAATTCCATTTTCAATGGCATCAAAAAGGATATTTAGGAATATGTTTAATCAAGGAAGTGCATGATTTACAAACTGAACACTACAGAACATTGTTAAAAAATTAAGACCTAAATAAATAGAAAGACATCAAATGTTAATTGATCAGATAACTTAATATTGTTAGATAAAAAGACTCCAAAAATGATCTACAGATTCAGCACAATTCCTCTCAAAATTCCAGCTGGATTCTTTGTAGAAATTCACAAGAAGGTCCTAAAATTTATATGGAAATACAAGAACCAAGAATAGCCCAATAAATCCTTAAAAAGAAGGACAAACTTGGATAACTCACATTCCCTGATTTTAAAACTAACTGCAAACTATAGTAATAAAGGCAGTGTGATAGTGACATAAAAATATATATACCAATATAAATATATATATATACCAATATAAATATATATATATATATAAATATTTATATATATATTTATACCAATATATATACCAATTGAATTTAGAGTCAATATAATTGAATTGGGTATAGAAATATGGCCAATTGGTACCCTGTATCTAGAATTGTGTATTCCAGGGTCTTGGTACCCTATATCTTGAATTGTCTATATCTAGAAGGGAACCAAGGCAATTCAAATGATAAAAATTGTCCTTTCAGCAAATGGTACTGGAGCAACTGGTATTCACATGTGTAGGATACAGTAAATTCCTCTTCAAGAAACCGATTTGTCAGTATGTTCAGCTTCCTTGTTCTTTGTTCTCCATTTTAAAGTTTAACTTCCTTGTTCTTTACATCTCCTTGCCCCTGGTTTCAGTAAACAAGTCTTCTAGTCTCTATCACCTGCTTTGTCCTTAGGCATCCTTAGTCACCGGCTCTGTAACCATCCTTCCTACTGAAACTACTCACTCCACCACTCTGGATCATACCCCTGCTCTCTTTAGCCAATCCAAATGAGCTTAGACTGTGCAGTCCAATCCTAGCCAATAGGGGAAAGATATAGCAGTAGGGACTAGCTGAGTCAGGAATAAGACCCCTATCCCCTCCCTTGTCTTCTGTGCTCTTGCCATTGCTCCATCCATGAGATGTACTCTACTATAGAAATAAGTTTGCCTTGATGAGAAAATTTAGTTCGAGGGCTATTTCTTTTGTGGCACAGAAAATTTGTTTCTAACACATGCAAAAGAAGGAAGTTGGACTTCTTCCTTTGATCTTTGAAGAATTAAATCAAAATAAATCATAGTTAAAACTATAAAACTCTCAAAAGAAAATGTATTAGTAAATCTTTACAACTTTGGATTAGGAAAGCCCTCTTAGACAAAAAAGTACAAGTAGTGAAACAAAAATAAATCAAACTTAAAAACTTGTGTGCTTCAATGGACATCATCAAGAAAACAGACAACTCACAGAAAAGAAGGAAATGTTTGAAGTTTTCTAACAAGGGACTTGTTTCAAAAACATATAAAGAGCTCTTTGCACTCAACAATAACAAGACAAACAACCCAGTTAAAAAAATGGCAATAGGTTTGAACAGATATTTTGTATTGTTATACTAAAAAAAAGAATTGAGGCCTAGAGTCTATACTCTTAATATACTTAGACAATAAGTAGTGTTGGTTGGTATGTGGAAAAACTGAAACCCTTATATATTGCTGGTGGGAATGAAAACTGGTATAGACGTTTTAGAAAACAGTTTGGCAGTTCTTCACATCTTAAACATCTCAGTGATTCCACTCCTAGGTAAATATCCAACATATAAAAATGTTAATGAATGTTCATACCACCACTGTTCATAATAGCCCAAAATTGAAAGAACCCAAATATACATAAACTGATGAATGGATCAATATGGCGGAACATTATTTGGCAATAAAAATCAGAATAAAACACTAATATATACTACAAAATGAATGAGCCTTGACAACATTATGCTAAGTGAAAGAAGCTGATCATGAAAAACTATTGAGTACTAGCTCAGCCAGGAGACTTCCACCCAGGCGACACTGAAAGTTATGAAAGGCAGGCACCCAGAGAGAACAACAGAGTGGATCTATCTGGGGGGCCAGCAGCCTATGGAGCTGAGAGCCTCAAGGGATGACAGCATTCCAAGCTGAAGGCCCCAAGCAGATTCTGCTCCATGTAGTTATTCATTCTTAAACAGGTGATTCTTATTAATAAACAGGTGTTCTGTATTTACTCATAACTCAAAAATATACCAAGTAGGCATCTGTTACCTGCCTACTACAAATTAGAAACTGAATGGTGTTCTCCACAAAGGAGCCACCGGGGCAGGGTAAACTTAATGTTGCTCAATATCTTCCCCCTTTCTTGTTTCAACAAAGCTAGACAAGCAAGTACAGCTCTATCTCGGTGAACCATTTCTCATATCTGCAACTGCGAACTACATCAAGAGAAACAAAACAGATTAATAATATAATCACAACAGCAATCATCGCTCTTGCAGTGTTTTCATCCAAATCTTAGGGCTGCCAATCCATCAGCAGCTTCCTCAAGCACCTGGGAGCCTGACTAACTGCCTACTCTTATATTTCCTCCCTACGGAGTTGGGACCCAGGAATCTTTTGGGAAATGGGGCAAAGGTCATTCTTCTGTAACTATTTCCTGCTGAAAAGGGGCCTTGAGGGTGTTCGGGGCCCCTCGTCCTTGCTTGCTGTCTAAAGGCCTTACAGGTGCTGTTTTATTCTCTCCCGATTATGTTGAGTCTCATTACACTTTTTATAGTTACTAAAGTTAATCTATAACTCTTCCACCACCAGAAGATATGGGGCGTTTAACACAGCTCTGAATCTAAAGAGCTTTTATTTCTTGTAAACTTCTAATGAATAAGAATTAGGTCCTGATTGTCTATTATATTTTTCTTCCCAGAATTTTATTGGTTTTAGGGCCATAGGTATTTTTCAAAGTTCTTTTTATTCAGCTCTTAACATTGACCATACCATTTTTGGTTGTGGTCCTACTAATCCCCCATCTCTCCAGGCAATAGAGTTGTCGATCTCAGTATGTATTAATTCTAAATAATTGTAGTTCTTTATCTGCCATCTGAATTCCACGTTACTACAAGAGGACTGACCGGTGCAATAATCAATAATAATTCCATAGAAACCTCTATTACAACACAGTCTCTCCAGATTAATGTTTTTAATTTAGGAGACTATTCCTTATTTTATCTGCATTCAGGTCTTGATGGTAGAAACATTGTTACTTTGTTTCCTAAATAATTATAGCCAATAAAGGAATGAAAAAATACATGCCCCATATATGAAACTTTCTTTTACTTCTATCCCTACTCCAGAAATACTCACTTTAATCATGATAGCTGTCATCATGATTACCATAATAATCTGTCCTACTTTTCTTCAGGTTTTCCTCTGCTGTTTGTGAAAGTTTCTTACTTTGACTCCAAGTCAGTAGTGATGTTTGGTGTGTTCTCCTTGTGGGAACAGTACTCCACCTTGATGTTACTCTCACCATCTCTGTGACTGGGGGGTCCTCTGCAAGTCTGTTTTGGCATCTGGATCATAGTACAGCTTTAAATGTCTGGATGGTACCCACACCATTTGCTGATTTGGACCTGAAGAAATCCAAGCAAATCCTCTCCCCCAGGTTGTTACGTTACCTCTTTCCAATTCCATTCCAGGCACGTAGCCCACATCCTGCATCATGTGGTGGCTTGCGAGATCAGATGATTGTTCAGGTATGAAAACCTGAGCTCCCCATTGCTGTAACAAATCTCTTCCCCACAAATTAACAAGGATTTACATTACAAAAGGCTGAATAGTTCCAAGCTGTCCCTCAGGCCTCAAAGCAATTGCTTTGATACACTTCAGAGGCATGCCCTACTCCAAGCGTGTTGAACTGAGCATTTTCCATGGGCCAAGAAAGTGGTCAATGTTGGAAAGAAATAATAGAAAATCTGCTCCAGTATCTACCAGTCCTTTAAATTTCTTTCCTTGAATCGTAATCTCACGTGTAGGATGTTTACCAGTAATTTCATTTACCCAATATGCTGCTCTGTCTTGTTTGTACCACCTCGTGTTCTTTCAGTGTCACTTTTCCCTATTTTCTCATATGGCACAACTAAAAGCTGTGCTATGCGTTCCCCAGGCTCAGCACTCCAAGCAGAAAAAGACACTACAATTTGAATCTCCCCTATGAAGCCCACATCAGTAATTCTTGTATGAATTCTAATTCCTTGAGCATTAAGATTAGATCTTCCTAGAAGCAAGTACGTGGTTGCGAGGGTAAAGGGCCACAAACTCTTGTAAATATTTTTTGCGGTGGCTCTCCCAGTAAAATGCTTACTCTGTAAAGCTGCACAAATCTACTGTTGTGCTCCCAGCTCTAGCAGGAACAAGCATTGTATAGGGATGAGGGAATAGCTTGTACTGGATAGGCCTTGGTTGGTATAGGGGCCCAAGGTGGTCCCCTCAGCCTGTTCCCTGAAATCGGTTTTCCTTCCTTGTTACACTTTGAATGACATTGATTTGCACAATGCCTTCCTTTTCTACATCTGAGACATTCAACAGGCCCAGTACTCTTTTGCTTTAAAAAAGGTAAATGCCTTATTTTTTGTCCTTTTCTACATTCCTTTCATTGTATGATCTTTTTTCCTGCAATTGAAAACTGCATCCCCTTTATTTAAGTCTGGCCATAGCTTGTGTCAGCAAAGTAGCTTTATGCAAACTTCCCCCTATTCTATCACAAGTTTTGATGTAATCTACCAAATAAGCTTTCCCTTTAAGTGGCCGCAAAACAGCCTGGCGTTCAGAATTAGCACTGTCAAATGCTAGTACTCGTCTAATGGCCCGTTTAAACTCCTTCAGCAATTTGAAGGGAACGGGTTCAAAAGCAACCGTACTTGCCCCTGCTGATCCTGAGGGTTTACAACAAGTGGAAATTGCCATGCCTCCAAATTCCCCTCTTTTCTTGCTTGTCGAATTCCATTCTGGCTTGCATGGAACCGGTTAACGTAATTCTAGGAGTACAGATGTCTGAACCCGTTACCGGAGCTTTAGGAGTACAAATGCCAACAGAAGCAGGGATAGAAATATTGGGAGGATCTGGCCATCCCTCTAGAAGGTGCTGAGGGGGGCTGACGGTCACACCCTTTCCTCATATGACTCTTCATCCTTTTGCTCCATAGATTCTTCACATCCTGCATCACACTCCTTCTCCGCTCCTGAATCTTCTCCTGAATCATTTTCCTCATCGTCTGTCTGAAATGGCTCCAAGGCAAAGCACACCAAAGCTCATACTGGAATAACATGATCTTTGTCCCATGTTACTCCAGTATGACCGAGCTACCCCATCTCACCCTGGGAGATTTTTTTCAAAAGTTCTCGGGCTAATTCCAAGCTCCCCCAGGTAACCCTGGGAGATTTTTTCAAGTGTTCTTGGGCTAATTCCAAGCTTCCCCAACTAACTCTCAGAGATTTTTTCAAGAGATCTTGGTCTACTTGGGCTCCCCCTAACTCACCTGAAGGATGTTTTTCCAAAAGTTCCTTGGGCTACTTCCAAGCTTTCCGCCTTACCCTAGGGATTTTTTCCAATAGTACTCGGGGTAGTTTTAGCTTATCCTTTCCTCTCTCTGTTGCTGAGGCAACTCTTCATCTTGGGCTCGGGTCCCCATACTTGGGCACCACTTAAAGAGTACCGGCTTGGTCGGGAGACCCCCACCCAGGCAGCACTGAAGGTAATGAAAGGCAGACACCCAGATAGAACAACAAAGTGGATCTACCTGGGGGCCAGCAGCCTATAGAGCTGAGAGCCTTGGGCTGACAGCATTCCAGGCTGAAGGCCCCGAGCAGATTCTGCTCCATGTAGTTAGTCTCTTTTAAACAGGTGATTCTTATTAATAAACAGGTGTCCTGTATTTACTCATAACTCAAAAATATACCAAGTAGGCAGCTGTTACCTGCCTACCACTAATTACAAACTAAATGGTATTCTCCACAAAGGAGACATGCGGGCAGGTAAACTTAATGTTTCTCAGCAAAAAACCATTTTGTGAATATTAAGTGAATGTGATTTCATTTATATGAAATATCCAGAATAGGAAAATTCATTGAAGAAGAAAGAAAATTAATGGTTGGGAATGGGGGAAATGGCACATGACATTAATGTAGCATTGTCACTTTTGTGTGATGATGAAAATGTTTTCAATTTGTTTCAGAACTCTGAATATATTAAAAAACAATGAATTGTGTACTTTATGTGGGTGAATCGAATGGTATGTAAATTATATATCAACAAAGCTGTAAAATGTTTGCAGTCAAAGTGAAAAATACATATATGATTTGGATTTCATTTGGCATATATTTGACTACATGAAAGTGAGCATCTTTTAATATGATTATAAGCCATTATAATTATTACTATTTATTGAGTACTATCTTGTTTTTCTATCAGGTGTTGACTTTTCCTTATTGATTTGTAACTAAAATAGTACTTTTATTTACTAAGTAGTACTTTGATTTATAAGCAAAATACTATATTGCCTGATGTATGTTATACACCAGCTGTTCACTTATATATGGTTTTGTTTATAGCAATTTTTGGCCCTGTAGAAAATCTTAATGTGTATAATTAATTATCAATGTTTTTATTATTATACTTTAAGTTCTGTGGTACATGTGCAGAACGTGTAGGTTTGTTACCTAGGTATATACATGCCATGGTGGTTTGCTGCATCCAACACTCCATCATCTACATTAGGTATTTCTCCTAATGCTCTCCCTTCTCTATTCCACCCCAGCCCTCCTCCCCGCATCAGGCCCTGGTATGTAATGTTCCCCTCCCTGTGTCCATGTGTTCTCATTGTTCAACACCCACTTGTAAATGAGAACAATGTGGTGTTTGGTTTTCTGTTCTTATAACAGTTTGCTGAGAATGATAGTTTCCAGCTTTATCCATGCCCCTACAAAGGACATGAACTAATCCTTTTTCATGGCTGTATAGTATTCCATGGTGTATATGTGCCACATTTTCTTTATCCAGTCTTTCATTGATGGACATTTGGGATGGTTCCAAGTCTTTACTATTGTGAACAGTGCTGTAATAATCATGCATGTGCATGTGTCTTTATAACAAAATAATTTCTAATCCTTTGTAATGAGATTACTGGGTCAAAAGGTATTTGTAGTTCTAGATCCTTGAGGAATCACCACACTGTCTTCCACAATGGTTGAACTAATTTGTACTCCCACCAACAGTGTAAAAGCCTTCCTATTTCTCTACATCCTCTCCAGCATCTGTTGCCTCCTGATTTTTTAATGATTGCCATTCTAACTGACATGAGATGGTATCTCAATGTAGGTTTGATTTGCATTTCTCTAATGATCAGTGATGATAAGCTTTATTTCATGTTTGTTGGCTGCATAAATATCTCCCTTTGAGAAGTGTCTCTTCATATCCTTTGGCTACTTTTTGATGGGTTTGTTTGTTTTATTCTTGTAAATTTGTTTAAGTTCTTTATAGATTCTGGATATTAGCCCTTTGTCAGTTGGGTAAATGGCAAAAATTTTTCCCATTCTATTGGTTGCTGGTTCACTCCAATGATAGTATCTTTTTCTGTGCAGAAGCATTTTAGTTTAATTAGATCCCGTTTGTTAATTTGGGCTTTTGTTGTCATTGCTTTTGGTGTTTTAGTCATAAAGTCCTCACCCATGCCTATGTACTGACTGGTATTGCCTATGTTTTCTTGTAGGGTTTTTATGGTGGTAGGTCTTATGTTTAAATCTTTAATTCGCCTTGAGTTAATTTTTGTATAAGGTGTAAGAAATGGATCCAGTTTGAGCTTTCTGCTTGTGGCTAGCCATTTTTCCCAACACCATTTATTTAATAGGAAATCCTTTCTCCATTGCTTGCTTTTGTCAAGTTTGTCAAAGATCAGATGGTTGTAGATATATACATTTATCTATATCTCTGTTTTGGTGCCAGAACCATGCTGTATTGATTACTGTAGCCTTGTAGTATAGTTCGAAGTCAGGTAGCATGATGCCTCCAGATTTTTCTTTTTTTGGCTTAGGATTGTCTTAGCTATGCAGCTTCTTTTTTGGTTCCATATAACATTTAAGGTGGCTTTTGCAATTCTGAAGAAAGTCAATGGTAGCTTGATGGGGGTAGCATTGAATGTATAAATTACTTTGGGTGGTATGGCCATTTTCATAATACTGATTCTTCCTAACCATGAACATGAAATGTTTTTCCATCTGTTTATATGCTTTCTTATTTCTTTGAGCAGTGGTTTGTAGTTCTCCTTGAAGAGGTCCTTCACATCCCTTGTTAGCCGTATTCCTAGGTATTTTCTTCTCTTTGTAGCAATTGTGAATGGGAGCTAACTCATGATTTGGCTCTCTGTTTGTCTGTTATTGGTGCATAGGAATGCTTGTGATTTTTGCACATTGATTTTGTATCCTGAGACTTTGCTGAAGTTGCTTATCAGCTTAAGGAGATTTGGGGCTGAGATTATGGGGTCTTCTAAATATACAAACATGTCGTCTGCAAGTAGAGACAATTTGACTTCCTCTTTTCCTAATTGAATACACTTTATGTCTTTATCTTGCCTGATTGCTCTGGCCAGAACTTCCATTACTGTGTTAATAGGAGTGGTGAGAGAGGGCATCCTTGTCTTGTGCTGGTTTTCAGAGAGAGTACTTCCAGATTTTGCTCATTGAGTATGATATTGGCTGTGGGTTTGTCATAAATAGCTCTTATTTTTTTAAGATATATTTCATCAGTATCTAGTTTATTGAGAGTTTTTTAGCATGAAGGGCTGTTGAATTTTGTCAAAGACCTTCTCTGCATCTATTGAGATAATAATGTAGTTTTTTGTCTTTGGTTCTGGTTATGTGATGAATTACTTTTTTAGATTTGTGATATGTTGGCCAAGCCTTGCATCCCAGGGATGAAGCCAACTTGATTGTGATGGATAAGCTCTCTGATGTGCTGCTGGATTTAGTTTGTCAGTATTTTATTCAGGATTTTTGCATCACTTATCATCATGAATATTGGCCTGAAATTTTCTTTTTTATTTGAGTATCTGCCAGGTTTTGGTATAAGGATGATGTTGGTCTCATAAAATGAGTTAGGGAGGATTTCTTCTTTTTCTTGTTTTGCAATAGTTTCAGAAGAAATGGTACCAGCTCCTCTTTGTACCTCTGGTAGAATTCGACTGTGAACCCTTCTGGTCCTGGAGTTTTTTTGGTTGGTAGGCTAATAATTGCTGCCTTAATTTTAGACCTTGTTATTGGTCTATTCAGGGATTCAGTTTCTTCCTCGTTTAGTCTTGGAAGGGTGTAAGTGTCCAGGAATTTATCCCCTTCTTCTAGATTTACTGATTTATTTGCATAGAGTATTATATGCAAATATATATAGTGTATGTGTGTATATATATATATATATAGTATTATAGTATTATATATAAATATATATAGTATTACAGTACTCTCTGATGGTAATTTGTATTTCTATGGGATTGGTGTTGATGTCCCTTTATCATTTTTTATTGCATCTATTTGATACTTCTCTCTTTTCTTCTTTATTAATCTGGCTAGTGGTCTATTTATTTTGTTGATCTCTTCAAAACACCAGCTCCTGGGGTCATCAATTTTTTTGAAGCATTTTTTATATCTCCATCTCCTTCAGTTCTGCTCTAATTTTAGCTCTTTATTGTCTTCTGCAAGCTTTTGAATTTGTTTAATCTTGCTCCTCTAGTTCTTTTAATTGTGATGTTAGGGTGTCGATTTTAGAATTTTCCTCATTTCTCTTGTGGGCATTTAGTGCTATAAATTTCCCCCTACACGCAACTTTAAATGTGTCCCAGAGATTCTGGTACATTGTGTCTTCATTCACATTGGTTTCAAAGAACATCTTTATTTCAGCTTTCATTTCATTATTTATCTAGTAGTCATTCAGGAGCAGGTTGTTCAGTTTCCAAGTAGTTGTGCAGATTTGAGTGAGTTTCTTAATCTTGAGTTCTAATTTGATTGTACCGTGGTCTGAGAGACTACTTGTTATGATTTCATTTTTTTTTTTTTGCATTTCCTGATGAGTGTTTTACCTCCAATTATGCGGTCAATTTTAGAATAAGTGCAACGTGGTGCTGAGAAGAATGTATATTCTGTGGATTTGGGGTGAAGAATTCTATAGATGTCTACTAGATCCACTTGGTCTAGCTCTGCATTAAATTCCTGGATATCCTTGTTAATTTTCTGTCTCATTAATCTGTCTAATATTGACAGTGGGGTGTTAAAATCTCCCAAAAATATTGTGTGGGAGTCTAAGTCTCTTTGTAGGTCATTAAGAACTTGCTTTCTGTATCTGGGTTCTCCTATATTGGATGCATATATATTTAGTATAGTTAGCTCTTCTTGTTGCATTGATCCTTTTACCATTAAGTAATATCCATCTTTGTCTCCCGTTGATCTTTGTTAGTTTAAAGTCTATTTTATCAGATACTAGGATTGTGACCCATGCTTTTTTTTTTTTCTTTCTATTTGCTTGGTAAATTTTCCTCCATCCCTTTATTTTGAGACTATCTGTGTCTTTGTATGTGAAATGGATCTCCTGAATACAGCAAACCAATGGTCTTGACTCTTTATCCAATTTGCCAGTCTGTGTCTTTTGATTGGGGTATTTAGCCCACTTACATTTAAGGTTAATAATCTCTATGATTTTTAAACTTTGCATCTTGCTTGAAAGACTTTAAGAAAAAAAACAAAGTTACTCCAATATTCTATTATTTTGGTAATTTTATCTTTTATCATTAAGACTTTGACCTATTTCAAATTTATTTGAAATTCAGGTTGAAGTAATAATCTAGTATTACCATTTCAGTATTGTCAGAGTGTTATCCCTATATGATTTACTGAATTATTTATCTTTTATCCACTAATTTGAATATATACAGTATGTTAAATTTGCTTAATTATTTAGATCTATTTCTCTATTTTTAAATCTCGGTGATTGTGCTGCCTGTTAAATCAGTCTTTTGTTTAGAAGCATTCACCTTCTACAGGCCCACAACCTGCAGTGACCAGAGCAGGAAATCAACCCATTCTTCAGCTACAGATAGCCAGCCTGCTATCTATAAGACCGACTATAGGGAGTTGGACTGCTATGCCTAGTTCAACCTAAAATTCCCAAGACTTGATGAAAAACTGACAGCTTCCTTAATTTTTATTCCGACTTCCAACTTAAGATGAAACAGAAAGGCAAATATGTACCTCTAGCCAATTACATAGAATACCCTGTTTATGTTAGCTGCCTACAAGTTGCCCATGCCAACAGCCTCCAATCAAAGCAATGCCTGAAGCTTTTCTTTTTTTCACTGTAAAGCTTCCCACTCCTCTGCCTGTCTATGACTGTCTGCCAAATGCAAATGACAGTGGCTATTCCCTTGCTGTGGCAAGCTCTGAATACATAGCCATTGCATGTTCTTATTTGGTTGGTCTCCACTCCATAAGTGTTACTATTTTTTGTGTGCGTGTCTGTGTTTCTCATTGCATTGAGAGCTTGAAGGTTAGCCTCTTGATGTATTCTTAGTTAAGTTTTTCTGAGCGTAACCTTGTGTCTTTTGTGTTAGTAGGGAGTCAGGATATTTGTTGAATGCGGTCTATTTTGAGAATTTGATTTGCTTATGTTTCCTGATACTATATAAAAATGTTTTCCTCTGTAGTAATTTAGAGTTTGATAAATCATGTTGAGGAGATAATATAATAGATTATTAATAATACCATTCATCATATATTGAGCATTATTTTAGTTGTTTTAAACATCTTAACTGTCAACCAAACCCTATAAGGTGGATGTTATGATGAATCCTGTTTAACATATGAAGGAACTAAGAACAAAATGCTTAATTTACTTGCCCATGGCCACAAAAACTGGAAAGTAGGGGAGCCAAGATTTGACTCAAGGAATCTAAGCCTAGAGTCTGTGCTCTTAACTTTTAAACTATAATACCTCTCAATTCTAAAGACAGATTTAATATTGTTCACCTTGGTTCTGGAGCCTAGGTATTAACTGCTGGGACACAAAAATGAATAAAATAGAATCCTTGCCTTGAGGAATTTAGGCATTTTTAAAAACTGTGTCTTTGTGGATGGGCACTCAGAAATTCGCAGAGAAAGGGAGATGGGATGAGTGTTGGAAGATGGATTTTATAGTGGGAAGTTATTTTCACCAGAGACTCTGCAGAGGCATGACTGGAGATGAGGCGTGCAGAGGAAGTGGAAAAGTGGGAAAGCCCTAGAAGAGAGACGGAAGCTAGATCCTGGAGTTCCTCCTGCAGGAGCTTGGATTTTACCCAACTTTTATAGAAAGGAGACATTGAAGAATTTTTACTGTGGTGAGGGAATATGAGTTGATATGATCAGAATTAAGTATGTATATATTCCCTTCATTTTGGATTCAAACCTCTTTCCTTTACAGAGCAGAACAAACAACCCAATATGAATTTTTGAGAGGCCATGGGAAGGCCTGAGTTTATAGATTGGTGGGGGTTGGGAGCCTAATGTACATGACCACATTTAATCTCGCAATACTTTCTCTAGGAGGTGACACAAGCCAAATGGTTAAGGAAAGGTGAAATGGGATAGCAACTCAGGTCAACTTGACTTACATGACATTCCAGAGTTGCTTCTGGTCCTCATTCTGATTTTGAATGAATCAGTTTAACACTTTGGATCCCTGGTAACTTAACGGTAAAATAAGGTAGTATTATCTCTCAAGCTTTGTGATTCTTTAATTCTAATCAGAGAAACAATTAAAGTTTGGTGAAATGCTTTACTTTCTCAAATGAAAGCAATATTAACAACCTCTGTATAGAGTGGGTTGAAGTTCCCTAAAAGTGACCCCAAGGAGTGGGTTACTGCTATCCAAACACAATAAAGAGGCTATGAAACAAGTGTTTGAAACTCTACCAATACAAACAAAGTGCTTCTTCTCTATTAAAGCATTAAGACAATTCTATAAAAAGTAGAAAATTCCTTGCAGGCCCAAATGCCAAATTGATCCCTGAGTTCCAAGGCTTCTCAGCTCCTAGTTCAGAATCAAGATTTTAAAGATGCTTTGGATGAAGAGAAAAAATATTTCCCTCCACTTTGGCCAGGGCCCAAGAATGTCAACACTGCTGGCTTTGTGAGCTTCACCTCTGCTGCAGCCATCTCTAAACAATGGCTCTCAGGCTGAACAAGTGTCAGAGACCTGTGAACCAGAGCAACTCCATCTTAAATAGGAGCTGGGTAAAGTGAGGCTGAAACCTACTGGGCTGCATTCCCAGATGGTTAAGGCATTCTAAGTCACAGGATGAGCTAGGAGGTCAGCACAAAGTGCAGGTCATAAAGACCTTGCTGATAAAACCGTTTGCAGTAAAGGAGCCGGCCAAAACCCACCAAAATCAAATGGTGATGAGAGTGAACTTTGGTCATCCTCACTGCTACACTCCCACCAGTGCCATGACAGTTTACAAACGCCATGGTTCAACATCATAAAGTTACCCTATGTGGTCTAAAAAGGGGAGTCATAAATAATCTACCCTTGTTTAGCATATCATAGAAAAATAACCATAACAATATGGGTTATTGTTTTATTCTTTTATTTTCTTAATAAGCTAGGTTTCACTTTTCACTGTGGACTCACCCTGAGTTGTTTCTTATGTGAGATCCAAGAAGCCTCTCCAGGGGTCTAGATCAGGACCCCTTTCCAGTAATACAAGCACTTGGTAGGAAAGGTGTCAGTGGCAGAGGGGGATTGCATAAAGGACCCCTGAGTATGCATTTCTGCATCACATAAGGCCAACATGATGGGAAGCACTAGATAAAAACAAAATGTCCAAATCTGCTTAAAAAGGATGCATTTCCCAGTATAAAGTTAACAATGTTACAAAATAGTTGTGTTTTCTAAGGAAATTTAGAATAAAGAAGTAAGAGTTTTAAAAAAATTATTCCCGATACCTCACTGTTACCCATTACTATCGGTATATTTTTCATAGTCTAGAATAATGGATCTGTTTCTGTTTGCTTTTTTAGCTCCAAAATACAATAGAAACAATTGATATTTTGGTAAAACTTACCTTTAATTTAAATTTAAAGAGAAAATTTAATGATCCTTGTTAAAATTAATTAATTAATTACCTGAAGAATAAATCCATGGGATTATCCACAAAGAAACATAACTATAAAATAAGCAATTTTATTCCACAATGTATGTATGCTTCAAAATATCACATTGTACATAATCAATAGTGCAATTTATCTGTCAGTTTAAAATAAAATAATCAATATTGTTCAGCAAATTCTAAACAAAAATTACAAGTTCTTCTGAAATCCATACCTACCATATAAGCATTATGCTTCTTTATGTCAAACAACAGTAAACATTTGATTTTAGTGTTAAAAAAAAAAAAGGCAATTCATTCCAGTTGTGGTAATTAGCAGAAAAGTAAATAGAGGTCAGAAAATGTTATGAGTTTGTTCAAGATAAAAACAGAATACAGACAGAAGGCAAGAAAAGCAAAGAAAGGTAAATACCTATTCATGCAGAAAATAGAGAGTTGACTTATTCCTATCCCCCAAATTCCTGACCATGAGGAAAAAAGAGGCTCACTGGGAGATGTATATTCATATTACAAAGACTAAATGAGTTAAGAAAGGCCAGGGATAACTTACAGAAATATGTTATGCACTGTAAATCATCTTTTCCAAAATGTAGAAAGTCTTAAAAAATAAACATTGAATGCTATCTATTTTTTCCCAATAAACCAACAGGACTTTCAAAAAACATCAAACAAATAGTTCAAAAACATAGCAATTCAGCAGAGGATAAATGTCTTGGAATATGTTGACAAAAATTGTCTATTTAGAATGCACTTTGGTCTAATTAGATGAGATGATTATGCCAAAAAAATTTTGAAGTGGTTGAATGAAATGTTAGTAAATGGTAGCATAATTATTGTGCAAATTACTAAGCTAAATGCTCATTAATTAAATTATGAGCATTCATGGGGAATAGAGAATAGAGGCGTGAGCGAAATAGATGAATTAATCAAAGCCAATGAGTACAGTGGAGAACAGTTTGGGCTACTTCCTAGTTGCATGATTTCAGATGAGTTACTTCATACCTCTGCCTCGGTTTCCACATTTGTAAAGTGGAAATAATAATACCTACCTCATAGAGCTGTTATGACAATTAAAGGAGATGAATCATTTAAAGGCCATGACACAGTGCTGGCAGTAGACCCAGCAGGAAGCCGCCATTGTACAAAGTGAAATAACTGTGGACTCAGATTTAGAATTCATGTTTCCTTCACCCTTGTTTGATGTTATTTAGGAGGTAATACTAAATACGTTGTCACTGGCAAAGTCAGCAGCCCCTGACATTTGAACTTGGTATAAATATGATTACTATGCTATTTAAAGGTCCGCTAAATTTAGTTATTACTGTAATCTCAGCCTAAACTTCATGGTGTTGACACAAGAACTGTATAACCTCTAAATCAAAAAATAAATAAATAAAAATGTAAACATGCTACATGCAATCCTGTGGTTCAGTATTTGTCCTCCATATGGGGTCTTGATGTGCTTCTTAGCATCTGGTGGAATAAAGCCAAGATGCTGGGTTTGATCCCATTTCGGTCTGTTAACTCTGCTTTATACATGTTTACCTAAGTCATTCTTGGCTTGCCAGCTTGCAAAGGCATGATTTTGGAAAGGATAGTAGTTAAGTTATGGGGGTAAGTGATAGTTAAGAGCATAGGGGAAGGTATTTGTTCTTAGTGATGGTAGGCTGATTCAATAACAGCAGATTCATGCATAGAAGCCAGTACAACGTGATCTGTTCATCTAGAAGCACACATACTTTCAAAGACATGCTGAAAAAGTCAGAAATAGAAAAAGGTTAATCTCAGTTTGCTATATGGTCATATTTACCCCTCCAAAAAATGTAAAGTCAATATTCTAATAATCTCAAAAGCCCATTCTAACTTCCTCTTTGTTCCAATTGTTTTTATTAGCTTTAGGTCTCCAGATGAGACTTCATATTAGGCCTGTTTCATATTTCTGTAATCTTTCAGGAGGTCAGGACCCCAGTCTCCTGCTATGGCCTTCATTATTCATTAGATAAGATTGAGATTATCTTTGCACCTGGAGGGCAGCGACAAAATTTGTGGGTAATTTAGGATCTCTTCTAATCTTTCTGTTTGGATTAAGGAAGATTCCTGTGAATGCTCAATTTCTTTGATCTTTTATTCAAAGGTCCCACTTTGATAAGGTGGGCGGCAACATTGTAGCACCTTACTTTTTCCTTGGTCTTTTATTGAGCTGAATTTCCTATATTTTGACCTTAGGAAGAAAAAAAGGCAGTTCTTTAAGTGTAATGGGCTGTGGGATCTCTGAAATTTAGTTTAATATGATCTTCAATTCTAAAGGACAAAATAATATATCCATCTTTGCTGTGAACTGTGTGTAGAATATACTTGTATCTTCCCTTGCTTGCTGACTGCATGTTGGGATATATCGCTGCGGTGTGATTTATGAAGCCCCCTCCTTCTCTCAGTCTCTTCCAGCCTATTTGAGTTTGCTATCCAAGCATCAGGCCTTTCCTGACAGATATGATAGAACTGATATTGGTAGTCACTCCCAGCAGGGTCTGTCTTTGATGTTTTATTAAGTGGATGATTCACTATCTCTTCCTTTGATTTACTAACTAGAGTAAGAAATGAGAACCTTAGGTTGGTAACAATATCCAAATGGTACTTTCTTAAGACAATGCTGGCCAGGCACATTGGCTCATGTCTGTAATCCCAGCACTTTGGGAACTTGAAGCAGGCAGATCACCTAAGCTCAGGAGTTCAAGACCAGCTTGCCCAACATGGCGAAACCCCATCTACTAAAAATACAAAAAATTAGCCAGGCATGGTAGCAGGGGCCTGTAATCCCAGCTACTCGGGAAGCTGAGGCAGGAGAATCTCTTGAACCTAGGAGGAGGAGATTGAGTAAGCCGAGATCATGCCACTGAACTCCTGGCTGGGTGACAAGAGTGAAACTCCATCTTAAAAAAATAAAATTGCTTTAAACAAGTTAGTTTTCCGAATAGTGAGACTGCCATTAAGAGTATTTTCCCATCATTAAGAATATGGCCAGATTGGAAAGTGATTCTATAATAAAAAAATAAATGCCTTTCAAAGAAAGTTGAAGCAGTTGGCTGGTGGGAAAAGTGGTTACCCTCTCCCTTCTCCCGTGTGTTTGTGTGTGTGTGTGTGTGTGTGTGTGTAAACTTACAAATAATAAAAGGACTTTTAATTTAAAACACACACACACACACACACACACACACACACACAAAACAATGATGACAACTTTAATTAGATCCTGGCAACCTTGAAAAAAGAGATTGATCAGTGTTGTAAGCTTTTTTTTCTTCCTAATAATCATTTCTGAATACTAGAAAATAGAATGCCTGATGTTTATCACTACACATTGTTAGGGAAGACTGGTATTTTGGACTTTGGGGCCTTGTTATGCTTGAAGCTTAACTGATGGAACATCAACATTCTTTGCTTTCTCTTTGTAAAATATTTGCTATAAAGTGTAAATAAAGAAGGGGAGTATTTCTTCACATTGCTATGCTAAAACATCTGGCATCTGGGGTTGTGTTTATACCCTTTTGCACTGCAGGCTGTGCAGGAAGACTCCTTCAAAGCAGTCTGGATTTTTCTTTCACCTCCTTGAATGTCCAAAAAGTAACTTTTATGGTTTGTGTTTGTTTTTTTATTTTTTTTAAGAAGACAATTTTTGTCCAAGCATATGGAGCATCTTAAATACTTTGGCCAAAAAACAAGTCACTAAAAAGGGAAGTTCTCCAATTTATCTTACAGCACACCTGTTATATCCTCAAGGGCTCTGTGTCACTCAGGGCTCCACCTACTTTCTCAAAATATAAGATCCAAAAATAACATAGTGCTTTTTGGAACATGATCTCACTTTAAAATGCATTTCCACCTTGCCTGTTCCAAACAAAATGATTGCAAAGAATCAGGCAATATGAGATAGCAAATAAATAAAAGCCCTGAGAGGAAATTAGGTACTAATTGAATGAAAATTGAACAGAAAATACGGAGAGAGAAACAAAATGAAGCTTAATATACAGAAAGCATGCTGTAAGATCATTACAGGTGAGCTACAAATTTAGCTCTGAATTTCCTAGCAAACAAAAAAGAAACACTAAAGTAATCATATGAGTTTTGACATCAAGAAAGAAAAATAAGCCCTTGTTCAGAAGAAGTTATCTCTTTTCCTGATACAGAGAGCTATGAGAGTATTTTTTGGTTTGTCTTTTTTATTATTATACTTTAACTTCTGGGGTACATGTACAGAACATGCAGGCTGGTTACGTAGGTATACACGTGCTATGATTGTTTGCTGCACCCATCAACCCATCATCTACACTATACATTTCTCCTAATGCTACTGTCCCCTAGCCCCCCAACCCCCAACAGGCACCATTGTGTGATGTTCCCCTCCCTGTGTGTGTCCATGTTCTCATTGTTCAACTCCCACTTATGAGTGAGAACATGCAGTGTTTGGTTTTCTGTTCTTATGTTAGTTTGCTGTGAATGATGGTTACCAGCTTTATCCCTGTCCCTGCAATGGACATAAACTCATCCTTTTTTCATGTCTACATAGTATTCCATGGTATATATGTGCCACATTTTCTTTATCCAGTCTATCATTGATGGGCATTTGGGTTGGTTCCAAGACTTTGCTATTGTAAATAGTGCTGCAGTAGACTACGTGTGCATGTGTCTTTAGAATAGAATGATTTATAATCCTTTGGGTATATACCCAGTAATGGGATTGCTGGGTCAAATGATATTTCTGGTTCTAGATCCTTGAGGAATCGCCACACTGTCTTTCACAATGGTTGAACTAATTTACACTCCCACCAAGAGTGTAAAAGTGTTCCTATTTCTCCACATCCTCTCCAGCGTCTGTTGTTTGCTGGCTTTTTAATGATTGCCTTTCTAAGTGATGTGAGATGGTATGTCAATGTGGTTTTGATTTTCATTTCTGTAATGACCAGTGATGATGAGGTTTTTTTTCCATGTTTGTTGGCTGCATAAATGTCTTCTTTTGAGAAGGGTCTGTTCATATCCTTTGGCCACTTTTTGATGGTTTTCTTTAATTTTTTTCTTGTAAATTTGTTTAAGTTCTTTGTAGATTCTGGATATTAGCTCCTCGTCAGGTGGATAGATTGCAAAAATGTTCTGCCACTCTGTAGGGTGCCTGTTCACTCTGATGATAGTTTCTTTTTCTGTGCAGAAGCTCTTTAGTTTAATTAGATCCCATTTGTCAATTTTGGTTTTTGTTGCCGTTGCTTTTGGTGTTTTAGTTATGAAGTCTTTGCCTATGCCTATGTCCTGAATGGTATTGTGTAGGTTTTCTTCTAGGGTTTTTATGGTTTTAGGTCTTACCTTTAAGTCTTTAATCCATCTTGACTTATTTTTTGTGTAAGGTATAAGGAAGGGATTGTTTCAGCTTTCTGCATATGGCTAGCCAGTTTTCTCAACACCATTTATTAAATAGGGAACCTTTCCACATTGCTTGTTTTTGTCAGATTTGTCAAAGACCAGATGGTTGTAGATATGTGGCATTATTTCTGACACCTAAAAATATGGAGCACTTAACGAATTTGCTTGTCATCCTTGTACAGGGGCCATGCTAATCTTCTCTGTATCTTTCCAATTTTAGTATACATGCAGCTGAAGCAAGCACTTTGGTGTGTCTTTACAAAGAGAACATGTTAATTTTGAGAAAAATATCTTCAATTTCACTCTTGTTCAGAATATAGTAAGGGCCTTCACAGGGCGGTTGCAGTGCTGTTCCTAAACATAGATCCATTAAGTTCCTTCAAAGCAAAGTTCCAGGAAAGAATCCTAAAATGTCATTTGAGAACACAGATTATTGGTGGTCTCACTGAAACCAAGGTTACCTTTTAGCTATTGACTGCTTATCCTGAAGAGAAATTCTCCATAAATATCCATTCATGTGTTTGTTAAACAAAATAAAGCACTGGGTATGTGCCGAGCATTTTTTTTATGGTGCTGGGGATATAGCAAAAAATAGACAATTTCTTCATTTACAGGGAGTTTAAATTCTAGTGAGGATGGGAGAAACAGATAATTAAAAAGTAAACAAGAAAATAATTTTAGAGAGTTACTATGAGAAATGGCAGAACTTTCTAGGAAAAAATAATAAATGGACTTTTAGCTGAAAGTGACATCATGTTCTATGATTCGACAACGTCTTGGAAACAGCTGCCATAACATCTTTTTTTCATATTTGCTTAGTTAACATCATTGTGACATTAGTCTATGACTGCCAATAAATTTTCATTAAAAATATCTGCTTAATATGAGAATTTTATGAGAATGCTCATATGAGAATATGAGAATGCTCCAGAAGGGAAGGTATTTAAATCTAGAAACTGAAACAAATCAATATATTATTTAATAATAATTTATAAAATATTATATTTTCTTTTTTTAAATGCTATATAGGAAGATAATTGATAGGTAATTGGAAGGCAAACTTTTTTTTAAATGACAAAATTACTCCTACCTTGTCAGACTATAATTTTCTATGAACTTAGAATTTGTTGTTCAGCTTGAGTAAATATTATATCAATTTCCCTGGCATTTTATCATCTTTCCTTTGGTTCAGTTTAAAAGAAAGACCATAACTATATTTCCAAGGAATTCACAGCACTTTATAGATTAATACAAACCGATAGTTTGGGGCCTATTCATCTTTACACTTTCTTTAGTTCTCTCTCCTTCACAAATGGGTGAATTGGCATAAATCTATCGTTCCTACTCATCTTCTCTCTGCCCTGTGAATGTCATCAACTTGGGTTGATTGAGAGGACTGGGTGTGAGGAATTAAAAAATATCAAGACATTTCAAGTACAACTATGTACCAAATAACAACATTCTGATCCACGATGAACTGCATATAATGATGGTGGTCCTCTAAGACTAAAATGGAGCTGAAAAATTCCTATTGCCTAGTGGTGTCATAACCACAGTGCAATGTATTACTCACATATTTTTGGTGATGCTAGTGTACATGAAACTACTGTGCTGCCAATCATATTAAAATATAGCACATACAATTGTGTACGGTGCATAGTTGATAATGATAAATGATTAGTTACTGGTGTCTGCAAATACTATATTATACTACATTGTACATTTTATTGCTATTTTTGAGTGCACTCCTTCTACTAATGAAACAAAAAGTTGGCTATAAAATAGCTTCAGGCAGATCCTTTAGGACATATCCCAGAAGGAGGCATTGTTGTGATAGGAGAGGATGGTTCCATATGTGTTTTTGCCCCTGAAGAGTTTCCAGTGGCACAAGACATGAAGGTAGAAGAAGGTAATATTGATGATCCATTGATGATCCTCACCCTGGGTAGGTCTAGGCTATTGTGTGTGTTCATGTCTTAGTTTTTAACAGAAAAGTTAAAAATGTTTTAAAAATAGAAAAAATATTATATAATAAGGATATAAAGAAAAAATATTTTTATACAGCTATATGATATGTCGGTGTTTTAAGTTAAGCATTATTACAAAAGAGTTAAAAATTTAAAAAATTAAAAAGTTTACAGAGTAAGAAAATCACAATAGTTAAGGTTAATTTGTTACTGAAGAAAGAAAAATATTTTTATAAGTGTAAAGTCTACAGCAGTGTACGGTTATATCCTAGGCCATCACATTCACCCGCAACTCATTCCCTGACTCACCCAGAGTAACTTCTAGTCCTGCAAGCTTCATTCATGGTATATACCTGTACAGGGGTACCATTTATTATCCTTTATGCAATATTTTTATGGTAGCTTTTCTGTGTTTATATACACAAATACTTACTATTGTGTTCTAGTTACACACAACATTTGGTACAGTAACTTGCTGTGCAACAGGAGTCCTCAATCCTCAGGTTGCAGACTGGTGTCAGTCCTGGCCTCTTAGGAACCAGGCATACAGCAGGAGGTGAGTGGCTGTCCTATGAGCATTACTGCCTGAGCTCTACCTCCTATCAGATCAGTGGTTGCATTAGATTCTCATAAAATAGCAAACCCTATTGTGAACTGTGCATGTGAGGGATCTAGGTTGAGCATTCCTTATGAGAATCTAATGCCTGATGATCTGTGGTGAAAAAGTTTCATCCCAAACCATCACTTCTCCCCATACATCAGTCCACAGAAACATCATCTTCCACAAAATCAGTCCCTGGTGCCAAAATGTTTGGGGACCCATGATGTACAGGTTTGTAGCCAAAAAGCAACAGGCTATGTACCATATAGCCTAGGTATGTAGTAGGCTGTACCGTGTAGGTTTGTGTAAGTACACTCTCTGATATTCATGCAACAGTGAAATTACCTAATGATGCATTTTCTAGAATGTATTCTTATCATTGACAAGACACAGCTCTACCTTCTGGAGCAGGCAAATTATGTCATTAGTTGGGAAAATGATTAGTTGCTCTACAAGCAGAGCCCTACAAATCCATTCATATTAGTCAGAATTTTCCACATTAAAATAATCCTATCCTCATTTTTAAAGATCTACCCTATCTGATCATCGTCAAACTAAAAATGATCTGCTTTGTCAGTGCTAGGTACGCACACTTCTAGAACATTCAGACATCAAATCTCTTGTGCCTACTGCAGAAAGTTAACTAGAGATGTGGAAGTTTCTTCAGTTCCTAGCACCAGTGGAGACAATGGTCCTGAATTACTATATTAAGCTTCACAAACAAATGTTCACTTCACTTAAAAGCTGTCTAGACCTCACCAGATAGTGACACATTAAGATGAAGATAAAACTGCATAATTTGCTACAAATTCCACTAAAAGCATAATCACGTTCTCCATATAATTAGGAAACAAAATGGACCAAGTTTTAAAGATTTGTTGTATGTAGGGGATTTGTTACCTCCAGAAAGAAAGGGGAGCTTCCCTAGAAGAATGCTTTCTAGGCTGGGCGCGGTGGCTCACGCCTGTAATCCCAGCACTTTGGGAGGCTGAGGTGGGTGGATCACGAGGTCAAGAGATCAAGACCATCCTGGTCAACACGGTGAAACCCCGTCTCTACTAAAAATACCAAAAACCAGCTGGGCATGGTGGTGCATGCCTGTAATCCCAGCTACTCAGGAGGCTGAGGCAGGAGAATTGCCTGAACCCAGGAGGCGGAGGTTGCAGTGAGCCGAGATCGCGCCATTGCACTCCAGCCTGGGTAACATGAGTGAAACTCCGTCTCAAAAAAAAAAAAAAAAAAAAAAAAAAAAAGAATGCTTTCTAGATAAAATGACCTCCCAGCAATAGCTAACATGTCAGCAGCCTCTTCCTTTGTGCAGGGAACCCTGCTGAGTTTCTTGTGTGCGTTATTTTATTCTCTCATCACAGAATTCTTGTGGACTATTTATTTTCACTGCTTTTTCACAGCGCCAAGGTTTAGAAATGTGCAGACTTGACCAGGTTTATACAGCTAGTAGCGTACTTGATTTTAAATATTGGTGCCTGCCTCCTTAACATCTTTATGTAGTGTGAGCAGCTTAGCACAGAAACATCCAGGAATCAGGTTTGATGGGCTGAGAGATACAATACCAAGTAAATACAAAATGAAGCTATTTTCTGAAATGAATATGGCTAGTCCTGGAGATAATTTTGTCGATGAAAGCCTGTATCCTGCTAATTATTTAGAAAGAAAAATCAAAACTGATGCCAAAAAAATGATAAATAATTATGTCTATTTTTAAAAATACTCTGAGATACATCCATAAATAATTTAGTGTGTTTCTATATTAATCAAAGTGATTCACCTCCATTTATTTCTACATGATGTCTTTTCCTCCGTAAAATCCTAAAGTGCTATGGGGGCAGGGGAACCAGAAATACGAATGTGGAACTTTGCATAGAATATAATAAAAATCTTTTAACGTAGAAAACTTAATTTTTTTAAGTAATGTATTTGTGATAAATTATGAAAAAAGCTGAAAAAAATTTGGCCATAGGGTAAACAAATAAATAAAATACAAGAAGTATAATCTAATTGGAAGCATTTCTTTATCCCTCAACTTTCTTTATATGTTTTGTATTTTAGAATTCAAGTCTGGATATTAACAGTATAAAGGTTTAAATAACACAACAAACAGAACATTCCTTTTCTGTGCCTCATTCTATTCTTTTGAGTGTGTAGGAGGAGCAGGGTGTAGCAGCAATAAGCTTTGGTATAATTGTGGTACTAGACTGTCACATATACTCAAAGAGTATCCATTAAGTGAATTAATGAAAGAATGTTTAAAGTGAATAAATTATATGAGTCATTTTCTGAAAAGCAATTAATTACATTTAAGGATGGAACAAGATTATTTCTACATTAGGAGGAAAAGAACAGGGCAGGTTATAGTATTGTTATTTGTTATATATAAACAATAGAAAATCCATCTATATGGTAAAAAAAAAAGAGTTTACAGGTAATGTATTTATATCGTACAAAATCATTTGTTGACTGATTACTTCCAGTCCCCTGTCTCTTAAGCAGGTGACTGATTGAATGGAACTTGGTCTTTCAGTTCAGAGTCAGAAGGTATTCTTCCCAGGACCTAAGAAACTCAAGGTATGTAGGGCAAGTAAGAAAGATCCAGGAAGTCTTTATTTTAAATCTTACGTGAATGGTGACAATATTGAGATTCAAAGTGCCTCTTCTAACCAGGATAGTCTATAGAACAATGCATTTTGCAAATAAAAGAGGTCTGGCATTATTAGCTTTCTCTTCTTTTATTGGCCTCACTGGATTCTAAAAAGCTTGAGGGAATCACGATGTTAGGTATTTGTGGGTTACTTTCACCTCATCCTTTTCTATTCCCTCTGTCTTGTCTTTACTCTGAATTTCCTAGCTGTGTGTGTGGTTTGCTGAGGATATGCCACACCCCTAACTCTGTCTAGTCCAGACTGACTTAGACCAGTCCTCATAGTTCATATTCTTGACTGTAATGGTTCAAGAGCAGGCACATAACACAAGCCAGGCCAATGAGGGCTGGGAGACTCAATGTGGGGATTTGAGATTGAGGTATCTGGGAAGTAGACCTTCTCATTTTACACTGGAAATGAATAAGGAAGTATTTAACATCAGGAGCTTTTTATCAGACAGCATTTCCTTAAATCACAAGGAGCTTTTAGTCAATAACTTTCTAGAAATCCACAAGGGATACCCAGCCTGAGAATGGAGCCACCACCAAGAAATATGAGCCTATAATGAAGAGAGAGAAACCACTTTTGGTGATGTCATTGAGCTGACAGATCAAACCTGAGGCCTGAACACTTTTCAGTAAGATAGGCCAAGTTAATTCCCTTTATTTTTAAACAGTTGGACATGGCTGGAGTGTTAATTACAACAGAAAGAATAGAAATTGATATAGGGATATACTTTTTATTAGATACTGCCTCACACACAGTGAGTTAAATAATGGAATGTTCCTAAAGCATATTCTCTCAAACTTTAATACCGAGTTTTAAAAATGATTCTTATTTTATCATTGCTGTTTCAGGATATCTAAGTGATTATTTTATCTGAGGTCAATAGGAGGACTTAAAACCCTTCAAAATTGTTTGTTCAAGAGGTTTACACTTAACCTGTGAGTTATTTATTTCCTTGGAAATCTGTAAAGCAGATTATTTTCCTAAATTTTCATTTGTAATCTGTGACCTTTTTTTGTCAGGCTCTCCTTTGCATTTGTTCAACAAGTGAAACAAATTACTTTTTAAATATGTCTTGAACTATCATTCATTTTGAGAAGAACTTCAATTGCTCTTATAGATGTATCCCAGAATATTTAAAAAATAGACATGAGAGTTGTTTAGGCACATTCATGCTTATTGCTATCTCCAGGCCACGTTTTAAGTCCTGCCAGAGAACCCTGGACACCCTGAAGATACCATGTCACATACTGGGCAGACATGAGACAGGGTTTCACATTGTGCACCATGGTAGTGAGTTCAGGTGTCACTCAGAACGAAGCGTATCCCCAGCTTCTCAAAGATCTTTGAATTGACTGCCAACTAATAAATCAATTAAATCATGCTATGACGTTTGGCTCCAAAAATAAGTCACACCCCCTAGTAAAGCTAATATTTTTTAACTTTAGTGCCTCAAAAAACTTTGATTTGTGTGTTAGTTTTTTTTGTTTTGTTTTGTTTTACTTTGAGTTGTCAGAAGGACTGAAGGAATGCCAAAATTTGTGAATGCTTACTCAGTATCAATTCAATCATGCATATTGTTTCATTTCAGTCTTATAAAAATCCTGTGCGAGATATATATATATATATATATATATATATATATATATATATATCTTCATTTTACAAATTAGGAGATAAACTTAGTGTAAGTAATATGTGATAGCTAATAAGAAAAGCAAAGATGCTGGAATAATGATGATGATGATAATGATAATAACAAGATTGGGCTCCTTTGTCACGAATTAGCCTCCGCTTATGTTTTAGCTTACTACCCAGCCTCTCTGGAGAATGGTGGTTTCTCATTATTTTTTAAGGCTAACCCTAAGTGCTTACTGTAACTTAGATTACTGGTCAAAGTAGAATTGAAAAGCCAACGCATATCAGACAGCATTTCCTTAAATCACAAATAGTTTGCTGTGTATCAGTTTGTAGAAAAGAATTCAATGACTCCTAATCTGCAAAATTGTGATAAGCACTGGGATTGGTTTGATCTACCTCTTTCATTATTTTCAGTTGAAGCTGCAGGACATCTAGAAACGTAGTCACAGAATCGCTTATCCAGAACCACTAGAACTAGATACATTGTTCTAGTTTGATGTTTCATAGTCTTGTTTGACTCCAGAGATAAACTAGTAATAAAGTAAACTTAAAAGGATTAGAGAAGGAGAGGGAACTTGCTGGGGAGAGCCATAATAATTCAATCCAATACAAATTAAGTTACCAAAATGACAATTTAATATGCTCATGATTTAAGGAGAAATAAGATTTTTATCAACGAGGAATAAAAACACTCAACATTGTGCTTGGCATATTTTTATTTGCTACCCCTATATTCATTATTAAGAACTAAAATAAGATACAGAAACATCACCCCCAACCTTAAATTTTGGGAGAAAAGTAAAAGAAAAAACAATAAAATAACATAGGACTCCAATGACGAAATAGAGATGTTGTGCTAGTAGAAAAGAGAAAATAGATTAATATTAAAAATGATAGAAAGATGAGGCAAAAAAATTTTTCAATAACCCAGGAGCAGATTTGAATTGCTTGTATATATTATATAACATTTTCTTAAACATTTGTTGGCTAGTATCAGTCAGTACATTTAGCTTTCATAGGCTAAGCACAAAGACATAGCTGGAAATTACTCTGCATGAACACAACCTTCAGCTTCATCCAAAAAACCATGGTTTGTGGTCACATATGTCATATATTGCACAACTCCAGAGGGCGCCATTCATATAGACTGTGATGAGAATGATACAACATGGAGCTGGTCACTGCATGACCTACTCAATTGTACATTGCATTCCTGTCTAATGGGAGCTACTGGCTAGTTGGTTATATCACAAATGTTGTATTTTATAGCAACAAATAAGTATTTTTGAAGATGTGATTTGGAGATACAGTATAGATTTCTTACAAAAAATGTAACACAAGATGGCCACGAGAAAGGGATTTTCTCTAAGGACCCCAAACAAGAGGTCCATATGTCCCAAAGCTCGTTACCTGCTATGTTGACATACACAAACTTCCAGCTCTAGACAAATGGACAGTAAGATTTATTTTGAGAGTATCTGTGTTACTTTAAACAAAGGGCACAAAATGCTTTCTTAAAAGGTCATCCTTCAAATATCTGATTGTCACACTGTGAACCCTCACTGGTGACCAATACAGTCACTACACCTAAATAAATAGAGAGGAAGGGTAGCCTTGTGAAACACTTAAGCAAGAAATGGAGAAACTTGCAGTTTCTAACCTCAGCTCTGACCCTAACATAGTGTGTGGTCCTGAGAAAGCCATTTAACCTCTTGATGTCTCAGATTCCCTTTAGAGTCTCAAATTTCAGCGGGTGAAGTGAAGATAGGGTTTTGGAATTATCTCTCTTAAGACCCAGGAATGCTATAAGAATGACTGAATATTTTCTAAATGCAGAATAAAATTAAGTTTTCAATAGGAAAATATTTTCGCTAAGAGCTCTGTGTGGGATGGATAAAGGAGTTTGAGTGATTTTAGATTTTGATGTCAAATTACTTTTAGTTTTTCTTTCCTAGAAGATAATTTACTATGTTTGTGGGTTAAGGAGAAGCACGATTTTTATTAATAAAAAGAAAAAATAGATTCAATGTAGTTTTCCTTATATTAACATTTACTACCCCCATATCCATTATGAGAATTGCAATGTGATACAAGCACATTGCTCTTGTATATGGTATATAGAAATATACCAGCAAACGGAATGTTTCTACATGATAAAAAGTCAGTTTATAGAAGACAAATAAGGCACATTTATAGTATTTAGAGAGCTGAAAGGCATTTTCAGAGATTCCAGTTCCAACTGTTAAAAATAATTTTGTATCTCTAATGATAATTAGGAGTGTTCAATCTTTTGGCTTCCCTGAGTCACACTGAAAGAAGAATTGTCTTGGGTCACACATAAAATACGTTAACACTAATAATAGCTGATGAACTGAAAAACACATTACAAAAAAAATCTCCTAATGTTTTAAAAAAGTTTACAAGTTTGTGTTGGAACACATTCAAAAACATCCCAAGATACAGGTGGTGCCTGGGCAGTGGGTTGGGCAAGCTTGGATTATGAATAAAATAGAGACACCCTCATATAAAGTGTCCACACCCTGGAAACTTTAATATTTGGAGTTCTGTGCTATTGGTCCTTGGAATAGTTTCAAAATAGATCTAACATAGTTACTGTTTATGTAGTTACAATAAATAGCTACTATTTATTGAGTACCTAATAGACATTTACTCATTTACTATTTAATATCTAAATTAACTCCTTTAAATATTCACAAATAGTAGAGGGAGAGAATGAATCCAGGGAGTCTAGGCGAGAAGCCCAGGCCAGAGAGTATGAGGTAGAGGTTGTTGTTACACCGGTTTTAGAAGTGAAGAGACAGGCACAGATAGGTGGAGTCACTTGATCAATGTAAATGGTGGGCTAACATTGGCTTTATGGTAGAATTATGGACTACACAATAGATGGTCCATCATGGCTCCACTGTGTTCTATCTCAACAGACAAGGTATTCTATCTCAACAGAGAAGTTGAAGAGTTAGGGCTTCAGGAAATATACTGTACAAAACTAGTTGGGAACATACTCTTTGAGCTAATCACTAGACAGTCCAAATTAGGGCACACCCATGACACTTGAGCATTTACTCCAGCTCTGGTAATGCTGCGGAAAGAGAAATGGAAATCTGAGTCCCAGCCATAGTGGCTGGAAATCCGTGTCTCATGGGTATTTGCCTATCTATTTTATGAAGTTTTTTTTTTTTTTTTTAACTGCAGAGCTTCAATTAAATTAAATATTTATTGCAAGCTTTCAGTCTGGCAAGAAGTGTGCTGTGTACTATGGATAGAAACATAACTGATGTATAGCTCAGAGCTTCAAGGAGTTTCAACCTGGCAATGTAGCTTGATGTAGGTATAAAGGCCCATAATACCATGTGGAATGAACTCTAAAAGATATATGAATATAATGGTATGGGAGCCTAAGAGAAAGCAGTTAATTGTGCTAAGAGTAAGAAGGCAGGTGAGTGCTGGTGAATTGGGGTGACATGCAGATGGAAAGAATCCAGCATTCATGTAGACATGTATAAACTCTGTGTGGTTGATTCTGGATGTGGTAGTGGTCAGGCATAACCATAAATCAATAACCAAAAATGAAAACCATAAGATGAAGTTAGGTGGGGGCTAGATTATGAAGAATATTGAATGTCACACTAAGTCACTGTATCTCTATACTGTAGATAATACAGAGTCATTAAAAATTTTGTTTTTAAATAAGGGGTAAATGATATGATCTGATATTAATTTTACACAGATAAATTTTAGAACAGGGTGGGAGATAATGAAAGCAGAAGATCAAAGTAGAATGCATTTGTGATATAGCAAACAAGAAAAACTGGAGAAAACCCAAGCTGAGGAATATATTGGAGGTAGAATTGACAGGATTCTACCTGTAACCATTAGGTGTTTTGCAAGAAAAACTTGTGAATTATTACATGTGAGGTGAGAAGAATTGAGGGCCAGGGAAATCAAGGCGACTCCAAGTTTCTTGCTTGTGCAGGTGGGTTGATGCCTATGACAAGTAGGAATAAGTGCACAAATGGAGACGTCAATTTGGGATGTAGGATATAACATGTACCATACTGGGCATGTTGATTTTGAGGGACCCTATATTTTTTTTTTTTTTTTTTTTTTTTTTTTTTTTTTTTTTTTTTTTTTTTTTTTTTTTTTTTTTTTTTTTTTTTTT
>NW_016107391.1:13274785-13304999 GCF_001604975.1 Cebus imitator | reverse complement strand
TAGAAATAGAAATTCCATTTGACCCAGCAATCCCATTACTGGGTATATATCCAAAGGATTTCAAATCGTTCTACTATAAGGACACGTGTACACGAATGTTCATTGCAGCACTGTTTACAATAGCAAGGACCTGGAACCAACCCAAGGGACCCTATATTTTAAGCAGAGGTAGTAGACAACCTGGGTGAGGAGTTTAGGAGAGGATGTGATTGGGCCTTTCACATAGAGTTGGGTGGGGTCACTCTTGTACAAGCAACAGATGAAGCATGGAAATAGGTAGATTCTCTTAACTAAAAGTATAAAAATAGAAGCAAAGCAGATTAAAAAATAGAACATATGTGTTCCAAGCAGTGGTTCTCAACGCATGGGCCTCTTGATTAGCAGCATCAGAATCAAAATGCAAGTTAAAATGCAAATTATCAGGCCCTACCGCAGACATAGTGAACCAGAAACTTTTGGCTGAAGTCAAGGAATCTATTCTCCAGGTGCTTCTGACGTACCATAAGATTTACTATATTGGAAGGAAAATAGGAACCATTAAAGAAAAAGTCTGAGAAATAGGAGGGAGTGTGATGTCACAGACTCATTCACAGAAATAATTTCAGGTATGGTCAGGGTCAGATACTGCAGACATTTCAAGTATTGAAGGGACTGATTAGAGTTCACTCAAGTACACATTGGAAGCATTGCAAGGGTAATTTTACGCTAAAAACTCAGGAGTAAGAAGATCATAGCTGGTGATGGTATAGACTGAAGTCAAGATGACAGAATGGAAATATAGGATACTTATTCAAGAAATTTGTTAAAGAGGTAAGATGTTTGTGTGTTGATGACATCTTTTAAAGAATATGGTTCACCAAGGAAAGTTTGGAGTTTTGTTTGAAGCAAAAAATTTGAATATGATCTTGTGTTAAGGGAAAGGAAGATACTAATTGATAGAACAAAGTTCTGAAAAAGTAATTGAATAGAAGAGGATGGGATGAAGATCGTATACTGAGAGGCTAGAGAAATGGTTGGAGGCTGGCCTCCTGTTGAAAAAGGAGATAAGACTTAGAAAACATAAGGTTATATTTGTAGCAGGAAAGGAGACAACCTGAGGGAGTTCATGCCAACAAAACTGTTCCCAAGGAAGCAATAGGTGAGACCGTTTTCTTTGAGTGAGAACTGGCAAGACTAGGAGAACTTGAGAGTGGTCATGGTTTGAAAAAGATCTATGGAAATGGGAATATTGGAGGGAGCCCAATGACCTGGCAACTCCAAACAGCCTCAGTTTTCTCGCTCAGTTCTTAAGTTTTCGTACATTTCTCAAGAGGTAGCATGTCAACGTGTTCTTAATGCCCCACCTTGTGGCCGGGCAGAGAGTAAGTTGTTTATTTTTCTTGAAGAACTCACCCAACCCTGGCACAGTTTTGATATCAAATTCGGGTTAGGTGAATGGATAACACCAGCAGTCAATTGGCTCAATTCACACCAGGCAATCAAATTAAGAAGAAACTGAAGACGTTTGTGGGCTCAAAAAGACAAAATAAGGGGGGGAATTAATTAATTTTGAGGATTTAATGTTCAGAAATAATGATAATAATGCATGAGTGTTAGGATTTGCATTTATCCTGCAGGTTAGTTTTCTGGTATTTGCATGGGCCTGAAATGAATTAGGTAAATGCATTTTCCAGATCTTCCCATTGTTTTGAAGCATATAATAGCATTTCAATTTATATAGTCTAGACTTGTTATCTCATACCACCATTAAGCCATCAAACTCACAGAATTTCCCAAGCCACAGATTTCCCTTTTGGCCATTTTCACTCAGCAGTTCTGTCCCAATAAACAAAGTGCACATTACTCATAGATTTGAGACATGAGTAGAGAGTGAAGTTAATATTGGATGATTCTGAAAATATGAAAAAGAATTATATCTATTAATTTCTTAGAAGTAATCCAGGCTACCATTTGTAAATTCTCCAAATAGCTGAGGTCTTTGACCAGAGATAGCTTAACTTTTGGGAACTTGCTCTTTCAGCCCTATTATAGACATAGAAGTCTGGAGGATCAAATCATTCAGTTAGAAAAGGAAACTTCTCAGAAAGCATATGCTGCATAATACCCACTTTACTTTATAGTCATTAACAAAGACCCCCCCAGTTTTGAAGTTCATGAATAGAATCTGGGAAGCAGAAAATATCAGATGGTTAGATGTGCCTATGAGTTCATCTCCTAAAGCCTAATAAAAAACTAAGATGGTTGTGAGTCTGAATACAATGTGGATAGATTTGGGAAGTGGTGAGAAGCATAACGATGGAGTAGACAGGATATGTGCTTTGAATTCACATCATAGAATTAAGGATTTTGCAAAATGAATCATCGTCCCTGTTGACATTCGTTTTCAATTGAATATCTAGAATAAGTACTCAATAGCTATCTGCATATGAGCTTCTACTAGGAGTAAAAGCAAGTCAAAGTTTTGCCTCTAATTTTATGTTATAAAATTATGTTAACTTTCTTAATTCTGTATAATTTTGTTTTAATTATTAAATTTATTATAGGTTAAAACGCTTTTTTGTAGAACTAGGAAATGGTAAAAATCTATGTTCACTGGAGACTTACTATCTTTAAATTGTAAATTCCCCTAAACTATTTAACAATACCAATAGTATAAATATTTCCAAATGCCAAATGCCAACATTTATATTATTCTTTGTCTTCTGCTTCTAAACCCAATATCTGTGATTGTATATAGACTCAATTCCTCAAAAGTATCTTTATAACAATTTCTTTGGGATGGAAAGAGAGCTATAAGGTTTAACTGAAGTAATAACATTTTTGAAATAAAAGATGCCACTTGGTTTATCATTTTATACTAACACATTTTTGTTATATCAAATTCAAATTATATAAAAATATGGAAAGCTAATAGTGCAAATTTTCCTTTCCTTAAACATACTTCCTATCCATAAGTGATCACATCAGTGAATGTTTCCTTCTAGAACCTTCTTTATGCATTAGATTTTCTTTGGTTTGATAATACTGTGCTGCATTGAGTTGTAGGCTGCTCTCTCTGTGCCTAGAACACAGAGAAATAAAAGAAGATGAAATATTTAGATAGATAGGCCAGTAAAAATTTGAAGACAAGAGTTTCCAAAGCCCCCAGAATAATTGAAGTCTTAACATTTTATTACATAGCCTTATCAGCATCAGTTTAATGGTGCAAATATTTTGTACATTTGTGATCACTTAACACAAATAGCACATAAATGAACAAACATATGTAATGTGCTCTTAGAAGTTACATCCCATATGAAGACTTAATGTGTAGTGTCTTCGAAATTATGATTTAAATAGGTATTGAAATAATAAAAATTTTCTAAGGCTTTTTAGAGACTATTTTGTCAGAAAATTGACCATTTAAATTTTCTAAGTGATGTCAGAATTAAAATTTGCGAAAGTCTGCCCTCTAATGGATAAATAAGTATTTGATATATTCTACTAAAGAAAGATGGTGCTGGAAAGACACAAAAATCAAATTGCTATCCTAATGTTAGTATCTAATAGTGTCGTTTATGTTAGCATACATTTACAATAAAGCAGAGAGGTTTTTTTTTGGAGTTCATACCATAGCCTAACTGTTCATATTAAATGTCATGCAAGGTCAATTTTTGCACAGCAAAAAATCATCTCTTTAATATGAATCTTGTATTTGTCTTCATGGGAATCATTGTAAAACTTGGCAAAAGCATCAGTCAGCCTATACAATTATTGACAGCCCTTCAGAGATGGTGTCATTTCAAGCATTGCCAATTATTTCTCACAGCTGAGAATAAAAATGACAAATAATCCAATTACTGATTTCCATAAAAACAGATATTTCTGCTAAAGAAATGATGCAATATGATAGGTTCTCTGCACCTAAAATACATTTAATGATCATCCTACTAGGGTCTTCTTCATAGTTATACAATGCAATTTCGTTCTTCTCCCCATTGTTGTTGAGCCCACCGTCATGATATCTCACAAGCATACTATCAGTAAAGAGAAGAACAAATAAACATAAATGAGATTGGAGTATGGGAATGGCAGAGTGAGACAAATGTTTAGACTTCAACGTTTCACACATTATGTAATACTCAACCCCAAAATGACCCCTAGCTTAAAAAGAGGCTTTCTACTCTCACTCTCCCTAAACCTTAACTTACAAATAAAACCATTTGTTCCTTGGCAAATTGACAAAAGTTCAGTTCACCTTTGTGATGTTCTGCTTCAAAAGTCACTTAACCTCCCTTCCTTTGTTCTTTATCTTTGCAAGTGGGACAATGATGTTTGTCCTCTACTTTACCTCAAATACGGTGATTAAAAAGAGATATTCTATTTGCTTTTGACCACCAAACTCTGGCCAAACATGGGGCTGTTTGCTTCTGACAACTAAAGCAAAGGGACTGAGGCATCTCATCATTCCATCCTTGTTTTAGTGCAATGCTTACAGTGTTATAGACCATCTAAATATTTGCTGAGTTAATGAACATCCACCTTAGTATCTCTATTGGTTTTCTAGGGCTGCCTTAATAAAGTGTGGTGGTAAGGCAGAGTAAGATGGCAGAATAGAAAGCTCCTCTGATGGTCACCCCTCCCTGCAACTGCTACACAGAAAAAGCACCTTCATAAGAACCAAAAATCAGGAGAGCACTCATAGTACCTGGTTTTAACTTCATATCACTGAAAGAGGCACTGCAGATAGAAAAAGCAGTCCTGAATTGCTGATTCCACCCCTACCCAACCCTGGCAGCAGCTGTGTGGTATAAGATCATCTCTGGGCACTGGGGAGGAAGAACACATCAATTGTGAGGCACTGAACTCAGTGTTGTTCTGTTAGAGCAGAAAGAAAAATCAGACCAAACTCAGCTGGTGTCCACCCACAGAGGGAGAATTAACACCAGCCCTAGCCAGAAGGGAATCGTGGATCCCAGTGGTCCCGACTTTAATACTTGCAAACCTTGCCACCAAGAGCTACAGCACACTGTGTCTCCAACTAAACTTGAAAGACAGTCTAGGACATGAGGACTTCAACTCTCAGGCAAGTCCTAGTGCTGAACTAAGCCCAGAGACAGTGAAATGGGGAGCAGTGGGAGGAATGTGACATACTACAACACCAGCTGGGGCAGTCAAGGGAGTGTTGGCATCATTCCTCCTTTAAGCCCAGGCTGCACAGCTTGTGGTTCCAAAAAATACCCCTTCCTTTCACTTGAGGAGAATAGAGGGAAGAGTGGGGAGGACTTTGTCTTACATCTAGGATACCAGCTCAGCCACAGCAGGATAGGGCATCAGTCAGAGCCGTGAAGCCAACATTCCGGTCCCAGCTCCCAGGTGACATTTCTAGACAATACTCCGGACCAGAAGGGAGCCTCCTGCCTTGAAGGAAAGGGCCCCATCCTGGAAGTATTTATCACCTGCTAACTGCATCTTATGGTTTGAGTGCTAGCTCAGCAGCAGCACAGCGGAATACCAGGTGAACTTGTAAGATTTTTGACTCTAGACTCTGACTCTCAGACAGCACTTCTGGACCCATCCAGGGCCTGGGGGCCTCTCCATCCTGAAGGGCAGGACACAAACCTGGCTGGCTTTGCCACCTGCTGATTATAGAGCCCCAGGGCCTTGAGTAAACATAGGCAGTAGCCAGGGAGTGGTTACAGCAGGCCTTGGGTGAGACCCAGTGCTGTGCTGGCTTCAGGTCTGATCCAGCACAGTCATAGTGATGGTGGCCAGAGGCGTGCTTATGTCACTCCACCCCCAGCTTTAGGAGGCTCAGCACAGAGAAAAAGACTCTATATGTTTGGGATAAAGTAAAAAAAGAGAACAGGAGTTTGTGCCTGAAAATCCAGATCATCAAGGTGGTACCTGTATGAGTCTGCAAGAACCACAGCGTTAGTGGGTTTGGGTGCCCTCTAAAGTAAATAAAGCTTAGATTACAACATTCAAGTCCTTCTGAATATCTGAAAAGTCTCCCTAAGAAGGACAGCTACAAATCAGCCCAGACAGTGAAGACTACAATAAAAACTTAACTCTTCTGTGCCCAGACACTGAAGAACATCTACTAGCATCAATGCCATCCAGGAAAACATGGCCTCAACAAATGAGCTAAATAATGCACTAGGGACCAATCCTGTAGCAAGAATTATGTGACCTTTAATTCAGATAATTCAAAACAGCTGTTTTGAGGAAACTCAAAGGAATTCAAGATAACATAGAGAAGGAATTCAGAACTCTATCAGATAAGTTTAACAAAGACATTAAAATAATTACAAAGAATTAAAAATTCTTGAGCTGAAAAATGCAACTGGCATAGTGAAGAATGCCTCAGAGTTCTATATAGCAGAATTGATCAAGTAGAAGAAAGAATTAGTGAACTTGAAGACAGGCTATTTGAAAATACACAACCAGAGAAGACAGAAGAAAAAAAGAATAATAAAAAAGCACACCTACAGGTCTAGAAAATAGCCTCCAAAGAGCAAATCTAAGTTATTGGCCTCAAAGAGGATGCAGAGAAAGAGATAGGAGTAGAAAAATTATTCAAGGGGATAATAACAGAGACCTTCCAAAATCTAGAGAAAGATATCAATAACCAAGTACAAGTAGGTTGTAGAACATTAAGTGGATTTAACTCAAAAAGACTACCTCAAGACATTTAATAATCACACTACCAAAGGTCAAGGATAAAAAAATGATCCTAAAAGTAGCAAGATAAAAGCAACAAATAATATATACTGGAGCGCCAAAGCATCTGGCAGGAGACTTTTCAGTGAAACCCTGACAGGTCAGGAAGAGACTGATATGGCATATGTAATGTGCTGAAAAACAAACAAACAAAAAAAAACGAAAAAACTTTTACCCTGGAATATATCTTGTGAAAATATCCTTGAAATATTAAGTCTTATCCTTGATTAAGACTTTCCCAGACAAACAAAAGCTGAGGGATTTCATCAATGCCAGGCCTGTCCTACAAGAAATGTTAAAGAGATTACTTCAATCAGAAAGTAAAGAACGTTAATGAGCAATAAATAATCACCTGAAGGTATAAAACTCACTGATAAATAGTAAGCACACAGAAAAACAGAGAATATTATAACACTGTAAGTGTAGTGTATAAACTACTCTTATCCTAAGTAGAAAGGCTAATGATGAACCAATCAGAAATAGCAACTACAACAATTTTTTGATACATAGCCGGTACAGTAAGATATAAATAGAAACAACAGAAAGTTAAAAAACACATGGGGACAAAGTTAAGGCATAGAGTTCTTACTAGTTATAGTTTTGTTTGTTTATGCCAACAGTGTTAAGTTATTAGGTTAAAAAAATGGATTGTAAGATAGTATTTACAAGCCTCATGGTAACCTTAAGCAGAAAAACATCCAATGAATACACACACAAAAAATAAAAAGCAATAAATGAAATCATATCACCAGAGAAAATCATCTTCACTAGAGGAAAACAGGAAGGAAAGAAATAAGGAAGATAATATGATAAGACAACCAGAAAACAAATAAAAAAATGGCAGGAATAAGTTCTTACTCATCAATAACAATATGGAATGTAAATGGACTAAACTCTCCAAATGACAGACTGGTTGAATGGATGAAAAACTAAGACCCATTGATTTGTTGCCTATAAGAAACAGACTTCACCTATAAAGACATTACTAGACTGAAAATAAAGGAAAAAGATATTCCATGCCAGTGAAGCCAGAAAAGAGCAGGAGCTGCTATACTTATATCAGACAAAATATATTTCAAGGCAATAACCATGAGAAGAGACAAAGAAGGTCACTATATAATGATAAAGGGGCCAATTCAGCAAGAGGATATAACAATTTTAAATATGTATTGTATATGTGTGTGTGTGGATGTATGCACTCAAAATGGGAACATCAATACATAAATGAAATATTATTAGAGATTACAAAATCTCCAGAAGATGGTTGTTGGAGACTTCAACATCCCATTTTGAACCTTGGACAGATCTTCCAGACAGAAAATCAACAAAGAAACATCAGACATTATGTGCACTATAGACCAAATGGATCTAATAGATATTTACAGAAAATTTTATCCAAGACCTGAAGAATACACATTATTTTTCTCAGCACATGGATCATTCTCAAGGATGGACCATATGTTAGGCGACAAAACAAGTCTTAAAATATTAAAAAAATTGAAATAATATCAAGCATTTTCTCAGACCACAATAGAATAAAACTAGAAATTAATAACGAGAAATTTTGGAAACTTTTAAAATTTATGGAAATTAATATGTTCCTGAATGACCAGTGGGTCAATAAAGAATTTAAGAAGGAAATAGAAAATTTCTTTAAACAAATGATAATGGAAACACGACATACAAAAATCTATGGGATACAGCAAAAGCAGTACTGAGGGAAGTTTATAGCTATAAGTGCCTACATCAAAAACAAGAAAAAACTTCAAATGAACAATCTAATGATGCATCTTAAAGAACTAGAAAAGAAAGAGCAAACCAAATAAATTGGGATAATAAATGAAATAATAAAGATCAGAGTAGAAATAACTGAAATTGAAATTTAAAAAATACAAAAGATCAATGAAACAAAAAGTTGGTTTTTTTTGAAAAGACAAACAAAATTGACAAACCTTTAGCCAGACTAACTAAGAAAAAAATACAGAAGATCCAAATAAATAAAATCAGAAATAAAAAAGAGACATTACAAGGGATACTGCAGAAATTCAAAGGATCATTAGTGGCTACTATGAGCAACTATATGCTAATAAATCAGAAAATCTAGAAGAAATGGACAAATTCCTAGATCTATACAACCTGCCAAGATTGAATCAGGAAGAAATCCAAAAATCTGAACAGACCAGTAACAAGTAACAAAATCACAGCCATAATGAAAAGTCTCCTTAGTAAACAAAATCCCTAGACCTGATGGCTTCACTGCTGAATTTCACCCAGCATTTAAAGAAGAATTATATTTAAACTATTCCAAAAAATAAAGGAGGATGGAATACTTCCCAAGCCATTCTATAAGGCTAGTATTACCCTAATACCAAATCAGACAAAGACACATCAAAAAAGGAAAACTACAGGCCAATATCACTGATAAATATTGATGCAGAAATCCTCAACCACGTCCTGGCAAAATGAATTCAACGATACATTAGAAAGATTATTCATTATGACCAAGTAGAATTTATCCCTGGGACGTAAGAATGGTTCAACATATGCACATGAATCAATGTGATACATTATGTCAACAAAATGAAGAACAAAAACCATATTATCACTTCAGCTGATGCTGAAAAAGCATTTGATAAAATTCACCATCCCTTCATGATAAAAACCCTAAAAAACTCTGGATATAGAAGAAACATATCTTAATATAATAAAAGCCATATATAACCCATCCAAAGATAGTATAATACTGAATGGGGAAAAACTGAAAACCTTTTCTCTAAGATCTGGAACACAATAAGGATCCCTGCTGTCACCACTATTGTTCAACACAGTACTGAAAATCCTACCTACAGCAATTAGACAAGAGAAAGATATAAAGGGCATCCAAATTGGAAATAACAAAGTCAAATTAACCTTGTTTGCAGATGACATGATCTTATATTTGGAAAAACCTAAAGACTCCACAGGAAAACTATGAGAATTGATAACAAATCAGTAAAGTTGCAGATACAAAATCAACATACAAAATTCAGTAGCATTTTTATATGCCAACAGTGAACAATGTGAAAAAGAAATAAAAAATAACCCACATAAAATATCTACCAATGAAATTACTCAAGGAAGTGAAGGATATCTACAATGGAAACTATAAAACACTGATGAAAGAAACTGAAGAAGACACCCATACACAAATGGAAAAATATTCCATATTCATGGATTGGAAGAACTGACACTGTTAAAATGTTTGTACTACCCACAGCAATCTACAAATGCAGTGCAATCCCTATCAAAATATCAATGACATCTTTCACGCAAATAGCAAAGAAAATCCTATGATTTATATGAAACTACATAAGACTCAGAGTAGCCAAAGCTGTCCCCAGCAAAAAGAACAAAACTGGAGGAATCATATTACCTGACTTCACATTATACTACAGAGCTATAGTAAACAAAACAGCATGATACTGGCATTTAAAAAAAAGACACATAGACCAATGGAAAAGAATAGAGAATCCAGAAACAAATCTACACACCTACAGTGAACTCATTTTTGACAAAGGCGCCAGGAACATACACTGGGGAAAACACAGTCTCTTCAATAAATGGTGCTGAGAAAACTAGATATCCACATGCAGAAGAATGAAACTAGACCCTATCTCTCACCATATACAAAAATCAAATCAAAATGGATTAAAGACTTAAATCTAAGACCTCAAACTATAAAACAACTAAAGGGAAATATTGGGGAAAAATCTCCAGGACATTGATCTGAGGAAAGATTTCTTGAGCATTAACTGACAAGCACAGACAACCAAAGCAAAAATGGACAAATGGGATTACATCAAGTTTAAAATCTTCTGCAAAGGAAACAATGAACAAAGTGAAGAGAAAACCTACAGAATGGGAGAAAATATTTACAAACTACCCATCTAACAAGGGATTAATAACCAGAATATATAATGAGCTCAAACATCTCTATAGGAAAAAGTCTAATAATCCAATAAAAAATGGTCAAAAGATTTGAATAGCCACTTCTCAAAAAAAAAAAAAAGACATACTACATATGGCACACAGGCATGTAAAAATGTTCTCAGTATCACTGACCATCAGAGAAATGCATATCAAAAGTACCATGAGATATCTCACCACAGTTAAAGTTGGCTTCTATCAGAAAGACAGGCAATAACACATATTGGCAAGAATGTGGAGAAAAGGGAAGCCTTACACACTGTTGGTAGGAATGTAAATTAATACAACCACCATGGAAATGAGTTTGGAGACTCCTCAAAAAACTTAAAGTTGAGTTTTCATATGATCCAGCAATTCCACTGCTGGGTATATACCCAAAAGAAAGGAAATCAGTATATCGAAGAGATATCTGAACTCCTATGCTTGTTGCAGCACTGTTTACAATAGTTAAGATTTGGAAGCAACCTAAGTGTCCAGCAACAGATGAATGGATAAAAAAAGGCGGTACTTACACACAATGGAATTCTATTCAGACATGAAAAAGAATGGGATCCAGTCATTTGCAACAACATAGATCGAACTAGAGATTATTATGTTAAGTAAGTCAGGAAGGACAAACAGCACATGTTCTCACTTATTTGTGGGTTCTAAAAATTGAAACAACTGATCTCATGGACATAGAGAGTAGAAGTATGGTCACTCGAGGCTGGGAAGGATAGTGGGGGTTGGAGGAGGGAGGTGGGGATGGTTAATGGGTACAAAAAAAATAGAATGAATAAGACTTACTATTCGATAGCACAATTGGGTGACTATGGCCAAAAATAACTTAATTGTACGTCTTAAAATAACTTACAGAGTGTAATTGGATTGTTTGTAACCAAAGCATAAGTGCTTGAGGGTATGGATACCCCATTCTCCATGATGTGCTTACTTCACATTGCATGCTTATATCAGAACATCTCATATACTCCACAAATTTATACACTTACTATGTACCCATAAAAATTATAAAAATTAAAAATGAAAATTTTAAAAAGTACAGAAAACTAGGTAGCGTCAACAACAGAAAATTGTTGTCTTGCAGTTCTGGAGGCTAGAAGTTTGAAATCAAGATGTTGGTAGTGTTGGTTCCTTACAGAGACTGTGAAAAAAAGGTCTTGTCCAGATCTTTCTTCTTAACTTGTAGATAGCCATCTTCTTCCTGTGTTCTTCATATCATCTTCCCTCTGTCAGTTTCTGTGTCTAAATTTCTTCTTTTGATGAGGATACCAATCATATTGGATTAGAAGCCCACCCTACTCCAGTATAATTCACCTTAACTTAACTGATTATATCTACAATTACCCTATTTCCAAATGAGATCACATTCATAGGTACTGGGGGTTAGGACTTCAACATATGAGGTTTCAGAGAACACGATTCAATCCATAACAGTATCCATTTTAAAGACAAATTAACAACTGGCGAGAAACCTAGGCTCTAAACAGGACCTGGTTTGTAATATAATGCTACGTATTTTTGGTAAGATCTAAACTCCCCAAACAAAGACACTTAACCCTATAAATATATGTTCATGGTGATCTCCCTTTCTCTTTCATTCTTGTCACTATTTCTTTCTCTCTACTCTGTTCCATTTAAATAGACGGCCCTGCAGCAAATACAAGGGATATTACATATGCAGGATAGACTAAAACTAAGGTTTTTCTAGCATTGTTTTGTCTGGTCCAATAAATTTATTTTTCTTGCTCTGCTATAGACTACATACAAGGTCCTTCAATAATATCAAACAGTAGCTTGGTAGAAGTACACATACCTGTCTTTAAAAACTGTAAAAATAAAATAATCATATGCAAAATCCTCATCTGCTTCCTCCATCCCAATCAATCAAACCCTAAGTTGACACTCTTTAAAAACTGAAGCAGAAGGAAAGACTGCAACATTTCTTTTGCTGTGGATCACATCTACCTCTTTGTTCAGGCTGTGGACTTTGACTTGAACCATTCATTATGTATTTTTGTTTCCAAACTTGATTATGCATTTCAGATGTGAAATTGTTCACAGATGGCTCAGCAATGGTATTTTGTTATTTATCTTGGAAAAAAATATTTTGCACCTTTGCATGAATATCTAATTAGAAAAAAATACCTGTATACTAGGAAATATCAACGGATCAGGGCAATCTAAATCTGCTGAAGATATTCTGTAGTGAGGCTGTACAAAATATTTGATCAGTGAAACCATAATATTTTGATTTCTTTGCAACTTCCAAGTCAAGGATATAACATTTTCAAACTTTTTGTAAGACAGAATTCAGTGGATTAATAATCAGCTTTGGAAGTATGTATCTCAAAAGAGAGGTACATGAGTTCCTATTGATCAAAATATCAATTTAACACACATCAACTCTTCAATCAAATGCTTGAAGTATAACTGGAGAGGTTGTCTTAAGTCTAAGTGTTTACATTTTGTGTGTGTCTTGTATTCAAGTGTGTTTGATAACAGCTTATAGTGTTACATCTTTCAAGGAGAATTGTAATTGTTATCATTGTTAGGTGTTTAAATATGGCAAATAAAACTGTGCAGTGGGACTTCAGGCATCTGTAATATATTTGAGGACACAATTCAAAAAACATAACAGAGACAACTTTTCTGCATCACTGAAGACCTCCTATATTAGTAAAATCTATCTTTACTACCTAAGACAGGCTTTTCAACTAACGGTTTGTGAACCATTAGATTGTCATGAAATTAATTTAGTGGGCTGCAACTAGTAATTTCTTAAACACATAATACAGAACACAGTTGAGAAGACTAGGGTAGAAAGTACCAGATCTTGTGTGTATATGCGCATATTATCAAACCAAAAGCTTAATTGAAAATACTGCCATTAATACTGAGTCTCTATATAAATTGTGTATTTTACTGTGTAAGGCACTGGTAGGTGGAAGATGCAGTTCTATTGAGAAAACCCTATAAAAGACATTCATAAGAAATAGTTTAGGACTCCATCTAAGGACTGTCAACTCTCCTGTTAGTTTCAAAAGAAAAATTTCCATGTTTCTAACATTATCATTTAAAAAATATTTTCTGGATGCTCACTGGGCCTGGTAGAGTTCCATACAAAAGACACAGTCAAATACAACAGTCTGTTCTTGAGAAATCCACATTCCTCTAGGGAGACAGACCAAAGAAACAAGTACAATGCAGTGTGAAAATGAGAATGCTGATCACAGAGGAAGAGCTACTGACCCAGACCAAGGAGGCTTCCTGAAGGTGGTGACCCCAGATCTTAGTCTTTATGCGCAAATAAAGCTAACCAGCTCTATCAGCCTGGGTCCAGTCAGGGAAATGGAACTCACTCTGTGTAGTTCAAGATGAGGGATTTATAACAGAACTGCAAAGGTGCTGGGAGACTTGATAGGGCACATAGCAAAAGGTGAAGAAATTCAGAGGTTAGTACTCCAGGAAACCACTCAGGATCCCTAATTTTGGAGACATAAAAAGAAGAGATGATTGTACCTGCAAGGAGCAAGGGCATCTGGGGCTGCAGGGTGGAAAGAGAGCTATAAAAGTGTCTGCTCATCTGGAAGTGGGAACCAGAGAGAACACGCAGTGTTGCCTGGGAAGCTGCCTGCAGCACAGATGAGGGGAAAATTGCCTGATTTCTGTCTTCTTTCTGCATACCAGTTTTTCTTCCCTCCCTCCCACTGTCCAAGAAAAGGAGTCTAAAGAACATGTTTTGCAGGGGTCAGCTCCTAGTGGTACTGCAGAGAGCTAGTAAAAGATGGGAAATGGATGGGAGAGAAAATGGACAAATAAGAAGTAGAAGACCATGCAGGAATATTGAGGGACAAAAGAAAAATACAAGTCTGGAGGAGGTGTAAGCTGTTCAATACGGTTGGATCACAGGCAGACAGTGGAAACTCGTGAAAGAGATTATTAGGCAGGTAACCCATATCTAGACCATAGATAACCCTGTGATAATCCTAAGAAGTTCGCATTTTTTTGATCAAGAGTTGAGTCGTTGAAGATTCTGGTGTGACTGTGTGCATGTGTATACATGCAATGTTTTTGTTAAAATCAAAGTAAAACACATATATGATTTTTTTAAGTCCAGAAGCAAAGAGATGAAAGTTGTTGAAAATCACTGTTGTGCACATCATCCTTTCTTGCCCCATTTCTACTTCTCAAAAGAGTCCCTTTTGGCTACCTCTATTTCAGTTCTTTGAGTGGTTTCATCAACAAGTTTAAATGTGATGCTACTCCATGATGCTATTTTTTCTTGATTTTACAAATTTAGACATTTTATCTTGAGGACTCCTTTGCTACAGAAGATAAGGACTTAGTTCACTTATGTTAAAAGCCCCATTTCTCTCTTTTTCTTCTAATTTTTGGTAAGTACATCATTGTTTTTAGCTATTCTATTTTTCTTTTAGCCTTTGGTAATTTTTCTTTTATCCTTTTGTTCAAACCATGTTAACTCCTCTCTTGATAACTCCTCCTACATTGAGCAGTGGGAATATGAATGCTCCTGTATTTCCTTCCACTGCTCATTACCTGCTTCCATTTTGTGACCTTTGCCAGGTTTAGATTAGGTAATTAGTCTGGCAAATAATTACCTATCCATAAGCTGACTTCTGAGAGATGAAATAAAACATGTACTGTAAAATAGTGAAATCCTTCTAGTCTTTCTGACCCTACAGTCCACTTTTTATATCACTATTCTCTATTGAATGGTGTCGTGTACATTAATCCTTTAGATGCAAGGCTATGTTGAAAACAGGTGATGTGATTAAAAACCATATTCTTACTAATGTCTCCATTATTAAAGTGGTCATTCAGGCAAAAGTATTTTAGCTAGTGTTGAAATAATAGAAATTGTTTTCCTATTCTAAAGTCAATTTAAGGGGAAAATTAGTTTATATCTAAGTTCATATTTCAATGATAAAATAATCATATAAAATGGATTTGTCTTTGGAAAAATAAACAATAAACAGAATCCTTCTCAAAAGAGAAGGTAGAATTGTCAGTGTGATTATACCTTTCAATACGCAATTGATGAGGTCTTAGAAAGTTGCCTGCTAATCACATCCTTATAAACAGAATTATATTGCAGGATCATTAATAGACCTCACAATTTCAAATAATTCCATGATGAATCTTTTATATGGTACAGAATTCTTTAATGGAACAAATAATCATCTTCAGTTTATTTTTCAGTCAATCTAAATTTTCACTTATTGAGTTTGCTTAATTCAAGACACAGCTGTGTTTACAGAGAAAACTGAACTTTTGTAGATGAGTAACATTATCATCATTCATTTTCTCCAGACTAAGAAGAATGGCAAAGATGACAGCTATGATCCTTCAGGCTTGCCAAGAGCTTACCAGAGTGATCTTTTATAAACACGAGATGGATATTTTCTCTAAGATACACACACTTTCAGTTCCTTAAGAAAACTTTCCATGAAGCCTGAGCCAGGAAGGAAAGACAGATAAGAGTATTGTCCACCTCTATCTGCCCCCTGTCCTCCTTGCTTCCATCACACATCCTCACCTCCAAGCTTAAGAGAGAAGCTAATCGATAATATTTAGAGTCCCTTAAATTAGAAGTGGCCACTTTCTGCAGCCTCTTCAGCAGTCCCAATATGGCTTTTGGTCTTAAAATAGTGCGAGTCCTGAAGGTACAGGTTTGATAAATTTAGCTCAGTAAACTCAGCAGATTTATCTGTTTACTGAAGGTAGACCATACTATTGGGCAAGTTGAGATTTCTGATGTTGCCATAGAGAAAATATTTCTACAGAAAAAGCTTTTATTAAAGCCATTTCTGGGAATTGAACCTAACAGATGTTAATTTTTAAAAAGAAGCATAAAACCTTATTTTATTTTTATAACAGGAGAAAAATGGAAGAATCAAAGTAACTATCAGTAAGGGAAGAATAAATGATATACCTCATGAGATATCAGAGAGTCAGTATAAGGATAATTATGAAGACTATGGAGCAACCAGGAAAATGGTTCTGATAAACACATGTGCTCTAATTACAGTGATATAAGGAGACAAACATCTATGGATGACTACTGGAGATGAATACACATGTTTTATTAGGGAGAAACAATTGCAAGTAACATTTTCATAACTTTCAAGTATTTTTAATAATGTGATCTTTATGATAAAAGAGAAAAAGCACATTACGAAGTTATTAAAATCATTTTTTAAACTTTTATTTTAAGTTCAGGGGTATACGTGCAGGTTTATTATATAGGTAAGCTTGTGTCATGGGGGGTTGGTTATACAGACGATTTCATCACCCAGGTATTAAGCCTAGTATGCATAATTATGTTTCCTGATCCTCTCCCTCCTCCTACTCTCCACCCTATAATAGACTCTGGTGTGTGTTGCTTCCCTCTATATGTCTATATGTTCTCATCACTTAGCTGCCACTTAGAAGTGATAATATGCAGCATTTGGTTTTCTGTTCCTGCATTAGTTTACTAAGGATAATGGCCTCTAGCTCCATCCATGTCCCTGAAAAGGACATGATCTCAGTCTTTTTTATGGCTACCTAGTATCCCATGGTGTATATGTACCACACTTTCTTTATCCACTTTACCATTGATGGACACTTAAGTTGATCCCATATCTTTGTTACTGTAAACAGTGCCACAATGAACATATGCATGCATGTGTCTTTATGATAGAAAAATTTTATTCCTTTTGGTATACACCCAATAATGGGATTGCTGGGTCTAATGGTAGTTCTGTTTTTAGGTCTTTGAGGAATCACCATACTGTTTTCCTTAGTAGTTGAGCTAATTTACATTCCTTTTTCTCCACAATCTTGCCGGCATCTGTTATTTTTTGAAATTTTAATAATAGCCATTCTGACTGGTGTGAGAGAGTAACTCACTGTGGTTTTAATTTGCATTTCTCTAATGATCAATGATGTTGAGGTCTTTTCATATGCTTGTTGGTCCCATGTATGTCTTTTGACAAGTGTCTATTAATGTCCTTTGCTCACATTTTGATAGGGTTGTTTTTCTCTTGTAAATTTAAGTTCCTTATGGATTCTGGGTATTAAACCTTTGTCAGGTGCATAGTTTGCAAATATTTTCTCCCGTTCTGTAGGTTGTCTGTTTACTCTGTTGATAGTTCCTTTTTTCTGCATAGAAGTTCTTTTGTTTAATTAAGTCCCATTTGTCAATTTTTGCTTTTGTTGAAATTGCTTTTGGCATTTTTGTCATGAAATATTTGCCCACTTCTGTGTCCAGAATGGTGTTTCTTAGGTTACTGTCAAGGGTTTTTATAGTCAAGTTTTATATTTAAGTCTTTAATCCATTTTGAGTTAATTTTTGTGCCTGGTGTAAGGAAGGGGTCCAGTTTCAGTCTTCTGCACATGGCTAGCCAGTTATCCCAGCACCATTTATTGAGTAGGGGGTCTTTTCTCCATTATTGTTTTTGTCAGTTTTGTGGAAGATCAATTAGTTGTTGGTATGTGTGTGGCCTTATTTCAAGTCTCTCTATTCTGTTCTATTGGTCTATGTGTCTGTTTTTGTATCAGTGCTGTATTAGTCCATTTTGATGCTGCTGATAAAGACATTCCTGAGACTGGGCAATTTACAAAAGAAAGAGGTCTGTTGAACTCATGGTTCCATGTGGCTGGGGAGTCCTCACAGTCATGGTGGAAGGTCAAAGACATATCACATGGCGGCAGACAAGAGAAGAAAACTTGTTAAGGAAAACTTCCCCTTTTTAAAACTATCACATTGCATGAAACTCATTCACTATCATAAGAACAGCACAGGAAAGACCCATCCCCATAATTCAGTCACCTCCCACTGGGTTCCTCCCATGACATGTGAGAATTATGGGAATTACAACTGAAGAAGAGATTTGGGTGGGGACAGAGCCAAACCATTTCAAGCACCACACTGTTTTGGTTACTGTAGCTCTGTAGTATAGTTTGATGTTGGGTAGCATGTTACCTTCAGCTTTATTCTTTTGCTTAGGATTACTCTTTTTCAATTCCATATAAATTTTAAAATAGTTTTTTCTAGTTTTGTGAACAATGTCATTTGTAGTTTAATGGAATAGCATTGAATCTATAAATTGCTTTGGGCACTATGGCCATTTTAAAAATACTGATTCTTCCTATCCATGAGCATGAAATGTTTTTCCATTTGTTTGGGTCATCTCTGATTTCCTTGAGCAGTATTTTGTAGTTCTTCTTGTAGAGATTCCTTACCTCCCTGGTTAGTTATATTCCTAGGTATTTTATTCTTTGTGTGGCAATTGTAAATGGGATTACATTCCTGATTTGGCTCTCAGCTTGATTTTTGTTGGTGTATAGGAATGCTAGTGAAAATCATATTTTTTCCCTTTAAGGAAAAAAAAAAGAAAAGGAATCTTAAGAAGTAGAGGTATCCAAAATGAATTACTTTAGCTCCTGAACATCCCACTCTTGCTTGAGATTTCAAATATGTTTGGACAAGTAAAGAGTTTTCTTATTGATGAATTCTTGCTGAACAACCTTATAGAAAGCTTTGGAAGAATATGGAAGGAAGATCTTAGGAAACTGAGTACAGTCAGTAAATGAATGATCGTAGAATGGCAGGAAGAAGCAGGGGAGAATGAAAAAGAAAAGGAGAACCAGGAATTACTACTTATGAAGTACCTACTATTTGCTAGATTCCATTGACACACACATGAATCATTTAGTACCAGCAACAAAGAAGGTGCTCAATGCATAGTTGTATTATTTCCGCTTTTATTACCACTCTATGAGTTAGATAATAGTAAACTCTATAATCAGTCCCACAAATTAAGGCTACATATGCATTCACATTGCCTTACTTTTATTACATACTTTATTATTAAGAAGACCAGTATCTTTTTTGAGATCCTTCTCTTCCCTTGAATTGCCCTTTACGACAGGAGCAAGGAGGGACAGTGAGACTGACTTTTTCAGAATGGCATTGTTTCTATGTAGAGCAGTGTTTTGTTTTGTTTTCTGGGACTGAGTGAAAATTATGAATGCAGGTCTCTCTAAGAACATATATATTCATATATGAGAAAAATAGTTTGTGTCATTTCAAGAAGTCTACTTGGCCTCTAACCTAGGAATACCTGATCTGGAGATAGTGAGAGCAATTATACATCTGGTACCTAGAGGCAGTGGGGTCCAATGATGTAGATGACAACTTCACTCACAATGTAAGACTTCTCATTTTTTCTAGCTCTCTCTTCTTCAAAGATAGACCCTGAAAATGTCAAAAAGCAGAGCAAGCATGTCGAGGGAGGAGAAATTCTAGGTGCAAGAAAGAGAGAGGTGCTACTCCTATCTGGGGTAGAGGAGAGGATTGCATCACAGATAAAGCACAGTTTTGATAACTTTGTTTGGGACTATATATTCTAATATCATAATTGAAACCTGTTTAAACTTAAAGCGACCAAGCCATTTTTAAAAGATGGGGTCCTTTCAGAAAGGGAATTACAAGCCAGGGAATTATTTCTCTACTAAATAAGTTTTAAAGGACAGCGGAAGACAATAATAAATCTGCATTTTAGCATATATTATTTTGTATATTCAAAATAAACCAATGAGATAGGCACTATACTACCTCTAATTTATGAATCAGCAAACTGAATCATAGAGGATTCAGCTATGTGCCTAAGGTCACATAGCTCATAAGTCTCATTTTATACCTAAGCAGTTTGAATTCAGAGCTGGTTTCCTTAACCTCTAGTATCTTAATAACTTGAATTAATTTTAATTCCTAGGAAATCTGCCTCCCTTTTGGAAAGCTGATTGGTACTACTGCCTACATCACTAAGGCATATTCCACATAGAAAGCAGAGTGGACTGAGTGAGAATACCCACAGGATGGCCCCCTAGACATTTTTTATGTGAGATCATTATCCCAGTTAGGCTCTTGGGCCCCACTATGACCTTACAAAAAACACATTAGATCCAAATGGAATGATCATTTTTTGGCCATTGTCTATTTATAGGACAGGCAATGTCCTATAAATCATATGGCTTACCAGAATGTTGTCAAAAACATACCTGAACTGATAATGGTATACCTAGACATGTAAAGCTAGTTTGAATATTTAACTTATTTAGATAGAAATATCTTGATAAAAATTTTATTTCTTGAAAGCCAAGTGGTATGAAGATTCTGAAAAATTTAGGCCATTCTGAGACATTTGAGTCTATTAGTTGACTTTGAAGTACAGAATTCCATACACCATATATTATGTGCTTACTTACATGTGCAAAACCCAAGCAATTTTCTTTAGACTCTCAGGATAATTATCTCCTGTTTCTCTCTGGCATCAACCAAAATTCCTAAACAGTAGGCAAAACCTCATTCAATGTACTGTTGTGTTTTTCCCTGTTCATATTCTTGACTAGGCTGTGAGCCCTATGAGAATAAGGATCCAGTCACTCTTCTTTCTGTCTGTATCATGAGTATCTAGGGAAGTACCTAGAACAGGATAGGAGCTCAGCAAATATTTTTGAAAGAATAAACAAAGAAAACTAGAATAAAGTGCGATGGTTAAATTTATGTGTCAACTTGTCTAGGTTACAGCACCCAGATATTCGTTTAAACATCAGTCTAGATGTTGCTGTGAGACTTTTTTTTTTTTTAAGATGACATTATCATTTAGATCACTAGACAGAGTAAAGCCGATTACCTGCTATAATGTGGGTAGGCCTCATCCAATCTATTGAAGGCCTTAAGAGAAAAGTTGGAAGTATACCCCAGAAAGCAGGAATTCTGCATTCAGACTGCTTTTGGATTTCAGTTTGCAACAACAACTCTTTTGTGGGTCTCCAGCCTGCTAGTACACTCTGCAAATTTGAACTTGCCAGCTCCCATAGTTATGTGAGTCAATTCCTTAAAATTATCTGACTATCCATTTATCTATCCATCCATCCAACCATGTACATGTGCAGATGCACACACAATTGGTTCTCTTTCTCTGGGGACCCTGACTAATCCATATGGATTTTATTCTTAGTAATTTCTAGGATACAATAAAATATTAAAAGGTCTACCTGATGTCATTCAAGAGGATGAATTTTAACTTTTTAGTAGATATGGCTGCAGCACTTCGAATTCAGCTGGGGTTGTTCGCATGGAATCAGAATTCAGACTATATGTTCATCATGTTCCTATTTTCTTGCCTAGACTGTAAATACTAGATTCCTGAGTTGTGAAAGGAAGGGTTAAATGAGTATTTTTACCTCTTGTGAGCTTCTTCTAGCAGCAAAACCACCAACTTGTAGTTCCAGATTACAGATTCAGTCTGTTCCATATGAATGATAACTTTGACTGCATTGCGGTGTTCTCAAGCCAATCTTTCAATCATTTTATCATCTAATCCAGTTTGTACAGCTGTACCTGGCTAATTCACCTTTAATTTCCATATCAGCAGCCAATTATATGGATTGTTCCACTATAGCCAAAAGATTTGAGTCAATTTATAGCAATAAATGTAAGTGAAACCAAATCAACTCACAATCAAGGATTATTGGTTAAATTTCAACATTTGAAGAGCTGTTTTTCTAGAGGCATAAAACCCCTTTTATAAATGGAAACAAGGCAATGACCAAACACAAAAGAGAGTGTGAGTTAATAATTTTTTTTTAAAAAAAGCTAAATTTTCTAAGAAATGTTTCTAAATTGAGTGCTTAAAATAGAAAATAATTCTTCAACTCAATGGAAGAATTGCAAATGTTGCCAAATCCTTGCCATTTTCACAAAGAACTACAAGATTAGATTAAGAAGACCATGTAAATGTTGAGGCTTCATGGATATTGAAAACAGCCTTGAGATAAATGACCATAAAACATAATTTTGAACTCATATTGGATTGGGGACATTGGACAGGTAATAGAGATATGGTGTATGGCACAGCACGCATTTGGGCATGAGTCTGTTGGGATTGAATGGTGATGAGTAAACCATAGGAACAATGAGATGGAAAGGAAGATTTAGAGAGTAGCAGATGACAGCTTAGAGAATTATTAACAAGAGGCTGGAAAGTGATTCAAATGTCAGATATATTGTATATCTCCATATGCTGGTAATCCAATTTGCTGTACCGTACATGCACATTCATTACAACTTTGATTTTAATACTTCTAATTATTCTGTCTGACAATATATTATCTAAAACAGCAACATGGAGCTTCCCTTCCAAATTCATCTGCTACCCCCAAAGAAGGTAGTTATTAAGGTTTTGCTAGTCACACACATCCTCTTACTTGAAAATTAACCTGTCTATGTATTTTAGTTAATATTTTATGTGACACCTCTTCCAGATTCTCTGTTGTACATAGGATGCTCTTCTCTCATTGACAAATCCTGATAAGCTTCCTCCTTCCCAAATAATTTCATGGCATGCATAAAAGCTTCTATATTTCACATGGTTTTGGAAGTTTACCCTTTATACTAGCTCAGCATAACTAGTCAAGGAGTAATGCTCAAAGCCTAGGATGCTCCAGAGATGTCACCAGGGCACCTACAAAGGGAAATGAGGTTGCATGGGTCTCTGCCTTTGTTTCAACCAGAGAGTACAAAGGGAAATGAGGTTGTGTGGGTCTCTACCTTTGTTTCAACCAGAGAGCTTGGTTTTAAGGTTGTTACACTTTGATGACTAATTTTAGAGTTTGTTTCAAGAAGGATTCCACTATTCATAAGAAAAAAAACAGAAAACTGATATTCCAAGCTACTTTTTTTCCTCAGGTTTTGACCTGCACCCTTAACATGGGGAATAATATAAAGTTCGGCATACAAATTCAGGGAAACAATTTTATTTTCAAAGAGGAAGCATAGCCAATTTACAATTTTATTTGTGTAATACTTGCACATTTTATGAGTCTGCTTCATGACACTGAATATGAATACTCAACAAATAAAGGTCTTATTTGTTAAATTTGTATCTTCAAAGCTGGGTGAAGGCACGTTCATTTCTGCTTCACTATCTGTCAAGTGTTTAGAAACTTGCTGATTTATTTAAAAGCTGGTTCTTGGAATGGCTGGCTTATGTGAGTTTGAAGAATTGGTATCTTATACAAATCCTTTCTCTCCATGTTCTCCAATATCCTTGTTATATAACAAATGAGTGTCTGTGACAAGGCAGTGTGTGAGTGGAGAAAAAACCTCATTGAGATTTGATGTGTAATATAACCCCTATATTTTTAATTACTCTCAAAAGTAATACCTGTGATAGGCAGAATAATTCTTCCCCCGTCTGAATAATGGTAGGCAGAATAGAAGCCCCTTAGAGATGTATGCATCTTAATCCTTGGAATCTGTGAATATGTTACCTTCTGTTATTTGTTTCTTGTTCAAATTGGTTCTATTTTTGACCATTAAGAACTCTTCCAAATTAGCTTCTACAGAATATTTATTTTTAACTGAATTAAATTATTTATATCTTTAGCATAATCTTTTCAGTATATTTACTCAAAAGTTGGCCATATTACAAAAAGATGAAAAAAAGGAAGAAGTAAAACAAAACATTTGGCTTAGTCTTAGCATGGTTTTGGAGAAGTAACAATGTTTTGTGTTCTGTGCCATTGTAGGATGACTGCAATCAACAATAAAATGTAGTTTCAAGTAGCTGGAAGAAAGATAGTGAATGTTCTCAACACAAAGAAATAATAAAAATTCGAGATGATAGATATGCTAATTACCCTGATCTCATCACTATACATTATAGGTATTAAAACATCACTGTATACCTCATGAATATATACAGTTATTTTTCATAAAAATAAAATTATATCTAAAACAAAATAAATTTTAAAAGATAATTAAAATCAAATGCTTAATCGTGATAATATTACATCTCCCTCCTCGTGTATTAAGTTTGGTCTATAATACCTTGAGGACTTTTAACACATTAAAGGCTCATCTGTGGCTCTAGGTGAAACAGTGACAGACATCCCTATGGAAGACAGAAGAGGGTACCTTATGGTGACCAAGGGCTTGCTTAGAAGCACATGTGGGGTATATGTGTGCATGCTGAGCATAAGCATGCAGTCATGTAACAATGGCTAAGGTGAAGGATGAAGGGTGAAGGTAGCTAATATTGACCAGTCAGGAAAGAAGCAACATTAAGCAAATGTTAGTATCTCACATAGCTAACATATATTCCCTCTAAGCATAATGAAAGGGCTACACTAGAAGATAACCAGCTTAGGGTATAGAAATACTCTTTTGACTCATTCCCTCCACCCCCATTGCTCACTTCCTGCTTCTTGATGATTCCCTCTTCTCTGAGCACTCTTTTCTCTGAATTTCCAGTATACCACATATTCCATGCCCTGCCCCTGCTTCCCTATTCGTTTTCCACTTCTTTTGCTGGCTCCTTCCCATTGACCAGCTTCTAAATGGTGAAGTGGTCCAGGACTCAGTCTTTGAACCTCATCTCTTCTTGTCTACACTCCCTTCATTGATGATTTTGTTCCATCTCGGGGTTTTAAATTTCACCTATACACTTAAAATTCTCAAATTCATATTCCCAGCCCAGGCCATTTCCCTGAGCTCTACAGTTGTGTATCAAATTGCCTACTCAGTATATTCTTTTGGAGATCTAAGAGGTATATGAAAATTGACAAGTCAGAACTCAACTGCTCCCTTGCCCCACCACACTGTTCTCTCCTACTCCTAAGTCCTTTTCCATCTCAGGAAATGTCAGTACCAGTTACCCATGTCAAAATCTTTTGAAATATCCTTGACTCTCCTCTTTTCCCAAATCCCAGAAACAATCTAACAGCAGTACTTCTAAATTACACATTAAAAATATAACCTGAATCTTTGCATTTCTCAGCACTTCAATCTCACCACCTACCTGAATTATTATAATAGAGTAATAATTCCTCTCTTTGTTTCTACCTTCACACCACTAAAGAATGCCCTTCTCCACGAAGTCATATTTTACACTTAAGGCAGGTTATATTGACTCTTGTGCTCAAAATGCTCCAAAGGTTCCTACAGTAAATGCCTATCTTACAATGGTCCAAAGGCCCACTACACTGTGAGCCCACATGTTGCCCTTCACTTCTTGGATCTCATTTCCTCCTAGTCTCCAGCTTTACTGACCTTGCTTCTTCCTTGACCCCACTAAGGGTATTCATCCCTCCAGGTTTTTGCTCTTGCCACTTCCTCTGCCTGGATGCCGTTTCTTGAGATGGGTACTACTTCCACCCCTCTTTCAGATTTTTGTTTATGTGCCATCTACTCAGGGATGCCTTCCACTGAAATTAATTTGCAACCACTTTTCACACCAGGAATTCACTCGCCCCTTCTCTTCTTTATTATCTTCCATAGCATTTATGACCACCTAGCATACCACGTATTTTCCTTTTCTGTTACTTTTCTGTGTCCACTCACTAGAAAGTCAGGGATGTTTGTCGGTTTAGTTTACTGTTGTTTCAGTTGCACCTGGAACACTGACTGGCACATTGTACCTCTCCACTGTAGAGCAGCTCAGGGTTTGTTGAGACTGAGTACATGTTAAAATGCCACTCTTTGGAAGGAGATTTCCTCTCCCTGCACTGGTAATATCCTGTGGCCAAGGAGGGAGGCAGGGGCTTAATGGCCAATACAGCCACTAGGCAGGGTCTAGAAAAAAGGTAAGAAATTGTCAGAAAGAAGAAGCAGGCAAGCACTGAAGAAAACCCTTGCCTGTTCTTCCCACTCTCTATGCAGGCAGTGCATTCCAGAGGCTACTGTGATGGTCTGCAAGTGATTTCCCACTGAGCTTTATTTCGGCTAAGTAGCCAAGGGTAATCTGAATAAAAGGAATAAGGCAAGTTATTCAGTTTCTAATTGCTACTTGCACAACTTTTTCCTAATTGCATTTTCCATAGGCAACTTGTGCCAAAATGAAAATTCCACTAACGATGTTGGCAAGACAGTTTGTCAAACACTGACACCTAGTGAATGTTACTGTACAGTCTTATTCTGGACTCTATTTTAGGTCCAAGAAATTCCACAGACATTCAGTTTAGGAGGCAGTCAAATCTCATTCACCTACTTTTAGTATTAGACTTGGCAGAGTTTGACTCCAAAGTGGCGCTCCCTCTCATTACTGGGCCCCTTCACATGAGTGAGTGTATACCCTTGGAATGCTGGCAAAAATTTTAATCTAAGAAAAACAACCAGGAGAGAAAAACTCAGACAAAATTACCCAGAGAGCATCTCAAGCCAAATATAAATTTTTAATTTTCATTAACTGCCCTCACGTGTGATTGCACCAAACTCCACTTCTTCAATGACACCGGAGAGCTCTGTCTTCAGCCCAGGGGTCTTGAGTTGAGTTGTTGGGCTTGCTCTGAGATAAGAATGTCTTAAAGTCTGAGAAATGATACTTCACACACCTTCTATGCCAACTGCTATGATTTAATTGAGGAATTTTAGACCCATAGAGAGACAGGAACTTGTGCAAGATGTGATGGAATCTAAATGGAACTTGGAGTCACACAAAATTGGGAACAAAGGAAAGCTCCACCAGAGAGTGGCATTGTGCTTATTTACTAAACTCTCTGCAATTAATTTTACTCTGCTATTGAAAGGAGAGATAGCCCTGGCCTGTGGTTTTGAGGAGCAGTAAATGAGATGTGTCTGGAAAGAGCTTCATACATTGCAGTGCCTTGTATTTTTCTACCTGCTCACTTGGGATTGCACAGTAGGGTGCTGGGCCAAGCTTAACACATAGTTCTGTCTTTGAGTTCAGTGTTTTATTCATATTACCCTGCCTTTGTTGCAAATGGAGAAACTATGGTGCAGAAAGGGTGTGCACCCACCTCCTCCCCTCTTCTATAGGACCCATAAAATCCACACTAATGCTGCCCAGAGAAGGGAGAAGGATTGCTCTGCAAAAGAGATTTCTAGGAGATCTGCAAAGGCCCAGTCCTTTGTCCTGCTTTCATGTTTGGAGTGGGCTCTCACACTTGCCTTTCTGAGGGTGAGAGGCAGTTTATCCTCCAGAATAAGAGAAAGGAACTGAACCAGATTGCTTAGGTTCAGATACCTGTTCCATCTCTTATTACTTTTATGGCCTCAGCCAAGTTATTTCAGCTCTCTCTGCCTTTGTGAACCCATCTGTAAAATGGAGACAAAAGCAATACTTGCCTTATTGGGAGATACATATATTATGTATAGAGAAAACACTTAGCTCATAATATTACCATATTATAAAGAAAATCAGTGTGTGGGTAGTGTATGTAATGTTACCTAGAGAAGACATGCATAATGGAATACCAGCACTAGACTTGTTTGTTTATGTGGATTTGTCTTGGTTTGGAAGACCTTAGGATACTGTCCTTTCGCAAGGTCTAAAAGCACCATCTTATTCTTGGTATAAAGCAGCAACCCTATATGGACTGCTAAGAGAGACTGACACTTGGCTGTTGCTTCTCTGTCCCCTGCCCTCTCCTCCTCTCATCTCCACTTCTCTTTCATTCTCTCTTCCTCATTTTCCTTCATCCTCTTCCTTTTCCTTTCTCTTTCCCCTTCTCTCTCTGTCTGTCCCTTCCTTTTTCAGTCTCCAGCCCCTCCTGACTTTTATTATCTAATAAAAAGCTGGATAATTTTTTCTTTCTTGGCATCCTACTCATCTTCATTTCTCCGCTCCTTGTCCTCACTGCCACTACTGTTCCCTGTAATCTCTCAGCATTGACAGGGAAATAGCACGTGTGTGTGTGTGTGTGTGTGTGTGTGTGTGTGTGTGTGTGTGTGTATGTTCTGTCATTTCTGTGGTGACATTAAATTAGAAATGCTTGCCAAAGCAAACCCCCGCCTTCTTTATTCAAAATTTGTTCCAGGTGACAGGAAAGTCCACAGTGATTTCCTGGACATCCTCACAGTTACCATAAAATCGGACACTTGATCTTTGTTCAGGTGAAATAAAATCTGGAGTGCCTAGAGAGACAAAAGCAAAAATTCTCTTGGATCTTTCCCAAAATGACACTATTGTGTGTTTTTCATTACTGATTCACAGCTCACAGCTGACAGCTTTCTTAGCATGTTACACACATCATTATGTAAATCCACCGGTAACATTTTCAGTCCCATAAGCAAAATTATCATTATATTATTAGCTGCCGAGGCTCTGCTAGGTGCCCTTAGACTGTTTCCTAACTCGGAACCCTAGGCCATTTTCCTTATCATCTTTTGTGATTGGTAAGTATTTTAGTCATGCCAAAAAGTTAGAAAGGTAGTATATATATACCACCTGTCAAAAAACATGACAGATATACCCTCTTGCCTTACTGTCAATTAATAAGGCTACCGTGACTTTTGTTTACTCGTGTGTATGGCTATTTAAAAATTTTAACCTTCAGCAATGTATTTTAAGTCTATTTCTAGAATAGATATGTCTTGAATTTAGCTTAATCACACGTATTTTTTTCTATCACGTTTTATGCTTTCCACTTACCTTGTTTTTTTATGCTTAACATTTTCTCCATTTAAAATCTTGTTTGAACTGATCTTTTTTTAATTCTTTACTATGCTTTATTGGTTTAGAAGCTAAGTATTTTAATTTTCTTTTTTATAATTATTTTTAAATTTTTACTTATGAATAATTGAGAAAGTCAAAAGCGAATCAATAACTTTATACTTTCTGAACAGTATCTTAGAATATTTTAACTTTGAAGTTAGTCCACATTAAGTTGGTTCCTGAATCAATTTATCTGTTAGTCTTATAGTTTTATAATAATTAATTATATACCTAAAATAACAAATTTATCGATTCCTTTGCTTGTCATTATTTCTTCCTTAACTCTTTGTTTCTGGGACAATTTAGAAATTTTCAGGTAAAGATATTTTGGTGAAAACAATTCTCAATTTTTTTTTTAGAAATATGTCTTAGTTGTATCCTGCTTCTTAAAAGGTAGTTTTTAAAATTTTGGTATAAAGTATAGGTTGACAATTATTTTTCTTTAGCGCTTTGGAGTTATTATTCCTTTTTTACTTCCAACCATTTTTTTTTTTCATTTTAGATGATCTGTTGTTTTCTTTATGGCTGTTATGGTATTAAGATTTTATTTCTGTAGAAAATTCTGGTTTAATTATTGTGTGGTTAGGCATGAATTTGGTCATATTTACCTTGCTTGTGATGTAGTGTATTTTGTGAATCTGATGATCCATCTCTTAAATTACTCTGGAAAATTCTGTCATTATTTGTCAATATTGCCTTTCATTTATCACCTGTGATTCTTGTTAAGACTCTAACAAAACGCATATTGGCCTTTCTCATTCTTTTCTCCATGTCTTTTAATTACTTTTTTCATGTTTTTCACATTCTATTTTACATATGCTGGATTATGGACAATTACTTTAGAATTATAATTGAGTTTATTATATCTGTTTTCTGTTGTGTCTAATATTGTACATTACTTTCTTTTTTATTTTGTATTATAAAATGTACCAGGCTGATTTGGAATTAAAGTTTTTTCAAATCAGCCTGGTACATTTTGAAGTTATAATATTTTTTTCTTTTATTTTCATTTCTTTAAA
>NW_016107391.1:13214706-13274618 GCF_001604975.1 Cebus imitator | reverse complement strand
GGCGTTTCACTCTTGTTACCCAGGCTGGAGTGCAATAGTGCGCTCACCGCAACCTCTGCCTCCTGGGTTCAGGCAATTCTCCTGCCTCAGCCCCCTGAGTAGCTGGGATTACAGGCATGCACCACCATGCCCAGCTAATTTTTTGTATTTTTAGTAGAGATGGGGTTTCACCATGTTGACCAGAATGGTCTCGATCTCTTGACCTAGTGATCCACCTGCCTTGGCCTCCCAAAGTGCTGGGATTACAGGCGTGAGCCACCGGGCCCAGCCCCTCCCAACTAATTTTTTGTATCTTTAGTAGAGATGGAGTTTCACTATGTTGGCCAGGCTGGTCTCAAACTCCTGACCTCGTGCTCCCAAAGTGCTGGGATTACAGGCATGAGACCACACCTGGCCCATAACACTTTAATGTTACCATTTAGTGATGTTTCTGCAGTCTACTTGAAGTGTAAATGTGCTGTTTCTTACATTTAATAGCTTGTCTATGATACTTTACATACCCCATGTCTTATAATTTGAGCTAATTATGCTTATGTTAGAAAGGAGGGAGAATGTTATTTAAGAAAACTTCATGGGGACTGAATTAAAGGTGTGAGTTCCTGGTGTTATTTTATGTTTTCTTCTGCCAAGAGCATTCCTAGACTGGATAGCCTGACCACTTTTATGCTATTATGCTAGCTTCTGCATTCCCAGACCATACAGGAGTATGCATTTGATTCAAAATATACTTAAGAACACACCTCTGGTTACAAAGTCTTAGAGGATATCTTTTCACTTAAAGCATAGCCCAGAAAGGACAAGCTTTCACTGTTCATCTCTGTAAATGAGCAGATGATTTTTTCCCCTGGACTTCTCCTTCACAAAGGGTGTAGCTCTTTGATAGTCCTGGCTTTCTCTAGGCATTTTAGTCAGTTCTTCATCTTGCATAATCTCAACATTTGTCTCTTATGCCCTGATGACCATTAAACACCTAAGACCCTCCCATAGTTTAACACCTTGGCTTTTGCCATCTTTGTATTTCTTATTAGAGAGTTCCTTTATTTCCCTGAGTGCTCAGATGTGGATTTAAATATATGTTTGCTACAGGTTTTCATTAAGATGACCATTACCAAAAATCACAGATAATAAGTGTTGGTAAAGATGTGAGTAAATTGGAACTCTTGGGAATTGCTGGTGGGAATGTAAAATGCTGCAGCCACTACAGAAAACAGTATGGAAATTCCTAAAAAATTAAACTTAAAATTACTGTATGATCCAGTAATTCTACTTCTGAGTATATGATATAGTTTGGAAATTTGTCTTCTCCAAATCTCATGTTGAAACATAATCCCCAATGTTGGGGGTGGGGCCTGGTGGGAGCCATTCGGGACCTGGGAGCAGATCCCTCATGAATGACTTGGTACCGTACTTGTGGTAATGAGTGAATTCCTCCTGTGTGAGTTTATGTGAGATCCGGTTGTTTAAAAGAGCCTAGCACCTCCTCCCTCACTCTCTTGCTCCCACTCTTGCTGTATGATACACCAGCTTCCCGCTTTGCCTTCTGCCATGACTGGAAAATTCCTGAGGTCTCACCAGGAGCAGATGCAGTCACCGTGCTTCTTGTACAGCCTGAATAACCATGAGCCAAAATAAACTTCTTTTCTTTACAAATTACCCAGAATTGAAAACAGAGCTTTGAGTAGATATTTGTTCATAAATGTTTATAGAAGCATTATTCACAATAACCAAAAGGTGAAAGCAATCCAAGTGTTCATCAATGGATGAATAGACAAAAGGTGACATATACCTACATTGGAATATTACTCAGCCTTTAAAAGGAAGGAAATTATGACGCATGCTATAACATAGATTAACCTTCAAAACATGGTAAGTGAAATAAGCCAGTCACAAAAGAACAAATATTTAATTGTTTCAATTCTATGAAGTATTAGAGTAATTCAGTTCACAGAGACATATAGTTGAATGGTGTTGTCAGGGGCTGCAGAGAGGAAAGAAGTGGCAGCTCTTTTTGTTTATTGGGTGCAAAGTTTCTACTTTGGAGGCTGGAAAAGTTATGAAGCTGAATGGTGGTGATGGTTTCATGCTAATATGAGTGTATTTAATGCCTCTGAACTGCACATTTGAGAATGGCTAATTTTATGTTATGTATATGTTACTAAAATTAAAAACAAGTATTTTTATTACATTTTACCCAGCATATTTAGGTTTTTTTAATATCAGAAAGTTTTCCAGGTTATTTGAACTTCATTTTTTTGCCAAAACAGGCATTTTTTTCTAATTATTTTACCCTTAGGACTTTTAAGCTTTTATTCTACTCCAATGTGTTGCTTAGATAAGTAAGAGAGCAGAAAAAAATGAAACCAAAGGTTTTGTTACTACATAGAGAATTCTTGCTTTAATTTAGTCTTTATTGGTAGGGTAGTTGTATTAAACAAATATAACAGGATTACAGGGATTTCAAGGCTACAAGGTGGGAACCAGAGTAGAGCCTGACTGCATAAGAAATGGAACTGGCATTAAGGCAGTCTCATCGTCCCTCACTTAGTCGCTCTTCTTCTCATAGGATTTTCTGTTCTCTTTAACAATTATCCTATTATCTCCACTTTTTCATTCACTTCAATGCATTATCAACCATTTTAATTGTCCAGGCTCTATTTGCCTGATGAAAATTCATTTTGTAATATTTTGGCATGTGCCCTTCCTAATAATTAGTGAAGGACCTTGGCTTCCCAATTTCAAATTTCTGAAAGGAATTTGATTTGCTAGTGATTTTGAGTCTAATCATCTGGGCTTGATATGTTCATTAACTAAAAATAAATGCATAAGGACATTTCACTTCTGACATCACAATGTGAAAATGTGCTGTACCCACTCCCAATGAAACTGGTGAAAAAATTTCTTTAACTTCAACCATTTTAATTAAGCCTCTTGAAATGATCCTAGGGACATATAGCAAATGAAGACATGGTTATTCAAGAAAGCCTACTATACCTTTGTGTAAACAGTGAGAGTGTTTTATTTGAATGACAGCCTGCTTCTTCCTTCCCACTATCCCATCTTGGCATGATGGCACTGCGCTCCAGATGGCCACTGCCGAGAACACAGGGCTTTTTCTTCCCCTACCTCTCAAATAGAAGTCTATGGTATCCTCCAAGGAGGAGAAGAATATCAGCATTTCTTATACTGCTCCCAAATACAAGTTGCAGAGGCTAAGTTTTAGGCAAGTATAACCAAAAATTGGGGGCTCTTTTTTTTTCCAACTAGCCTCCATTCATGAGACATAAGGTATACCAGGGACAGTAGCAAACACTGGAGCCCTATCATCCCTGTCCTGGCTCATAAGGCACAGGTTCAAAGCTAGGAGGGGAAAGCTGAGACCTGAGCCTACTGTACTCAATCCCCACCCCGCTGCTAAATGCCAGATCCTAAAGCAGGGGTGCCACTCAAAAGAAGCTGTCACTTTTTCTGCACTGAGCTTCAGAGAGGATCAGAGATTTTGCCCAGGGAGAAAGACAGGCCATAAAATGCTCTCCCTAAAGGAACTGACTTCATTTGCAATAGAATGTGAGAAGGTTCAAGCCAAGCCAGTAGGGCACTCTAAAAATTAATGGATGTTGTGGTAAAAAGCAATTAAGAGGAGACTGAACAATATATTAGCAATATAAGCTAAACCATAGGCCTGCTAGTTTACCAGAGAAAATTAGTGAAAATTAAGTGTTAAGACAGTTAAGAGCTGACTTGGGGTTAAAACAAATCTGAAACACTTACCTCAAAAACTATCCCTACAAAGAATTCTGAATTTAATTAGACCATCTGAAGAACAATTTATGCCACAGGGCATTGTTGAAAACAATTGAGCAATCAAATGTAATTAATGGTGCTTAATAGCTGGTTGTGGCTAGAGAAAGAGACAATCAAAGAAAGCCCTGCCAAACCACTGTCATCCCAAAGTGACCACACCTTCCCAAGGCTGCTGCCTTAGGAGCACTAGAAGTTTCACTCAGGCAATGCAGGGGATAGACTTCGCTAAAGGAATCAGGCCAATCACTAAACAAATAGACAAACCACAATAGCAAGGCCCAGATTCAGTGGTGGGACGTTGCTGGAGAACCCAGCACCTAGACTCTATGCTGTAATGTATTACTGAGATGTCTTATTTCCAACAAAAATTTGCAAGACATACCCCCACCTCCGAAAAAGAGGGGAAAGTCTGACCTATACATGGAGAAAAAATAGCAGACAACAAGACTGACTGTGAGAGCAACCAGATGTTGGATTTAACAAAGATCTCAAGAAGCCATTATAAATATGTTCAAAAAACCAAAGGAAACCACGCTTAAAGAAGTAAAGGAAGATATGTTGACAAGGTCTCATAATAGAGAATATCAATTATAGAAGTTATGAAAAAGAACCAAATGGAAATTCTGGAGTTGAGAAGTAAAATAATTCCAGAGTCTAGTGAAATAAAAAATGCACTGAAGAGATTCAACAGTAGGATTGAATGAGTGAATACAGAATAAAGAATGAGTGAACTTGAATTAGATTATTAGAAAATACACAACCTGAAGAACAGAGATAAAAGAAATGAAAAAAAAATACAACCTCAGAGATATGTGGGACACTTTTAGATGCACAAACATATGCAAAATGAAAGTACCAATAGGAGAAGACAGAATTGAGCAGGAGCTCTTGTAAGGCAGACCTGGTGGTCAAAAATCTCTCAGCATTTGCTTGTCCATAAGGATTTTATTTCTCCTTCACTTATGAAGCTTAGTTTTGCTGGATATGAAATTCTGGTCTGGAAACTATTTTCTTTAATAATGTTGAATATTGTCCCCCACTCTCTTCTGGCTTGTATGGTTTCTGCTGAGAGATCCACTGTGAGTCTTATGGGCTTCCCTTTGTGGATAAAAACCTTTCTCTTTTTGGCTGCCCTTAGTATTTTTACCTTCATGTCAACCTTGGCAAATCTGGTAATTATGTGCCTTAGGGTTGCTCTTCTTGAGGATTATATTTGTGGTGTCCTCTGTGTTTCCTGAATTTGAATGCTGGCCTGCCTTGCGAGGTTGGGAAGTTCTCCTGGATAATATCCCAAAGAGTGTTTTCCAACTTGGTTTTATTCTATCCTCTTTCAGGTACACTGATCAAACATAGATTTGGTCTTTTCACATAATCCCATATTTTATGGAGGCTTTGTTCATTTCTTTTCACTCTTTTTTGTCTAATCTTGTCTTCTTGCTTTATTTCATTGTGTTGATCTTCAGTCTTTGATATGCTTTCTTCTGCTTGATCAATTTGGCCATTGAAACTTGTGTATGCTTCACGAAGTTCTCGTGCTGTGTTTTTCAGCTTCATCAGGTCATTTACTTTTTTCTCTAAACTGGTGTTATTGTAGTTAGCATTTTGTCTAACCGTTTTTTAAGGTTCTTAACTTCTTTGCATTGGGTTATAACATGCTTTTTTAGCTCAGATAAGTTTGTTACTACCCTCCTTCAGAAGCCTGCTTCTGTCAATTCATTAAACTCATTCTCCATCCGGTTTTGTTCCCTTGCTGGTGAGACACTGTGATTACTTGGGGGGAAAAGAGGTGTTCTGGTTTTTGGAGTTTTCAGCCTTTTTGAGCTGGTTTCTTCCCATCTTCATGGATTTATCTACCTTTGGCCTTTGAGGTCAGTGACTTTTTTATGGGGTCATTGAGTGGGTGTCCTTTTTGTTGATGTTGAAACTGTTTCTTTCTGTTTGTTAGTTTTCCTTCTAACAGTCAGGCCCCTCTGCTGTAGAGCTGCTGGAGTTTGCTGGAGGTCCACTCCAGATACTGCTTGCCTGGAAATCACCAGTGGAGGCTGCAGAAGAGCAAAGATTGCCACCTGTTTCTTCCTCTGGTAGTTTTTTCCCAGAGCGGTAACCACCAGATGCCAGCCAGAGGTCTCCTGTATGAGGTGTTTGTCAGTCCCTGCTGGGCTGTGTCTCCCAGTCAGGATACATGGGGGTCAGGGAGTCACTTGAGCAGGCAGTCTGTCCCTTATCTGAGCTTGAATGCTGTGTTGGGAAATCTGCTGCTCTCTTCAGAGCTGCCAGGCAGACATGTTTAGGTCTGCTAAAGCTGTAGCAGGTACTCTGTCCCAGGAGCTCTTTTCCCAGGTGCTCTGTCCCAGGAGGGTGGGGGCTTTATTTATAAGTCTCTGATGGATTGCTTCATTTTTTCAGAGATTTCCTGCCCAGTGAGGAAATCTAGTGAGACAGTTTGCCTGCAGCTACTGAGCTGTGTTGGACTCCACCCAGTGTGAACTTCCCTGGCAGCTTTGCTTACAATGTAGGGTTGAAACAGTCTACTGGAGCCTCAGCAATAGCGGATACCACTCCCTTCACTAAGCTTGAATGTTGTAGGTTGAGCTCAAATTGCTGTGCTTGCTACCAGAATTTCAAGTCAGTGGATCTTAGCTTGCTGGCCTCTGTGGGAGTGGGAGTCACGCAGGCAGACCACTTGGCTCCCTGGCTTCAGCCCCCTTTCCAGGGTAGTGAATGGCTTGGTCTTGCTGGCATTCCAGGCACCACTGGGGTATTTAAAAAAAAAAAAAAAACTGCTGTGGATATTTTGGTTTCTGCCCAAATGGCCACCCAGTTTTGTGCTGGAATCCCAGGGCCCTCATGGTTGTGTAGGTACTGGAGTGAATCTCCTGGTCTGTGGGTTGTGAAGACTGTGTGAAAGGCACAGTATCTGGGCTGGAGTGCAGGGAACAGCCCCTAATGGCTTTCCTTGGCTAGGAGAGGGAGTTCCCCAGCCCCTTGCACTTTCCAGGTGAGGTGACGCTCCATCCTGCTTCAGGTTGCCCTCCTTGGGCTGCACCCACTGTCCAACCAGTGCCAATGAGATGAACCAGTTTTCTTAGTGGGAAATGTGGAAATCACCCGCCTTCTGCATCGATCTCACTGGGAGCTGTGTACTGGAGCTATTCCTATTTGGCCATCTTGCCCAAGAATACTGAAGTTTTACAAGATCCTAAGGTACCTTCAAAATAAAAAGATTAAAAATAATTAGTGATGATTTAGTAAAGCTTATTTTATTTTAGTTCTTCCTACTGTAAATATTATATTTTACTATTATATCAGTTTTGTTGACTTAAATCTTTGACTAATATGAAATATTAACTCATCTCATATAATAGAGTACATAGTGTACAAATATTTTCTAAACTAATCCTTTGTCCCTCAGGTAAAGAGTGTGACATAACCTATAGACAATTAAGGTCTGAGAGGTTTTCAAGGTCCTCCTTTCCCAAGTGTGCTTCTCCTAAGACTTATTTCTTCTAGTTAGGGTTCACCAACTCCCAAATGCAAGTAGAAGAAAAAGTCTATTTCAGCTGAATGAATCAATTCTTTACATTAATTTCAATGTGCTAATGTTATACTTTCCTAAGGTAAGCAGAGAGATTCAGGAACCCAGGATACCTAACAGGAAGATTTGAAGAGAGCACAGCCTGGGAAGTTATGAGATACAGCTTTGATAACTTTTAGACTTTATTTATGTCCTGCTTTTGCAAGGTCTTTTGAAAACTGATTACTTTTCCTTTTAGGTGAAATAAGTCAAATTTGCTAAACTCACTTGCCTCTTCTTTAATCCACAAGTATTTTTGAATAACTACAATTTGAGGTAATAATGGAAAACTTTATAAGGAAAAAATGTGAGCCATACACCAGAATTATAGAACAAATATTAGCTCTGAGGCTTTTTGATTGAGGGAAAACAATCGTAAGTACTTAAATTCTTTTGTGTGTGTGTGTGTGTGTGTGTGTGTGTGTGTGTGTGTAGACAAGGTTTTACTCTGTCACCCAGGCTGGAGTGCAGCGGTGCAATCTAGTCTCACTACAGCCTGAACCTCCTAGGTTCAGTCAATCCTATTATCTTAGTCTCCTGTACAGCTGGGACTACAAGTGTGCACCACTACCCCTGCATAATTTTTGTATTTTTTGTAGCGACAGGGTTTTGCCATGTTGTCTAGGCTGGTCCTGAACTTTTGGGCTGAAGTGATCCACCTGCCTCGGCTTACCAAAATCCTGGCATTATAGGCATAAGCCACCATGCCTAGCCCTAAGTGCTTAAATTCTAATGAGTTAAATGATCTATATTCTCTTCTGGATAGTAACAGAAAAGGATACAAAATTATAGAGAGGTGTATTCCTTTAAAAACAAGTCTGTAATCCAGTCCCAAGAAGGATCTGTTGTGAGGCAGGCCATGAGACCTCATCTACCGCATTGCCTTAATAAAGTGCTGTGTCAACAGCAACTTGGCTTCTGGAGCACAAAAGTTAAACAAAAAGTAAAGGATGAATATTATTTTTCATTACTTCATAAAGTCTGTTGAAAAATATATTTTAACAGAATAAAACTATATTGTGTTAGTTAAAACATGCTTGGTTTTTAAAAATTTTTCTTTTGACTGAAAATAGACAGAGGAAGGATACCTAGCAAACCTCTGATGGTGAGAAGAGTCAAAAAGGCTAATTGCTGAGCCCCACATTGCATCACAAATAGAAGACAAAAAGAAGTAAGAAGAAGTAATGGCAGGGTGAAGACAGTGGTCCTGGAAATCAAAGTGATTATGATATATAACCTTGTATGAAGGAAGGCAGTAGTGAAGATAGTTGGCTTTGTTGAAGAACATGGTGTAAAGAAGGGGTTGAAAGTTCCAACTATTGAGAGATGTGGCTGGAGAAGTCAGACAAAGATTCTTCTATATTCTGGCAAGAGGAGATAATAGTTTCAACTGAAATAGAGCTGATGGGAATGATGAGAAATGAGGGAATTCTAGAAATATTAACAAGAGTAAAGGCAAGAAGAGGCTGTGTCTTTTATAGATACAGAAGAAAAGACCAAAGTCAAGGATTTTTCCCAGTATTCAATTAAAGCAATAAGAAGCTGGTATTACCAGTCTCTAAAATGGTACTACAAGTGAAGAAGTATATTGGGCAAATGTGGTCAAGACAGATAATGGGTGGAGGCAGAGGCTACTGTTGGTGCAGGGTGGTCAAGCCTCAAATTGGGGCTTAGCTCAGGAGGGTTCTTGGCTTTGGTAAGGAAAGAGTTCACGAGCAAACTGGTAGTAGAAGAAAACAGTTTTATTTGTATTTTTTATTTTTTTTAATTGTACTTTAGGTTCTGGGGTACATGTGCAGATCATGCAGGATAGTTACATAGGTACATACATAGCAAGGTGGCTTTCTGCCTTGCCATCACCTATATCTGGTATTTCTCCCCTCATTATCTCTCCCAACTTTCCCCACCCTGCTGTCCCTAGCCCCCTGCTATTGACCGCAGTACATGATGTTCCACTCCCTGTGTCCTTGTGTTCTAATTGTTCAATACCTACCTATGAGTGATAACATACTACGTTTGGTTTTCTGTTCTTGTGTCAGTTTGCTGAGAATGATGGTTTCCAGATTCATCCATGTCCCTATGAAGGATACAAACTCATCATTTTTATGGCTGCGTAGTATTCCATGGTGTATATGTGCCACATTTTCCTTATCCAATCTATCATTGATGGACATTTGTGTTTGTTCCAGGTCTTTGCTGTTGTAAACAGTACCTCAATGAACATATGTGTGCATGTGTCTTTATAATAGAACAATGTATAATTCTTTGGATATATACCCAGTAATGGGATTTCTGGGTCAAGTGGTATTTCTATTTCTAGGTCCTTGAGGAATTGCCACACGGTCTTCCACAATGGTTGAACTAATTTACACTCCCACTAACAGTGTAAAAATGTTCCTATTTCTCCACATCCTTTCCAGCATCTGTTGTCTCCAGATTTTTTAATGATCAACATTCTAACTGGTGTGAGATGGTATCTCCGTGTGGTTTTGATTTGCGTTTCTTAATGACCAGTGATGATGAGCATTTTTTCATATGTTTGTTGGCCTTCTCGATGTCTTCTTTTGTAAAGTGCCTGTTCGTGTCCTTTGCCCACTTTTTAATGGGTTTGTTTGTTTGTTTCTTATAAATCTATTTTACTTGTTTGTCGATTCTAGATATTAGCCCTTTGTCATATGGGTAGATTGCAAAAATTTTTTCCCATTCTGTTGATTGCTTGTTCACTCTAATGACTGTTTCCTTTGCTGTACAGAAGCTCTGGAGTTTAATTAGATCCCATTTGTCTATTTCGGCTTTTGTTGCCGTTGCTTTTGGGGTTTTAGCCATGAAGTCCTTGCCTATGCCTATGTCCTGAATGGTTTTGCCTAGATTTTCTTCTAGGGTTTTTATTGAGGTGGCAGTGTTAAAGCTCCATGACTGTTCCTGTAGATCATGGCTTCCCCTTAGGCACTGTGTTGAGAGTAGCAGCTCAAAGGCAGTTCTGCAGTCATATTTACATCCACTTTTAATTAAAGAGAAGATTATGCAGAAGTTTCTAGAAATAGAACACTAACTTCCAAGTTGTTGGGTCATTCCCATGGAAAGGGGTAGTGACTTCAGGGCTTTGCCATGGCAGTAGCAAACTGACGTGGCATACTCCTGGGCATGCCTTATGGAGAGGTGGTTCCAACCCTTCCCTGTTTTATCTAGTCCTCAATCTGGTCTGATGTCTGAGCCTGACCTCCACAGTCAAATCCCACCATCTACTTCACCATTACTAATAATTCTACACATTTTAGTTCATCTTCATATTACATTAATTTGGGAATCCTTTTCCCTTTATAGTCTCTTTTGTACAAAACTGAACACTTTTCTCTAAATAAAACTTGGATAAGAGAAAATTAGAAACACTCCCATAGTTGCTATTTTAAAGTTACCCACTCAAGTGGATCATGGTATGTCCATAGCTGAGGAACAGCCTGAGCAATTTAGACAAAAACACAGATTGTTACCTGAACTATTCAGATAATCAAAAATAAAATAGTGAGAGACATTTTTCTATTATCCCAGCAATGACCCTAAAGCCTTTCTTTGTTTGATTAACTGTAATCAAAGCAAAGCTTAAATGATTTTATAGAGGAACAATGAATGTTTAAAATTTAATCTCCTTTAACTTTAAATAAAAAGAATTTGTTTTCCTTAGTGACTACAGTTAGAACATGTTTTAGACCTTCAGTCATGTCCAAAAACATCCAATAACACTGACTCAGATCCAGAAAAAAAACCTTTTTTTTTCGTATACTCTTGATGGTAAGTTAACTTGATTTTCTTAAGAACTGCCTCAGCTATTTTCAGAGTGTGAGTTAAAATGTCTGAAGTTTGAGAGGAAACAGATCATCTTGGGAAATCACTTTGGATGACAAGGAAACTTTAACATTCAAACCACATCAATCATGGGGGTGGAGAACTACTACTAAGCACCATATGAAAATAGTTGGGCAGTTTCCAAAGACAGAGAAAAAATCTATAACAAGGACTGCAATGTTTAGTTTTAGGGATGGGGTTCTTTCGTTTAAAATACTTTTTTAGTTGTAAAAAGATCTATTTCCTTATATGTTGTACTGGCTGATTTTTTTTTCCTGCACTAGCTAAGACCAGCACCATTGGGAAAAGAACTGTACTGTCTTTGGTTGTTAAAGGATACCTATACTGTTGAATAAAAGATACATACATATTTCTTGCTCCAAAAATTACCAGCTGACAGTCTATTTTATATAATGAAATTTCACCATTAGAAATTGTTTTTCTGAGAATATTTACAAATCATCTGGTAATTATTTTTACATTGCCTTTATTTTATTTTTTATTTCAATAGGTTTTGGTGGGAACATGTGGTGTTTGGTTAGATGGTAAGTTTTTAGTGATGATTTCTGAGATTTTGGTGCAACCATCACCCAAGTTGTGTACACTCTTCCTAATGCATATGTAGTCTTTTATTTCTCACCTCCTTCTATCCCTTCCCCAGAGCCCCCAAAGCCTACTGTATCATTCTTATGCCTTTGCACCCTCATAGCTTAGCTTTCACTAATGAATGAAAACATACGACATTTGCTTTTTTATTCTGGAGTTACTTCACTTAGAACAATGGTCTCCAATTCCATCCAGGTTGCTGCAAATGCCATTATTTTGCTCTGTTTTATGGTTGAGTAGTTGAGTAGTATTCCATGGTGTATGTGCGTGCATATATATATATATATATATATATATATATATATATGCATTACACAAAAAAGCTTGCATATCTATCTATCTATCTATAGATAGATAGATAGATAGATAGTATTCCATGGTGTGTGTGTGCATATGGATAGATAGATAGATAGTAGTATTCCACAGTGTGTGTGTGCATACATATATATTTGCACATATATATGTGCATATGTGTTTATATATGTGCATATACATATATACGTGTATATACATATATATTTGCACATATATATATGCACACACACACCGTGGAGTACTACTATCTATCTATCTATCTACCTATCTATCTATCTATCTATCTATGCAAGCATCTTTTTTGTATAATGACTTCTTTTCTTCTGGGTAGGTACCTAGTAGTGGGATTATTGGATCAAATGGTAGATCTACTTATATTTCTTTAAGGAATCTTTACACTGTTTTCCATAGTGGTTGTACTAGTTTACATTCCCTCCAACAGTGTAAAATGTTCCTTTTCACCACATCTATACCAACATCTATTATTTTTTGATTTTTTGATTATGACCATTGTTGTGGGAGTAAGGTGGTATTGCATTGTGGTTTTGATTTGCATTTCCCTGATTGTTACTGATGTTGAGCAGTTTTTCATATGCTTGTTGCTCATTTGTATATCTTCTTTTGAGAATTGTCTATTCATGTCTTTAGCCCACTTTGTAATGGGCTTTTCTTTTTTTCCTTGCTGATTTGTTTGAGTTCTTTGTAGATTCTGGTTATTAGTCCTTTGTCAGATGTATAGATTGTGAAGATTTTCTCTCACTCTGGGTTGTCTGTTAACTCCACTGATTACTTCTTTCTTCCTTTTTTTATTTTGTTTTTGAGATGGAGTTTCACTCTTGTTGCCCAGGCTAGAGTACAATGGCATGATCTCAGTTTACCACAACCTCCACCTCCTGGGTTCAAGCAATTTTCCTGCCTCAGCTGAGATTACAGGCATGTGCCACCATGCCTGGCTAATTTTGTACTTTAATAGAGATGGGATTTCTCCATGTCAGTCAGGCTGATCTCAAACTTCTGACCTCAGATGATCTGCCCACCTCAGCCTCCCAAAGTGCTGAGATGATTATTTCTTTGCTGTACAGAAGCTTTTTACTTTAATTAAGTCCTATCTCTTTATCTTTGTTTGTGTGTGTGTATGTGTTTGCTTTTGAGTTCTTGGTCTTTGCCTCAGTGTCTAAGAGGGTTTTCCTGATGTTATCTTCTAGAATTTTTATGGTTTTGGATCTTATATTTAAGTATTTAATCCATCTTGAGTTGATTTTTTATAACATGAGAGATGGGATCTAGTTTTGTTCTTCTACATGTGGCTTGCCAATTATCCCAGCACAATTTGTTGAATAGGGTATCCTTTCCCCATTTTGTGTTTTTGTTTGCCTCATCAAAGATCAGTTGGCTCTAAGTATTTGACTTCATTTCTGGGTTCTCTATTCTGTTCCATTTGTCTATGTGCCTATTTTTCTACAAAAACCATGCTATTTTGGTGACTATGGCCTTATAGTATAGTTTGATTTTGGGTTATGTGATGCCTCCAGATTTGTTCTTTTTGCTTAATCTTGCTTTGGCTATACAGGCTCCTTTCGGTTCCATATGAGCTTAAGGGTAGTGTTTTTGTTTTGTTTTGTTTTGTTTTGTTTTATTTTCAGTTCTGTGAAGAATGATGGTGCTATGTGCAACGTGATTGCATTGAATTTGTAGATTGCTTTGGGCAGTATGGTAATTTTCACAATATTGATCCTACTCATCCACAAGCATGGGATGTTTTTCCATTTGTTTGTTTTGTTTTTTATTTCTTTCAGCAGTGTTTCATAGTTTGCCTTGTAGAAGACTTTTGACTCCTTTGTTAGGCATATTCCTAAGTATTTTATTTCATTTTTGCAGCTATTGTAAAAGGGGTTGAGTTCTTGATTTGATTCTCAGCTTGGTCACTGTTGGTATATAATAGAGCTACTGATTTGTGTACATTACTTTTGTATCCTGAAACTTTACTGAATTCATTTACCAGTTCTAGGAGCTTTTAGGATGAGTCTTTGGGATTTTCTAAGTTATTGTCGTGATATGATGATACTATCATATCAAGAGCAAACAGCAACAGTTTGAGTTCATTTTTATCAATTTGAATGCCATATACTTTTTTACATGCAATACTAGAAAAGAAAGGTAAAAGAAGCAAAGATGGAAGACATAGACATGGTGGTTAGGTATCTAGAGGATCTCAGGAGATCTTGAGATGTCATGAGAAAAGAATGAGAGTAGGGACAATGATAGTTAAAAAGGATGGTGGAAACGCACATCGTAAACAAGTTTGCCAACCTCATAGTTTTCAGATAGCTGGGTCTGTGGTCAACAGTAAAAGAAGGGAGTTGAGTAACTTATCTACATCTCTGATCATTACTGATTTTCTGTCTACATACATAAACACACTTCTAATACATGCATATATATATATATATATTTATTTACTTATAGAAAATATAATCTTTATACGTATCAGATATAAAAGAGTGGGTGGGTATCAGTAACTTATGATGTAATTATCTTTTTTGTATGTGGTGCCCCATGTGTCTGCCTGATAGAGTCATATTTGTATTACTAGTAGTTGAGCACATAATTAAGCAGTCCTCTCTTCATTAGTCCCAACAGCTTGAGATAACTGTATCTGCTAGGTGGAGGAGTCTCTGGGGTCAAGAGAGGTTAATGTTAGTGAAGGTAATACAAAAAGGAAATCATAGAGACACCATAACATTAGGTATCAGTCTACTTGATATGGAGCTATATAATACATTAATAAATAGTTACTGTCTGGGCATTGTATTTGGGCAAAACATAAAGAACAAAACAAGAATGGCCTTGACCTTGTAGAGCTTAAAATATTAATATTAATCAAATAACCTCATAGAAGAGTAGTATTGAATTACAACTACAACAAGTACCATAAAGAAAAAGGAACATGATTTATAGGGTATTTAAGCCAAGATATCTGAGACAGAGATATGTTCACAAACACACATATGTGGAGATACGGAAGGGGGAGATGGACAAGGGATGCTTCTTTGAAAGTGAAAGGATTGAGCTAAGATCTGGTGTCTGTGTAGTAATAGCTCTCTCTAGGTGAGTAAGGGGAGAAGAAATGTATGTGGAGACAGAGTAAGAGAGTGAGAGCCAGGAAACAGGAATACAATGACAGGAGGAAATACAGTGTATTCTAAGAAATAAGAAATGGTGAGTGCAGCATCTGTATAAAGAGGAGTGGGGGAGAGTGGTTTAAAATGAAGTAGCAGGCAGAAAGCAAACCAATTTCAGAGCTTTAGGCCCAGTTCAGGATTTCTTTTTTAAAGAGGAAGAACTGAGAATCCAATAAAATATTTTAAGCAGATATGTTTTAGCAAAATTTGTGCTGGCTGTATTGTGTAGAATGTATTGGAGAGGAATACAAATGACCAGTTAAGAATCTATTGCAGGAAGCTGAGTAAAGGTGATATGAGATGGCATTCTTGGGATGAGATCCCAGTGTAAAAAGAAATGTATTTTGGTTTTAGATGTGTTGAGATTGCTAGCCCTTGAAATACCAAAGAGAGAATGTTAAGTGGCAGAAAGATATCTGCATTTTGAGCTCAGTGAATATGTCTGGAATGTCAAGAGCCACTTAACACCTCTTGCTCCATCTGTAAGAAGAAAATGGCATGCTGAGATTGGAGCTCCCTTGAGCTCCAAGTTTACCTTCTGATCATGTACATGTAGAGATTTTAATGCATCTATTGAGTTTTATTTTGCATTCCTTACCTTCGAAAAGCCTAAACTTTATCGTATAGCACATATAGTAAACATCATAAGTGACTTCTCTTTTAATGTATTATAAATGTGGCATTTAAAATTACATTTTATAATTTTTTAGTATTGTTGATTGAAAAAAATTCCCAACAATTAGCCTTCATTAACAATTTTATAGAAAAATGTCCAGTTAATTTGGTGATTCATTCCACAAAATATTTATTGCACTTCTACTACAGGCAGGACTGTCTTCCAGGTGCTGGAGATACAGCGCTAAACAAACAGAAAAAATAACATCTACCCACAAAGAGCTTACAATTTATTAAGTTATATTTGTTTTTGCACAGTATAATATATATTAAACAAATAAATTTACTATACAGTTTACTAGATAATGATAAATATTGAAAAGAAAGCCTTGAGAAGGGAAAGAAGTTGGGAAATGTATGCATGTTGAAAATGCTTACATTTTGAAGAGTGGCCAGGAAAGATCTCATTGAGGAGCTGATATTTGAGAAAAAACAAAACAAAACAAAACAAAACAAAAGAACTCTGAGAGAGTGAACTGTACAGATAGTGGAGAAAAAAAGTTTCCAGACATATAGAAAACAAATAACGAAATGGCAGACACAAATCCTACTTTAATATTAAATGCATTAAATTCAAATGCATCAAATTCTTCAGTTAAAGGGCAGAGATTGAAATAATAGATATAAAAAATTATTCAGTTATATGTTGTCTACGAAAGATAGCATTAGTCAAACAGTCAAAAAATGGAAATAACTGAAATTTTTATCAGTGGGTGAATGAATAAACAAAATGTGACTTATCCATACAACAGAATATTTATTATTCATCCATAAAAAATAACAAAGTACTGGTACATGTTATATTGATGAACCTTGAAAACATTATTCTAACTGAAAGAAGCCAGACACAAATGCCTGCATGGTGTATGCCTGCATTATATGAAATATCTACAATAGGCAAACCTAGGGAAAGTATAGATTAGGGGTTGTCAGAAGGTGGATGTAGAAATAATGGGGAGTACCTGCTTTTGATATAGAATTTCTTTTGGCGGTCATGAAAATGTTCCAAAATGCTATAGTGTTGATGGTTGCATAACCCAATGAATATACTAAAAACCACATCAAAATGATGAATCATATGGTATGCAAATTATGTCTCAAAATAAATAATTACCATAGTTCAATTAAACAACTAACATGGCACATTGGAAATTGAGCGAAATAGAAGTTCTCAAATTGGAAATAACAATAATAAAAATGAAAACTAGCAGATGGTGAAAACAGCAGAGTAGAGATAGTTAAACAGAGAATTTGCAAACTGGAAGATAATTTAGAAAAAATATCCACCACGAACAACTAAGAGAAAAGTGATAGAAAAGAAGAAAATAGGATAAAAGCATAAAGGACAAGGTAAAAAGTCTAACACAAATACAGTTAGAGTCCTATAAAGAGAGAAAAGAGAAAAAGAGAGAAAAGAGTGGAAGCAATAGTTGAAGAGATTATGCCTAAGCATTTTCCATAACTGAAAATGATTCAAGCTACAGGTTCATGAACTCCAAGTGGAGTAACAAAACCCCACCCAGATATACAATAAAAATGTTTAAAATCTAAAGACACAGAGGAAAAAATTCAAAAATGGATAGAAAACAATATCATATTATTGCCGAAGGAGCACGTATTTGACTGACTGTTGACAAACTTCTTAAGAAATAAGAGAAGCCAGGAAACAAGGGAAGGTTATATTCAGAGAGCTAAAAAAAATGGCCAAAACCAAATTATGGTCCCATGTAAACCTTATTCCAAGAAAGCAGGAAAATAAGATATTTTCAACTAAAGAAATAATCATCAAAATAGTATTTTTAAAATAGCAAACCATATTCTTTGAAAGAATATAATATCTGATGAAAAGTTAGAGTCATATAAAAGATTGACTAGTGATAATTTGTAAAGCAGAAGATATGAAGAAATTACTCAAATTGCAAAATTGTGAAAAAAAGAAATGAAAAATATATGAGTAGCCAAGTAATATAGTGGGTAGATTGAAAATGTCTAATATATGTTTAATGGGAGTCACAAAGAAGATAGTTGAGAAGAAGAGATGATGTTTAAAGGGATAGAGAATCTTACAGAACTGGTGGAAAATGAAGATTCAGGAGCAAACCTTAGGAAATTGTGCAAAGTAAAGATTTTCAGACTGAATATAAAGTCAGTTTGTAAATAAAACAGATAATTTCAACAATATTTAGGGAAACTGGAAGGTAGTGAAGTATAAGTTGTAGAATGTAAAAGAAATACAACTGTTGACATTAACTGTATTCCCAGGTACATTTTTATTCAACAACAGAGTTGAAACACAGCCATTTTCAGACAACCAAAACTTTGTATTTAATTACTAGTCGACTTTAACTAAAGAAATTTTAAAAGAGAAATGAATGTCTGAGATGTAGGATAAAATGATGTTCAAATAAATAGTTGAACTTGTAGACAAACTTAAATTAACATTAATTGTTTAAAACAATAATAGCAATTCCTAATACTGTAGTTAACAAAACAACAAAAAAGCACCAAAATAAAGTATGAGAGGCTGAAGGGGTTGGTGATTGTAATTTAATATGCCCAAGAAGCCCTTGATCCTTTAGGAATAAGAGAGATATTAAATGTTATTAGATTTTAGATCACACATGCACACTTAAACTTTAAGTCAAAATAAAATAGAACTAGATTGTATAACTTCCAAAGCAATAGATATGTAAAACTGAAAATACTAAGTATGACTTACAAATTATAAAGTATGTGAAGTTATAATGAATGTGAAGCTACAAATAAAGGGGGTAATATTTTCATCATTCATACTCAATATCTGATTTCCATTTTAATACATATTACTACATAGACTTTTATAGCATATAATTTTCTCTTATTTACTTTTTGAATTTTATGATGTAAAATTTTAAGTATACAACAAAACTACAACAAATTAATTTCAAGCAATTTTTCATTGTTCGTGTTAACTAAACAAATTCTCACATCTTTTTTTGGTGAGTTATGATTAAAAGCATTTGATTAAATATGATTATATTTATATCTTCTGAATGCTGCCATCTATGTAACGTCATTATACTAAAATATCCATAGCTTTATTATTCTCACCTATTTGTGCCAATTAATGTATGTGTTTGTTTCTCTTGGTTTTCAATTTATGAAGAAATCATGTGTTGTTATTCTAAAATTTTAGTTGTTGTGGTGAATAAGCATCACCTCCGGCACCCATCCTTTGACTTTCAAACAATTCAGTCATACTCTTCTAGTGATTTTTAAATGTACAATTAAATTATTTTTTACTGTAGTCACCCTCCTGTGCTAGCAAACAGCAGGTCTTATTTATTTTTCTGAACAATTTTTTGTGCCCATCAATTATCTCTACTTCCTGCCCACCACACCCACTACGCTTCTCAGCCTCTGGTAACTGTCTTCTATTCTTTATTTCCATGAGTTCAATTGTTTTAATTTTTAGATCCCACAGGTAAGTGAAAATGTGTAATATTTGTCTTTCTGTGGCTGGCTTATTTTACTTACCATAATGACCTCCAGTTCTGTCTATGTCGTTGCAAATGACAGGATCTCATTCTTGTTTATGGCTGAATAGTATTTTGTTGCATATATGTACCACATTTTCTTTATTTCTTTGTTTGTTGATGGACAGTTAGGTTACTTCAAATATTGGCTATTGTGAATAGTGCTATAATAAACACAGGAGTGCCAATATCTCTTTAATATACTGATTTCCTTTTTGGGGGGTATATACCTAGGAGTGGTATTGCTTGATCATATTGTAGCTCCACTTTTAGTTTTTTGAAGAACCTCCAAACTGTTCTCCACAGCAGTTGTATTTATTTACATTCTCACCAACAATGTAGGAGGATTCTCTTTTCTCTAAATCCCCACCAGCATTTGTTATTGCTTGTCTTTTGGATAAAAGCCATTTTACTAAGGTGAGATAATAACTCATAGTTTTGATTGTATTTCTCTTATATCAAGGATATTGAGATCTATTCATATATCTGCTTGCCATTTATATGTCTACTCAGATCTTTTGTTTATTATTAATCAGATTATGAAATTTTTTTTCTATTGAATTGTTTGAAATCCTTAGATATTTTAGTTATTAATCCTTTATCAGATGGATGGTGCAAATATTTTCTCTACTTCTATGTGTTGTTTATTCACTTTGTTGATTGTCTACTTTGCTATGCAGAAGCTTATTAACTTGATGTGATCCATTTGTCCATTTTTGCTTTGGTTGATTGTGCCTATGGGGTATTAGTTAAGAAGTCATTGCTCACTCCAACGTCCTGTAGAGTTTCCCCAATGTTTATTTTTTCTTCTTGTTTCATAGTTTGAGATCTTAGATTTAAGTCCTTAATCAATTTTGAATTGATTTTTGTATAAAGCAAGCAATAGAGATCAAGTTTCATTCTTCTGCATATGGATACCTTTTTCCATTTATTGAATATATTGTCTTTTCCCCCAGTGAATGTTCTTGGAAACTTTGTTGAGAATGAGTTACCTGTAGGTGTGTGGATTTGTTTCTGGGTTCTTTATTATGTTCCATTAATCTACATGTCTGTTTTCATGCCAGTGCTTTGCTGTTTGGTTGCTATAGCTCTGCACTATAATTTGAAGTCAGGTAATGTAATTCCTCCAGTTTTGCTATTTTTACTAAGAATAACTTTGGCTATTCTGTATTTTTTTGTGATTCAAAATACATTTTAGGATTATTTTCTTTATTTCTGTGAAGAATGTCATTGGTATTGTGATAGAGATTGCATTAAATCTGTAGATTGCTTTGGGTAGTATGGACATTTTAACAATATTGATTCTTCCAATCCATGAACTTGGGATATCTTTCTATTTTTGTGTGTGTGTGCTTCAATTTCTTTCATCAATGTTTTATAGTTTTCATTGGAGAGATCTTTCACTTCTTTGGTTAATTTCTAGGTATTTAATTTTATTTGTAGCTATCATAAATGGGATTACTTTCTTGATTTCTTTTTCAGATCATTCACTGTTGGCATATAGAAATGCTACTGATTTTTGTATGTTGATTTTTGATACTGGGTTCTGGGACCCGGGGGAGGCTCAGCTTGCTCCTTGGTGGGTGGTGTTCGTCTAGGCTCTTGGCCTCACTCATCCAAGAATGGGAGAGGGGACCACACTGGGCACAGTGAGCAATTAAGTAAATATCAGACCCCAAAGAGTTTTGCAGAAAGTGATTTATTTAGGCGGAGAAAGAGAAAAAGGAGAGAGAAAAGATGAGAGAGAGAAGCTTCCATGATATTGTGGAAGAGGATCCAGACATGGAGTCCAAACATGTGTGGAAGAAGGGGACTTTTAACCTGGGAGGAATTCCTGCCCCTTTCAGGTTTTCTGGGCCTATGAAAGGAGTTCCTTTAAACTTCCACTGGAGTGATTGATCTTTGATTTTTTCTTGCACGCACAAAAGTTTAAACAAAGACCTTTAAGATCCCAGGTGGAGAGGGGGGTGGTATAGTGCTGGAAAGTTCTTGCCCTTACACCCCCGTGTGGACCTTGGAAGAGAATACATACCCTCATTTTGTATCCAGCAACTTTACTGAATTGGTTTATCAGTCCTTATAATTTTTTGATGGAGTCTTTAGGTTTTTCCAAATATAAGATTATATCATCTGTAAGTAAGAATAATTTGATTTCCTGCTTTCCAATATAGATGATACCCATTATACCTTTCTCTTGTCTGATTGGTCTAGCTTGGTCTTCCAGTACTATGTTGAATGTGGTAACAGTGGTCATCATTGTCATGTTCCAGATCTTACAAGAAAAGCTTTCAGTTTTTCCCCATTCAGTATAATACTAGCTGTGAGTGTGTCACATATGGCTTTTATTATATTAAGATATGTTCCTTCTATACCCAGTTTTTTGAGGGTTTTTATCATGAAGGGATGTTGAATTTTATCAAATGCTTTCTCAGCATCAATTGAAATGATCATATTATTTGTATCCCTCATATGTTGCTGATAAAATATGTAATGTTGTTTACATAAAATATGATATATTGCATATATTGCACAGATAGATTTGCATATGTTGAACCATCCTTGCATCTCTGGGATAAATCCCACTTGGTCATGATGAATGAGGTTTTCAATGTGTTGTTGAATTCCGTTTGCTAGTATTTTATTGAGGATTTTTGCATATCAGTGATATTGACATGTAGTTTTCTTTCTTGATATTTATTTGTTTGGTTTTGTATTGGGGTAATTCCAGTCTTGCAGAATGAGTTTGGAATTATCCCCTCCTCCTCTATTTTTCAGAATAGCTTGAGTAGTATTTATTTTAGTTCTTCTTTAAATTTTTGGTAGAATTCAGCAGTGAAGTCATTGGGTCCTGGGGTTTGTCTTTGTTAGAAGACTTAATTATAGCTTCAATATCATTACTTTTATTCATCTGTTCAGATTTTGGATTTATTTATGGTTCAATCTTGGTAGGTTGTATTTATCTAGGAATTCATCCATTTCCTCAGGATTTTCCAATTTATTGGGATATAGTTGCTCATAGGGGCTACTAATGATCCTTTGAATTTATGTGTTATCAGTTGCAGTGTCTTCTTTCTCATATCTGACTTATTTATTTAGGTTTTCTCTCCATTTTTTAAATTATTATTCTGGCTAACAGTTTGTCCGTTTTATTTAATTGTTCAAAAAGCCAACTTTTTATTTCATTGATCTTTTGTATTGTTTTCTTCATGTCAATTTCATTTATTTCTGCTCTGATCTTTATTTCTTTTCTCCTGATTTTGGGTTTGATTTGCTCTTGCTTTTCTAGTTTGTTCTTTTTTTTTTTTCCCTTAAGTCTTGCTATGCCACTTAGGACAGAGTACACTGGCATGATCTTGGCCCACTGCAACTTCCAGCTCATGGGTACAAGCAATTCTCCTGCCTCAGCCTCCTGAGTAGCTGAGATTACAGGTGTATGCTACTACACCCAGCTAATTGTTGTGTCTTTAGTAGAAATAGGGTTTTATCATATTGAACTCATGGGCTCAAGTGATCCACCTGCCTCAGCTTCCCAAACTGCCGAGATTACAGGCAGAAGCCACCTTGTCTGGCCTGAATAATTAGGTTATTTATTTGAAGTTTCTCCTTCTTTTGATGTAGACAATTATAGCTGTAAACTTCCCTCAATATTGCTTTCACTGTATTCCATAGACTTTGGTATGTTATGTTTTCATTATTATTTGTATAATTTTTTTTTTTAATTTTCCTTTTAATGTCTTCATTGACTCACTGGTCATTCAGGAGCATATGGTGAAATTTCCAAGTATTTGTATAGTTTCCAAAATTCCTTTAGCTATTGATTAGTAGTTTTATTTCATTCTGGTCAGAGAAGATATTTGATATTATTTCAATTATTTGAATGTTTTAGGACTTGTTTTGTGACTTAACATATGGTCTATCCTTGAAAATGATCTGTGTGCTGAGGAAAAGAACGTATATTCTGCAGCCATTGGATGAAATTTTCCATAAATATCTATCAGGTCCATTTGGCCTATAGTGCATATTAAGTCTGACATTGCTTTGTTGATTTTCTATCTGGAAGAATGGTTCAATTCTGAAAGCAGAGTGTTAAGGCATCTAGCTATGATTGTATTGGGGCCTATCTGTCTCTTTAGCTCTAATACTAATTGCTTTATATATCTGGGTTCTATAGTGTTGGGTGAATATGCATTTATAATTATTATGTTCTATTGTTGAATTGGCTCCTTTATCATTGTAGTGAACTTCTTTGTCTCTTCTTAAAGTTTTTGTTTTGAAATCTATTTTTTTTCTCATGTAAGTATAGCTACTTCTTCTCTTTTTTTGGCTTTCATTGGGATAGAATATCTGTTTCCATCCCTTTATTTTTAGTCTATATGTGTTTTTATAGGTGAAATGTATTTCTTGCAGGCAACAGAATCAATGGGTCTCATTTTTCTATCAATTCAGCCATTTTATGTCTTTTGACTAGAGAGTTTAGTCCATTTACATTAAATGCTATTATTGATAAGTTACTTGTTTTTCTGTTGGTTTGTGTCTTCTCTTTCTTCTTTCCTTCCTTCCTGTCTTCTTTTTAAAGAAGGTGATTTTCTCTGGAGGTATGATTTAACTTCTTTCTTTTTATTTTTTGTGTATCCATTGTATGTTTTTTGGTTTGAGGTTACCATGAGGACTGCAAATACTATCTTACAACCCATTAGTTCAAGCTGGTAACAACTTAACACTGCTTGCATAAATTTTTAAAAAAACAAGCTAAAAGAAAACTAACAGAAACTCTACACTTTAACTTTGTCTCCCTGCTTTTTAATGTTGTGATGTGTTTATCTATATGTTATTGTACAGCTTATGTTCTGTTGTAGGTATTATTTTTGATTGTTTCATTTTTTACTCCTACTTAAGAGTTGTTTATACAGCAGAGTTATAGTGTTATAATATTCTGGCTTTTTTCTGTGTGCTTACTATCACCAGTTTTGTACCTTCACATGATTTTGTATTGCTCATTAATGTCATTTTCTTTCTGACTTAAGAAATCTCTTTAACATTTCTTGTAGGACAGGCCTGGTGTTGATGAAGACCTTCAGCTTTTGTTTGTCTAGGAAAGTTTTTACTTCTCTTTCATATTTTAAGAATTTTTTTTGCCAGATATACTATTCTAGGTAAAAATTTTTTCCTTCAACCATTTAAGTATGTCATGTCACTCTCTCCTTGTCTGTAAGATTTCCACTGAAAAGTGTGCTCCCAAACACATTGGCACTCCTTTGTATGTAATTTGTTTTTCCTCTTGCTACTTTTAGAATACTTTCTTTATCCTTGACCATTGAGAGACTGAATCCTAAATGCCTTGAGGTAGTCTTCTTTAGATTAAATCTAGTTGGTATTCTGTAACTGTCTTATACTTGGATATTAGTATCTATAGGTTTTGGAAGTTCTCTGTTTTTAACCCTTTAAATAAACTTTGTATCCCTATCTCTTTTTTTGTCTCCTCTGTGAGGCCAATGACTCTTAGAGTTGCCCTTTTTGAGGCTATTCTAGATCCTGCAAGGATGATTCATTGTTTTTTATTCATTTTTCTCTTGTCTCCTCTGACTGTGTATTTTCAAATAGCCTGTCTTCAAGCTCACTAATTCTACCTTCTTCTTGATCAATTCTGCTATTAAAATACTCGTGTGTTCTTTAGTATGTCCATTGCATTTTTCAACTTTAGAATTTCTACTTATTCTTTGTAATTATTTCAACCTCTTGTTAAATTTATCTTGCAGACTTTTGAATTCTTTTTCTGTGTTATCTTGAATTTCTTTGAGTTTCCTCAACACAGCTATTTTGAATTCTCTGTCTGAAAGGTCACATATCTCTGTTTCTCCAGGATTGGTCCCTGATGCCATATTTAGTTTGCTTAGTAATATCATGTTTTCCTGGATGGTGCTGATGCTTATAGATATTCATCAGTGTCTAGGCATTTAAAAGTTAGATATTTACTGCAGACATTGAAGGCTTGGATTATTTGTACCCATCCTTCTTTGAAATGCTTTACAGGTATTCAAAAGAACTTAGGTGGTATGATCTAAGCCATATCTGCATTAGGGTTCACTGTGTAGCACTGAGGTTCTTGCAGACTACTAGAGGTACCACCTGGGAGTCTTTAATAAAGTTCAAAAGAATTCTCTGGATTACCAGGCAAAGACTCGTGTTGTCTTCTCTTACTTTCTCCCCAATATAAACAGTCTTGCTGTCTCCATACTGAGCCATCTAGATGCTGTCCAGGAAACAGGTCCTTGGGTCAAAACCTTAGAAGTCTACCTGGCATTCTATTGTACTGCTGCTGAGCTGGCACTCAAATCACAAGACACATTCCTTCCCACGCTTCCTTCCTCTTTCCACAGGCAAAAGAGATCTAGCCTATGGCTATAATCAGCAGTCCCATGGAGACTACTGCCAGGCTACCACTGATTTCACTGAAGGCCCAAGGGTGCTTCAGTCAGCTTGTGGTGAATATTGCCAGTCCTTGGGCCCACCGTTTAGGATGGTGAGCTTCCTTTTGGCTGAGAGAAGGTTCAGGAGTGCCATAGAAACTAAGGCCTGGAACTGGTGACCTCAAGAGCCCTTTTGATTCCCTACTTCTCTGTGGCTGAGCTTGTAACTGAAGTCAGTACATCTCAGAGTCTCACCCAAGGCCCACAGTATACCTCCTGTGCATCACAGCTGGTTATTTGAGGCCAAAGAGCTCTTTATTCAGCAAATGATGTGTCTTGCCATGACTGGATCCTTCCCTTCAAGGCAGTGGGTTCCATTCTAGCCCAAGGTGTATTTAGAAATGTTGTCCCGAAGCTAGGGCCTGGAATGGGTGCCTCTCAACTTTGTCTGGTGCCCTATCATACTATGACTGAGCTGGTATCCAAAATGTAAGGCAAAGTTCTCTTTACCATTCCCCCTCCTCTTCTAAAGCAGAAGGAGGGGGTCTCTTTTGGAGCCGTGCCCTATGCAAGCTGGTGTTGGAGAAGGGGTGGCACAAACACACTCTTAACCACCCCAGCTACTGTCTCAGTAGGTCATGTGTCCCCCAGTCCACTGGCTGTGAACCCAGCTCAGCACTAGGACTTGCCTAGGAGTTTCAGTCCTTGTGGCCTATACTGCCTTTTAAGTTTATATAGAGCCCCAGGACACTCTGGCCTGTGGTGATGAGGCTTTCTGGAACGCATGTTCTGACCACTAGGATAGGTGATTCCCTTCTGACAATAGCCTGTCTAAATGCCCCTTCTGTGGGCAGGTGTTAGCTACGTACAGCACAGTTCGTTTCCCTGTGACAGGGCAGCACTGAGTTCAATGTAAAACTCTTTCAATTGCTGTGCTCTCCCTCTCCAAGCACTGATTCCCCATGCCATGCAGCCACTGCTGGGGGATGGTGGGGGCGGGTAGTATTGGTGATTCAAGGCAGCCTTTCCTGCCCTTTTTAGTGCTTCTTTCAGTAATATGAAGTTGAAACCAGGTGGCGTGAATGCTACCTGAATTTTTGTTCTTATGAAGGTGCTTTTTGTGTGTAGATAGTTGTTATACGTGGTGTTCCTGTTGGGGTACACTCAGGGCAGCTTTCTATTGTGTCATCTTGTTCCACCTCTCTCCACATGTTATTTGTGCAGAGAAACAGTGAAGGTTAAAACTGAGAAGAAATTGTTACCTTTTGTCAGAGGCATTAGAATTAGAATGTGAAAGATTACATAGACTTTGGGGCAAAACTAAGAGTGGTAAATGAAACAGGAAAATGTATCCTTTTGAGAGAAAAAACTTAGGCCATTTTTGAATGCGAGTAGTTAAGAGCTTGAATTAGAATGCACATTGTGAAAAGGGTCTATGATTTAATTCATTCAAAACATAAAACTAATACAGATTGCACATGTACAGAGAGATAGATCAGAAATATTTATAGAAGATTATAATTAGTTGAACAAACCATAGAGCACCACTCTGCTTAATCCACTGTACCACTGTAGGGAGGGTCTGGAAGGAAGAAATGTAGAAATCAACCAAAAAATACGGTGTCTTAAAGAACACAATGTTTTAGAGGAAGAAAACTGGGCATGCAGTTAGCTGCTATGTAAAGCAAATATATGCTCCAACAGATGTTTAAGTAAAGCTCTTGGGAAAGAATAAAAGAGATGAGATTAATGTGTCTTAGAGAATCTGAGAGGAGAAAATATTTGAGCTAGATGTTGAAGGATGAAGAAGATTGCTGCAAGTTGTCTTGGTAAAGAAGAATTCAAGAGGTCAGGTAAGTAGATTAGCAATGTCTTAGACATCAAAAGGGGAAAAAACATATTCCAGAGGATACATAGAAAATGAAGGTGAATGTTAGACTGGAAAAGAGTATAAGAAAATTGACTTTTTCTGTGGTGTAAAGAAAGAAAAATAATCTGCTAATGATGGCATGCGGTTATATAATGAGCAGAGCAAAGCGTATAAAAACAATAAATCTGATTAGAAATAAGTAAAGTAACCAAGTAATTTATACCCCAAATTAGGATATTTTTGAGAACAAACTTGGGCACTAAAATCATCAAAATGTCATACATTTTGAAAACATAGGATAGTAAATTGGTTTTATATTTTTTATAAACTATAAAAATTTATCCTACTTAAAATTTATTTTCAAAGATATATTTATTTACGTTAAAACAAAACTAATTAGCTGAAAATTTAGAATAACATAAGCAAAATAATTGATTTTGTGATATATATTTTATATAATTTAGTCAGTTTATAGTTATTTCTGCTTTTAATACCTTGTCATTGTTAATTTATAGAGAATAACTTTTAATGTAGTGTTCTTATCATTGATTTTTCATAAAATTCTCCACAGTCTTCTTGAAAATTATATTTTATGATGCTGAATTTGCCTGACTTGTCTGTAGCTTATGATAGTTTTACTTGATGAAGTATTCTGCCTATCAAAGTTGACATGCTTAATAAGTTCAGAGAAAATTCTACTAAATGGAAGACTCTCCATTTAAATTACTTTTCATTTAAACTGAAATTTTCAGCTTTATATTTTAGGTTTATTTTTTTCTCAATTCAGGAAACCATCTTTGACAAATATTACTCCAAAAAATTCATTAAAAAATCCTATGTATGATACTTTTCAATATTTTGCCAAATTTAAATGTTATAAAACTATAGCCCATTTTAATTCTATTTCATTCCAGTATATAGTTTAAATTTATTAAAAATAGGAGCTTCATTACAGATTCTTTCTGCAAATTGAGATGTTGTAATTTCAGTTTTAGAATGACAAACTTAAATCTTGTACACTTGTACATTTTTTTTTTTTTCTTCAGATAGGGCCTCTCTCTGTCACCAGGCTGGAGTGCAATGGCACAATCTTGGCTCATTGCAACCTCCACCTCCCAAGTTCAAGCAATTCTTCTGCCTCAGCCTCCCAAGTAGCTGGGATTACCAGTGCCTGACACCACGCACAGCTAATTTTTGTATTTTTAGTAGAGACAGAGTTTTGCCATGTTGACCAGGCTGGTCTCAAGCTCCTGACGTCAGTTGATCTACTTACCTTGGCCTTCCCCTTCCAAAGTGCTGGGATTAGGGGCATGATCCACCGCCCCCGGCCAATCTTGTACATTCTTTAAGCTCACATTATCTAATTTGTTCAGTTTCACTTTAGCTTTTGTGAAGATGATTTTCATTGTTTCAGGGTTTTCAGTTGCTACATTATGTCAATTCTTCAAACTTTTTTGGTGCTCAATTTGTGGCACACTTTAAATGTTTCCAACTTATGTTAAAGAAAATACTGCTAAACTTTAAAGGACTAGCTTATAGAATTATTCAATGACATCATAGAAATTTAAGGTTGATTTGCAAGGTAGTCCTTGAAAGGCTCAAATATATCTAATTTACAATTCATATTCAATTAATAAAGTATCTGCAGCAAGGCTGAATTATTTATAAAATATTAAGCATTAGTTTACTTGTAAAGATTTTTAGATTAGTTTCTCCAATTACATATATGTAATAATATTTGCAATTTGTAAATCTGGATAATTAACATACTCCATTTCAATTAGTAGAATTTTGAAATTTTGAGTTACGTGTTCAACATGACCAATTCCAGTTGAATTGTCCTATTATTTTTAAGATTATTGTTTTTATCAAATAATGAAAGTTGTGTTTATTCTAAATTCTCTTCATATTTTTGTCACCAAATAAATCATTTCTTATTTTTAAAAATTTCAACTAATTTTATAATAGCATCCACATTGTCAGCTGTTTTACTTTTGCGAATTTAACTAAAAACTTCTCTGATTCCAATAATTGGATGAAAAATCATTGACATGAATTTAACTCATTTCTATTTGAAGCATTTGATGATAGTGATGAAGACACAGCATTAATTAATGGCTTACAAAGCTTTTCTTTTGCTAATAGTGGATGCATTAAAGCCTATTACCTCATTTTCATATGTTCACAAGAAATCTAGCAACTGAAACTGAATGTATTTAATTTAAAAACTGTCTTTGATATGCATGAAAGTTATGCTTCACAAGTTGATATGTAAACACATTTTCTGAGACTAGACACACAATTTTTTTTTCTGGTACAGTCTCAAAATAATAAATTTTTGAGGTAGATGGCTGATGCTTCTTTAGCTGATCTGTGTCTTCTGGTTTTCCTACATTAGTGATACAGGGGAGATCCCATGGTGGATAGGAAATGACAAACGTTTTATACAAATTACTTTTTGTCATCTGGTTTCTTGGAAAATAAAAATTCAAAATTTAATTTTCATGAAATATTCACTTTCATTTTCAGCTCATTGCTGCTAAAAATTTATTGTAACATTTGAACAATTGGGAAACAATAAATAAATCAATATTGTAGAGTTATATGACATAATAATGACAGTAGCACTATATCAAGAGTACAGGCTATTTCCTTTCTTTTCATTTTATAAAACAACAGCTCTGGTTCTATTTTCTACACAATTGTCATCTACTTAACCTATAACTTCCTGTATTTTACCCCAGATGCCCCTCACCACCATCTATTATGAACATGGTCTTTATGTGGGACTGGTGGTTGGCAGATTTGTATATTTTACAGACTAATACAGTGTATAATGCTCCGCCCTCCACCACCCTGACACCAAGAGGAGATGGTTGCCTCTCTCCATTTATGTACCAGAAACATAACACCCTGCATGCTGACCTGTAAAGGGAAAGGTTACATTTCCTAAGGCTGAAGGTGCCAGGGAAAGAGAAGGGGTTATGTTACCTGACTTTAAATTTAAATTATGTTTCAGGTTGAAACTATCAAGTATTTAATAATATTTTATAAAAAATGAAGAATCTGGAACAAATGTAAATCATGACAGGGTGTCTTAGGTAATGGGCAGAAACTGGTACTGTTCTGAGCAAATCGAGATGTAGAGTGTTCTGGTTATTGATTGCTAGGTATGAAAGTTTACCCAAAAGTAGTGGTTTACAACTCACTCATTATATCTTGTGGTTTTGTGCATTGCTCAGCTGGGAGGCTTTTCCATTCCATGTGGGATCAACTGTGGTCGCTTGGTAGTATTCAGCTGGCAGCCACTCTGGTTTGGAAGGTCCACATGGATTCACTCATCTGCCTGTTTCTTGGGGATGCCTCTCTTTCTCCCCTTCCAACATAGCCTTGGGGCTTCTCCACACATTCTCTTCCTCAGGGTAGTCAGATTTCTTACTGTCCTGGCCGAGGGCTCCCAGAGACTAAGGTGAAATGTGTTGATTCTCTTTAGACCTAGAACTAGCTCAGTATCACTTTTATAATACTCCTTTGATCACAGCAGTCAAAGCCTGGCTCAGATTCAAGGGGAAGGGACATTGTGCTCAGCTTCATGGGAGAAGTGTCAAAGAATTTACAGCTATCTTTTAAAAAGCCACATATTGTCACAGTAGGCTCAGGTTAACATCAGAATATGGGTGCACAGCCATTCACTTGCTGTTAAACCAAGTAGCATCAATTGTTCATCCTTACTTAAAGCTGGCAGCACTAATTATACATGGTGAGTTTCATCACAGTATAAATCTTTTACCTATTAATCAATAGCTGTTACCTATTCATATAACTACAATGGTGATTAGCAGCATCTATGTGCAAAACACTGGCACTGTACTAATTGTTATAGAGTAAAATTATAAACCAAAGCTCAATTGCTGTGGAGTAAAAATATGAAACGAATTAGTAAATTGCTCCAGAGCCAAGAATTTAGTGAGAAGATGATTATGCTCAAACACCAAAAAAAAAATAAAAAATTAAAAATGGGAGGCCGAGGTGGGTGGATCACAAGGTCAAGAGATCGAGACCATCCTGGTCAACATGGTGAAACCCCGTCTCTGCTAAAAATACAAAAAATCAGCTGGGCATGGTGGCACATGCCTGTAATCCCAGCTACTCAGGAGGCTGAGGCAGGAGAATTGCCTGAACCCAGGACGCGGAGGTTGCGGTAAGCCGAGATTGCGCCATTGCACTCCAGCCTGGGTAACAAGAGTGAAACTCCGTCTCAAAAAAAAAAGGAATGGTATTCACAAGGATGTTTCCCACCCAGTCCCCATTCAAGAGTATGTGTACACATGCTTGTGATCATAGGAACACTGAAAATTAATACAACTTAAGTTGAATACATAAGTATCATGACCATATGACATTTTACATCCTTCATTGTTAATCTTCCAAAGCATTCAGCTGTGGTAATATTGTTTAATAATCGACCACATAATTTTAGGACTAGTTAATGTTTTTATTTAGAAACTTTTTATTTATTCTAATAATTAAAGTCTTCTATAACTTTATATGAATAAACATATACTTTGTAAAATGTGGCATTAATAAAGTTGGACTTAGAGATGTGAAAGAACAAATGTATTGGGTTAAGAGATAAAGCAACTTCTCTGCCAGACACATGAAATCCTATAAAGACTTCTCACACAAGTCAGACACACACACACAAGCATGCAAATGCACATACGCACACAGAACATTGTAGGTGTTCTCTTTGTGACTTTGACTTATGATTATTCTTATATGCAAAAAAAAAAAAATGACAGGCCTCAAAAAGAAAAAAATGGGAAAAGCCAGTGTTATCTGCTGTGAGAAAGAACTGGTTTGACTCTGTGTAGCAAGATAGTAGCCCTACAGAAAGAAATCCCTGAAAAAGCATTAGCTTGAAACCTGTAAAGAATGATAAGATTTTTGTCCCTTCAAGAAATTCATTAAAAGTTGAAAAACAGTGTAGAGTAGGACCAGAAGGTAATAGAAGAGAGACACTGCTAACTGAATTTTATCTCAGGAAAGTTAAGGTTGAAAGCTAGAATCTCAAATGGCAAAAGGTATCCCGGCAATCCATTCTAGAGTTTCTTATAATAATAATATCACCTTAGGCCCCTCCTAAAAATTCTCAAGGGTCATTTATGCTGATTAACTTGGAAGAACACTACACTAAGTGAAGGTGTTACAATGTGGTTCTCACTTCACACTTTCAGTGTTATTTATCCTTTACTTGACTCAAAGCCGATTACAGCAGAAATATCACTAGAGAGAGACTGCAAAAATAGTCCAATTTTTTCTCTTCCTCTTTCTTTTTGAGTGTTAAAAGATTATTAGCTAGAGCTACAAAATTGATCCCACTACTCTGCTTGGCATGAGGAAAAAGAGATAGACTTGGGATAATTTATGTGCTTATCAGTCACTAAAAATAGAGTTTGTATTACAAATCCATCTAATTTATTTTGCATATTTGGTATTGCTGGCTGGTAGTGATTGTTGTCAGTATTATTTAGGTGTGGTATTTTTTTTTGCTTTATTTTAAAATTACTTTCATTGTTATAAAAATAATTTTGTTTTTAGAAAAAATTGAGTATGAAAATAATAAAAGTCATTCATCATCTAGAGATAATTCTGTATATATTTTGTCTGTTTTTTAATCTTTTGAAAATCTACACATGCATGTGTAGGATCATATGTGTAGTGTATATAGCTATATGTAACTACACTGAAATAAATAGGGGAGGGTTAGTGTTCAGCATCAAACACACTTAACATCAGGCCATGTGTGGCTCAAAAGAACCTGTATATCAAATAGGTCTGAGTGGAGATGGGCAGACACTGAGAGGTATCTTAGGTTGAGTTGCCTGGAAAAGAATTCAGAAGTGAAAATATGTGTGAAGGACTTTAAGCTGGAGGTAGATGGGGCTGCTGCTCCTCTCCTTTCACCTATACAGAACTGGGGAAGCAGGACTGGGTAGACAGGGAAGCTGAACCAGAGGCGATTGCAACAGAGATCACAGTTGATCCAGCAGGGAGGCTGGAGCTGGATAGTCCTTCAAATTTGTTCCACAAGGGAACCAGGCTTCAAAAAGAAATAATTTGTTTTTTATTTTGGAGGGGATGTCTTCACATGCCCCATGCTATTTGACTCTCCTAAAATCTTAACTTAGATGTGGTGCACCCTCAAAATTTTGTAGGATTTATTTCCTACCTTATAGAGTCCTCTCATATATATGCTACTTCTTGAGATTGAATATTTTTGAAAAGTAATATATAGAGCGCAAGCTGTCTTTCAAAAAAGTTCCTGGAGGGAGTCACTCAACACTTCTGGTTCCTTTTCATGGGCTAGAACTTAGTCATATAGCCATGTCTAGAAGGGTGGGAAATCCACTCTTCATTCTGGGCACTGAGTGTGCAAGTGAACGTTGGGATTTCTGTTACTTCTAATGGACAAAGGTGGAAAGTAGATATAGGAATTCCAATGGACATCTCTGCCATAAACACTGAAATCTGTTTAAACATAAAAACCAGGTTAAGCAACTGGGGTAGTTACTGTTATAGAACTAAATGTAAATGTAATACCTTTTGGCAATAGAAAAATACTATCTAGCAGATGACGTAAGATTGCTCTGTGAGACACACCACATAGCAATCCATTGTAAAATAAAGTGATGAGGCCGGGTATGGTGGCTTATGCCTGTAATTCCAGCACTCTGGGAGGCCAAGGTGGGAGGATCACTTGAGGCCAGAAGTTCAAGTTCTCTCTGGGCAACACAGAGAGATCTCATCTCCACATACACACACAATTATTTTAAGTGATGGAACTGGGGTCAGGTGTGGGCAGGGACACAGAGCGCTATACAGATGAATAGCCTTAAGTGACATGGCATGCTTTGCATGTTGAACTAAGGGCAAATTATGTGAATCTGAAGGAATGGCTCTGTAAGATGGTTCAGGTAAAGAAGGACTCTTGCACAATTTTGACCTCATGATGGCTTCTCCCAGACTTTTGGTTTGGTGAACCAACTTTTCTTTCAGATGAAGGCAAAGATTAAACCTGTGGCTAGGTGTTATCATAAAGCAATCTCTCAAATGTTTTTTCTCTTAAGACAAATGTGTCACAATGACATATCACAGGAGACGTTCTTTAATACACCAGGAGACAAGGGAGTTACTTTCCAAGATAGATTAATTCTCTTTCTTGGGCAGTTTCTCCTCAGGAATCCTATTCTTCCAAGCACACTGCTCATAATTACCCAGGCAACTAGTCCATTTAAGTCATTTATGGGCAAATAGTACAAAAGTAGCCGGGGGAGGAGTGAAAACTACCCTTGTGTAGTTTTATACAATACAGAAAGCAATTAAACAAGAATGAAAGACAAGATTCGTTTAAATAGAGAAAGAGGTTGAATTGGGAATTACATGATATTGAGATTAATGTTAAAATTATGCATTGTGCATTGTTAAAAAATTTTATATATTATGAAGTAATTTTAAAATGTAATTAATCTTTAAATCAAACTATTTTTATAACTTTCACTTTTAAGTTGCTTTATACAATGTCAGTTTAATTCAAAGGTATTTAATGTTAAAAATCAATTATAAAGCATACTTTTCTCTCCCAAGACACGCATTTGGTCAACTAAGCCTGGGTAGTAGTCATTAACAGTCATGTAATAACACTTTTCTTCTGTACCACAAGATGGCAGCACATGCAAGGGTGCCTATTTACAGTAATCATTTGTGCACAGTTTCAATGATTCCTTTGGTTTTTGGATGATTTAGAGGGTAGCCTTCCGCCTTCTAGAATGTAAGCAGTTTATATGATTGCTTTTTTGTTGTTCCTGTTCTTAAGTTCAAGAGCAACACATATTTTTCCCTCCATTATATCAGATCAAAATTTGTCCTTTTACAAATTAAGCTGCCTGGTGGAAAAAAAAAAAAACAAAAAACAAAAAAAAAACATACTATTTACTTTTAAGTCCATGAGAGGAAACATTCTTACTCACAAATGTTATATGACCTCTTTTTCGATTTAGTGACTCACAAGGGAAATAGTCTTAAATTGCTGTTCCCTCTAAAAAGTTCTTCCCCCAGATTTAACATTGCTTTTTCAAGTTCCGTAGGTGTCTGCTCAATTCATTTCTATGAAGACTTCCATGGCTGCCCTGTAAAAAAAAAAAAAAAAAAGACATCATAATACCTGTTGTACCTCTAGTATTCCTCTCCCTCCTGTACTCTAATTTTTATTGTCAACCAATCTACCATACCTTTACTTGTTTATTTGTTTATTGCTCTCCCCTAGTCACATGTAAGCTTCGCAAGAGACAGGATTTTGTCAGGCTTGTTCATTGTCGTATCCCCAGCTTCAAGAATAGTGCCTGAACTTGGCGGGTATTCACTAAACATGTGTTGAAAGTATGTAATGCCATAAAGGTTGGAACAATTGAAATAATTGTAGCAAGATGGTGGACATATTTAAACAGGACAAGTGTCCTAATTAAAAGAGCTCTAACCTAAGAATGCAGAAGTAGCAGTTCTCATTCCTGTTCTACCCAACTGCTGAGTACCCTCATGCTGTTATTTAAACTTTGTGGGATTTGGGTTCTATTTAGTCAAAATGGATAATAAAATCATTTTTACTCATATCCTGACATAGATGTGAAGCTCTAGTTATACAAACTAAGCAAATATGGACAATGAAATTCTTTATTTAATTTTTAATGATTTGAGATCACAAAAATGGAAGCTACTTCCTTCCCTTTAGTAGCAGCCATGATTTTCTAAGCATTTCTAACCTCTAATAAAGAAAACTTCCCAAGGTATACAAGGCCTCCCTTTTCTCTCTCAATCAAATATAATTCTTGCTTGAGGTTCTATAAGGTATTTCCATGAATCTTATTCATTTTTAATAGACATACTGGCAAACACAGAGCAAACGTACAACAGAAAAAAATTACACAAGGACAAGCTTCTGACTGACATTTCTCCTGGTGAAGAATTTATGTAAATGTATTGGGAAAATATTTTAAGAAATTAATCCATATACCATCTCCCACCTTATGATATAACTGCCTACTGATCTCAAACTTGGCAGCTCAAAGAAGGAGTGTCAACTGCTTGAGGAATAATTTACAGTAGGAGACAACCATGCCACTTTTTTCAGCTTTTAAGATCAAGGAATGTCATCATCTATTAAATTAAAAGAAATAGTGGTGACATGACATGATTAGAAAAACAGGTTTATATTTCGGTTCATAGATTAGATAAAATAATTCTGACCTGAAACAGAAGGTGGAGAATTGTCCAAAGGTGCAGGAAGGTGAAGTGCATCATTCCTTACAAGCTACCTTTTGATTTGGAGTGGAAATTCTGCCACCCAAATCTCAAATAGAATATGTCACATTTAATTATATCACACTTTTGTCTCATTCTAGTTCTTTTGCGCTTGAAAGCACTCACAGATCATCTTCTTGCTATTAAATGTCTTGACTTACGTAGAATCAACTAGATCAAAGTGATTCAGAGGTTAAATATATTAATATCTATGTTATCTTGGACAACTCATTTATTATAGTTTTCAATTTTCTTATGTGGAAATTAAATTGATTTATTCTTAGGTAAAAAATATATATATATAAATTTTATGTATATAAATATATATACATATATATATATATATATATATATATATCTGTGTAAGAAAATATCCTTACATACTTGATTGATCTCTTGCATTCTCTCTCTTGACATTTCTATATCTGCTTCTTTATTCTTAGTAAAGACTGGTAAGACTATAACATGCTCTAGATGGCTTCTATCCAAAGCAATCTGCACATTACTAAAATGTCTCTAAGCTATTTCCCTCTCTCATCAATTCAAAAGAGTTGTCTATACTTACTGCCTTCATTGTTTCACTTTCTTCATCCCTAATTTACCATAATTGCTTTGTAAAACCTCACCAGCAATACCATAATTGCAAAATCCAAGGAATTGTTCTCAGTTCTCATCTTACTTGACCATTTTGTTGAAAATGAAATTGAACTTTCATTTTACCGTGCTGATCTCTGCGTGGGTATATGACGTGTCTTTCTCCTAGCTGCCAATAGGCCTCTCTGAGCACATTTTCTCCCATTCTTTCACTCGTTTCTCTTTTTTCACTTGTTTCTCTTAAAAGTTGGTGTCTCCCAGGGTTCTAGCTTCCAGTCTTAACTCACTTCTTTTGTCCCATACACCCTCACCATCTCCAAACCCAGGATAATCTTGTGGTCTTCACCCATAACCTATGTACCAATGACTCCCGGTTCATTCCCAGTTCTGACCCTTTATTCTGGTTCCCCATAGATACATCTTCTTTGCTGGTTCCTCTTTTTTTCACCTGACTTTTCAACATTGGAGAGCCACAGGGCTTAGTCATTGGACTCTCTTTCCAGTTGTATTTTCTCCCTTGGTTATCTAATTAATCTCATGACTTTAAACCATGTGATGATTTCCAAATTTATATCTCCATTTTTAAAAATATGAAAATTTTATTCAAAGGAATAAAAATTATTTATATATCATATTCATTCATCATTATATCATTTCAGTGAGGCTAGGCAGGGATTGGCTTTTTTCACAGGTAATGTATTTTAACTCTGTAATAATTAGAGGCCTGGCACTGTTGCTCATGCCTGTAATCCCAGCACTTTGGGAGACTGAGGCAGGCAGATCACCTGAGGTTGGGAGTTCAAGACCAGCCTGGCCAACATGAAGAAATCCTGTCTCTACTAAAAATACAAAATTATTCGGACATGGCAGTGCATGCCTGTAATCCCAGCTAATCGGTAGGCCGAGGCAGGAGAATCTCTTGAATCTGCGAGGCAGAGGTTGCAGTGAGCCAAGATTGCACCACTGCATTTCAACCTGGGCAGGAAGAGTGAAACTCTGCTTCACACACACAAGAAGGAGAAGGAGAAGGAGAAGGAGAAGGAGAAGGAGAAGGAGAAGGAGAAAACATGATTAGAATAAAAAGAATATCCCTAGGTGTAAAGATATTTAAATATATATTGTGTTCCTGTGCCTAATATTAATGCTTATACACATATATGTATATTGACATGTACATAGATACATAAATATATTTGCAAAAAAAGATTTTAAGTGGTCATAACAAATCAAATTATAGCATGAAAAATATGCAACATGGTAAAATACAAAAAATATACTCTAAATAAGTGCAAAAGGGACAAATAACATTGTCCTCATTACTGCGCCAGCCTCCTAACATAATTCTTTCTTCTAGTCTCTAACTTTGCAATTCATTCTCCACATATCTTCTAGAATAAATTAATATAATCACTTTACTTCTCTACTTAAACCACTTCAATGAATTTTGCTTTCCTATTAACTTCTAGAAATATTAAAAATTCTTAGGGGGATGCTTTTGCTTTCTTTTTTTAAAATTTATTTATTTTACTTTAGGTGCATATCATATCTGGCATTTCTCCCCATGTTACCCTTCCCCACCCTCCCCACCCTGTGCTGTCTCTCCCTACCCCCCAGCTGCCCCCAGTGTGTGATGCTCCCTCCTGAGCCCACATGTTCTCATTGTTCAACACCCACCTAGGAGTGAGAACATACGGTGTTCAGCTTTCTGTTCTTGTGTCAGTTTGCTGAGAATGATGGTTTCCAGATTTATCCAAGTCCCTACAAAGGACACGAACTCATCTTTTTTTATGGCTGTGTAGTATTCCATGGTGTATATGTACCACATTTTCTTTGTCCAGTCTATTATTGATGGGTATTTGGGTTGGTTCCCAGTCTTTTCTATTGTACGCAGGGCTGCAATGAACATACGTGTGCATATGTCTTTAGAGTAGAATGATTTATAGTTCTTTGGGTATATACCCAGCAATGGAATTGCTGGGTCAAATGGAATTTCTATTTCTAGATCCTTGAGAAATCACCACACTGTCTTCCACAATGGTTGAACTAATTTACACTCCCACCAACAGTGTAAAAGTGTTCCTATTTCTCCACATCCTCTCCAGCATCTGTTGTCTCCAGATTTTTTAATGATCACCATTCTAACTGGTGTGAGATGATATCTCAGTGTGGTTTTGATTTGCCTTTCTCTAATGACCAGTGATGATGAGCACTTTTTAATAAGTTTGTTGGCCTCATATATGTCTTCTTTTGAAAAGCGTCTGTTCATATCCCTTGCCCTCTTTTTGATGGGGTTGTTTGCTTTATTCTTGTATTTCTGTTTTAGTTCTTTGTAGATTCTGGATATTAGCCCTTTGTCAGATGGGTAGATTGCAAAATTTTTTCCCATTCTGTTGGTTGCTGATTCGCTATAATAATGGTTTCTTTGGCTGTACAGAAGCTCTGGAGTTTAATTAGATCCCATTTGTCTATCTTGGCTTTTATTGCCATTGCTTTTGGTGTTTTAGTCATGAAGTCCTTGCCTATGCCTATGTACTGAATGGTTTTGCCTACGTTTTCTTCTACTGTTTTTGTGATGTTAGGTTTTATGTTTAAATCTTTGATCCAACTGGAGTTAATTTTAGTGTAAGGTGACAGGTAGGGGTCCAGTTTCTGCTTTCTGCGTGTGGCTAGCCAGTTTTCCCAACACTATTTATTAAACATAGAGTCCTTGCCCCATTGCTTGTTTTTGCCGGGTTTGTCAAAGATCAGATGGTTGTAGATGTGTGGTGTTTCTTCTGAGGTCTCTGTTTTGTTCCATTGGTCTATGTCTCTGTTTTGGTACCAGTGTTATGCTGTTTTGATTACTGTAGCCTTGTAGTATATTTTGAAGTCTGGCAGTGTGATGCTTCCAGCTTTGTTCTTTTTGCTTAGGATTGTCTTGGCTATGTGGGATCTTTTGTGATTCCATATGAAGTTTAAAGTGGTTTTTTCCAGTTCTGTGAAGAAGGTCATTGGTAGCTTGTTGGGGATAGCGTTGAATCTGTAGATTACTTTGGGCAGTATGGCCATTTTCACAATATTGATTGTTCCTAACCATGAGCATGGAATGTTTCTCCATTTGTTTGTGTCCTTTCTTTTTTCATTGAGCAGTGGTTTGTAGTTCTCCTTGAAGATATCCTTTAAATTCTTTGTTAGTTGTATTCCTAGGTTATTTTATTCTCTTTGTAGTAATTGTGAGTGGGAGTTCGCTCTTGATTTGGCTCTCTGTTTCTTTGTTATTTGTATATAGGAATGCTTGTGATTTCTGCACATTGATTTTGTATCCTGAGACTTTGCTGAAGTTGCTTATCAGTTTGAGAAGATTTTGGGCTGAGATGATGGGGTCTTCTAGATATACAATCATGTCATCTGCAAATAGAGACTGTTTGATTTCCTCCTTTCCTAATAGAATATCCTTTATTTCTTTTTCTTGCCTGATTGCTCTGGCTAGAACTTCCAGTACTATGTTGAATAGGAGTGGTGAGATAGGGCATCCTTGTCTAGTGCCTGATTTCAAAGGGAATTCTTCCAGCTTTTGCCCGTTCAGTATGATATTGGCTGTAGGTTTGTCATACATAGCTTCTATCATTTTATAATACTTTCTGTCAATACCTAGTTTATTGAGAGTTTTTAGCTTGGAGAATTGTTGAATTTTATCAAAGGTCTTCTCTGCATCTATTGAGATAATCATGTGGTTTTTGTCTTTGGTTCCGTTTATGCAATGAATTACATTTATGGATTTGTGAATGTTGAACCAAACTTGCATCCCCAGGATGAAGCCTACTTGGTCATGTTGGATAAGCTTCTTGATGTGCTGTTGCAATCTGTTTGCCAGTATTTTATTGAAGATTTTTGTGCCGATGTTCATGATGGATATTGGCCTAAAGTTTTATTTTTTAGTTGAGTCTCTGCCTGGTTTTGGTATCAGGATGATGTTCTTCTCATAAAATGACTCAGGGAGGATTCCCTCCTTTTGTACTGTTTGATACAGTTACAGAAGAAATGGAACCAGCTCCTCTTTGTATGTCTGGTAGAATTCAGCTGTGAACCCGTCTGGACCTGGACTTTTTTTGGTTGGTAGGCTATTAATTGCTGCCTCTACTTCAGCACTTTTTATTGGTCTATTCAGGGTTTCAACTTCCCCCTGGCTTAGTTTTGGTAGAGTACAAGTGTCTAGGAATTTATCCATTTCTTCCTGCTTTACTGTTTTATATGAGTAGAGCTGTTTGTAGTAATCTCTGATGGTAGTTTGTATTTCTGTGGGATCAACTCTGATATCCCCTTTATCATATTTTATTGCATCTATTTGATTCTTCTTCCTTTTATTTTTTATTAATTTGGCTTGCATCTGTCTATTTTGTTGATCTTTTCAAAAAACCAGCTCCTGGATTTATTGTTTTTTTAAGGATTTTTTTGTGTCTCTGTCTCCTTCAGTTCTGCTCTGCTCTTAGTTATTTCTTGTCTTCTGCTAGCTTTTGAGTTTTTTTTTTTTTTAGTCTTGCTCCTCTAGCTCTTTCAATTTTGATGATAGGGTGTTGATTTTAGATCTTTCCTCTCTTCTCTGGTGGGCATTTGTTGCTATAAATTTCCCTCTTAAGACTGCTTTAATAGCGTCCCAGAGATTCTGGTAAGTTGTGTCTTCATTCTGGTTGGTTTTGAAGAACATCTTTATTTCTGCCTTCATTTCATTGTTTATCCAGTCGACACTCTGAAGCAAGTTGTTCAGTTTCCAAGTGGTTCTGTGGGTTTGAGTGTGTTTCTTGATCCTGAGTTCTAGTCTGATTGTATTGTGGTCTGATAGACTGTTTGTTATGATTTCTGTTCTTTTGCATTTGCTGAGGAGTGATTTGCTTCCAATGATGTGGTCAATTTTAGAGTAAGTGCAATGTGATGCTGAGAAAATGTATATTCTGTGGATTTGTGGTGGAGTGTTTTGTATATGTCTATTAGGTCCACGTGGTTCAGCTCTGCATTCAAGACCTGGATATCCTTGTTAATTTTCTGTCTCATTGATCTAATATTGACAGTAGAGTGTTGAAGTCTCCCACTATTATTGTGTGGGAGTCTACATTTCATTTTAGGTCTTTAAGAACTTGCTTTATGTATCTGGGTGCTCCTGTGTCGGGGTCGTATATATTTAGGATAGTTAGCTCTTCCTGTTGGATTGATCCTTTTACCATTATGTAGTGTCCTTTTTCTCTTTTAATCTTTATTGATTTGAAGTCCATTTTATCAGAGACTAGGATTGCAACCCCTGCTTCTTTTTGTTCTCTATTTGCTTGGTAAATCTTCTTCCATCCCTTTATTTTGAGTCTATGTGTATCTTTGCATGTGAGATGGGTTTCCTGAATACAGCACACCTATGAGTTCTGACTTTTATTCAGTTTGCCAATCTGTGTCTTTTGACTGGGGCATTTAGGCCATTTACATTCAATGTTAATATTGTTATGTGTGAATTTGATCCTGCCATTTTGTTACTGGCTGGTTCTGTTTCCCATTAGTTGACTCATTTTCTTCATTGCATTTTTGGTCTTTGCCAACTGGTTTGCTGTCGTAGTGACTGGTACTTGTTCCTTTCTGTGCTTAGTGTTTCTTTCAGGAGGTCTTGTAGGGCAGGTCTGGTGGTGACAAAGTCTCTCAATTATTGCTTGTTCATAAAGGATTTTATTTCTCCTTCACTTACAAAGCTTAGTTTGGCTGATATGAGATTCTGGGTTGAAAGTTCTTTTCTTTAAGGATGTTGAATATTGGCCCCCACTCTCTTCTGGCTTGTAGGGTTTCTGCCGAGAGATCTGCTGTGAGTCTGATTGGCTTCCCTCTGTGGGTGACCTGACCTTTCTCTCTGGCTGCCCTATGCATGTTCTCCTTCATTTCAACCCTGGTGAATCTGACGATTATGTGCCTTGGGGTTGCTCTTCTTGAGGAACATCTTTGTGGAGTTCTCTGTATTTCTTGAATTTGAAATTTGGGCTGCCTTGCTAGGCTTGGGAAGTTCTCCTGGATAATATCCTGGAGAGTGTTTTCCAGCTTGGATTCATTCTCCTCATCATATTCAGGTACACCGATCAAGCATAGATTAGGTCTTTTCACATAATCCCATATTTCTTGGAGGCTTTGTTCATTCCTTTTCACTCCTTTTTCTCTTGCCTTGCCTTCTCTTTTTATTTCATTGAGTTGATCTTCATCTGTGATATCCTTTCTTCTGCTTGATCAATTCGGCTATTAAAACTTGTGTTTGCTTCACATAGTGCTTATGCTGAAACTTGTGTTTGCTTCATGTAGTTCTTGTGCTGTGTTTTTCAACTCCATCAAGTCATTTATATTCTTCTCTAAGCTGGTTATTCTAGTTAGCATTTTGTCTAACCTTTTTTCAAGGTTTTTGGTTTCTTTGCATTGAGTTGAACGTGTTCCTTTAGCTCAGAAAAGTTTGTTATTATCCACCTTCTGAAGCCTGTTTCTGTCAATTCACTGCACTGCTTGGTCAAGTTGTGATCCTGTGTTGTTGAGGGGCTGAAGGAGAAGAGGTGTTCTGGTCTTTGATGGTTTCATCTTTTTTGTGCTGTTTTTTCCCCGTCTTTGTGGATTTACCTGGCTATGGTGTCAGGGAGCTGCTTGATGAGGTCGTGTGTCTGCCTGTGGAGGCGCTACTGGGTTTCTAGGGACTCCTTCAGGTTACTAGGGAAGCTTCCTGTGTCTTTTTGTTTATACTGGGAGATTAGGCCCGCCTCTTCTGGTGACCTGTAGGTGCTGCTGGGTTGTCCAGAACACCATCCTGTTGCTAAGTAGGCTTCCTGTGTTTTTTGTTAAAACATGTAGCCCAGTCCCACCCCTCTAGTGGTGGGTTGTGCCCTTCCTCCACTGGGCTGGATCATTCAGGGTTCAGCTTAGACTGGCAATGGCTTCGCAACCCACTATGGTCAGAGCTTCAGCCCTCTGGGGTTTGTGGGGGAGGTTAGGGACCCACCCAGCCGCATCTGGCCATCTCCCCCTCTCAGCTTCCTCATTCTCCAGTCATGAGGTAGGGGCCCACCCAGCGGCTCCTGCTTACAGCTCCCTCTCTCTCCGGGCAGTGGGGAGGGAGCGATAGCTCAGTCTGCAGGCTCTCCCGGCTGGCTTATGGGCTTATGCATTTGCTTAGATCTGTGCACCAATCCGGGACACCGTCCTGGATTATTATTCAACTCTGTGCTTGCACGTCTAATTCCTGGTGCTTGACTGGCAAAGATCCCCTGTTCTGTGTATTGCTGAGGCTTTGGGGGAAGTGCTGTATCTGGACCAGAATGCCAGAGGGGGAGTCTCCGGCTCGCCGGTCAGATGCACTTTATGGGTGAAGCAGCGCCCCTCCCTTCCTCGGTCTGCCCTGAGTGGGCTTTGCTCACCATGGGACCAGGCCCATTGAAATGCACCTGGTACCTCAGTTGGAGCTAGGAGATCTCTGGGTTTCTGTGTCTCTCTCACTGAGTGTTGTGCACTGGAGTTTTGTCTAATCGACCATCTTGGATCTTCTCGCTTTTGCTTTCTTAATAGAGCACTTCTGATAGTTGAAAAGGTTGACACTCTTCTACTTTCCTCAGCTGCTAAAGATAATCACAAACCAAACATCAGAACTCCCCATATTGAATAGCACTTACGTTTTATTATAAACAATCATATATTTATGTCTTCCTGACTTGCTGTATGCTATGTGATGTGCCTTGTTTTATTTCATTTCTATTTATATCCCATCATGGTCCCTAAGGGTGATATCTAGTAAATGTTTCAAACACATACATTCATAGTGTATGTGGTAGAATGTAACAGTGATATTAACAAACATACAAGGATTTATACATTTAAGGGGTTGTGCTTTTTCTTAACCTCAGAAAATGTATTTTGTAATATTTAATGAAGAAGGCACATATATTAAATTGTTATATATGCTTTAATCAAGTAAAAATGTGTTCACCAAAAAAATCACAAATCAAATTTCAAATGATGAAAACATATTTTAAACACCTAAAATGGCAAATATGTTAATGTCCTTCATATATAAAGAATGATTAAAAGTCAACAGAAAATGAGCAAAGAGTAATCCATCTGAAAATACATATATTCAGTAAAATTACTGAAATAGAGTTAGTAGTAACCTAAGACATGCATATTAAAGAGTGCAGAGGTTTTCGTTTTGTTCATTAATTGTCAACTTATTTTAATAATAGGTAGTGGAAGTGAAGAAATTATAAACTTGTGAGGCAGTCTTTTTTTTTTTAATCCCAGGGTACATGTGCGGGATGTGCAGGTTTGTTCCACAGATAAATGTGTGCTATAGTGGTTTGCTGCACCTAACAACTCATCACCTGGGTATTAAGCCCAGCATGCATTAGGTTTTTTCCCTAATGTTCTCTCCCCCCGCCCTCCCCTAGCAGGCCCCAGTGACTGTTGTTGCCCTCCCTGTGTCCATGTGTTCTCATTGGCAAGCTCCCACTTATAAGTGAGAACATGAGGTGTTTGATTTTCTGTTCCTGCATTAGTTTGCTGAGGATAATGGCTTCCAGCTTCATCCATGTTCCTGCAAAAAACATGATCTCATTCCTTTTTATGGATGAGTAGTATTCCATGGTGTATATGTACCACATTTTCTTTATCCAGTCTATCATTGATGGGCCTTTGGGTAAATTCTATGTATTTCCTATTGTGACTAGTGCTGCAATGAACATACGCATGCATGTATCTTTAGAGTGGAATAATTTTATTCTTTTTGGTATATGCCCAGTAATGGGGTTGCTAGGCCAAATGGTATTTCTGGTTCTAAATCTTTGAGGAAAAGCCACACTGTGTACTACAATGGTTGAACTAATTTACACTCCCACCAATACTTTAAAAGCATTACTATTTCTCCACAAAATCCTCAGCATCTGTTGTTTCTTGACTTTTTGATAATTGTCATAATGACTGGCACAAGATGGTATCTCATGGGGTTTTGCTTTGCATTTCTCTAATGATGCTGAACTGTTTTTCATGTGTTTCATATGTTTGTTGGCTATATGTATGTCTTCTTTTGAGAAGTGTCTGTTCATATCCTTTGCCCACTTTTTAATGGTTTTGCTTTTTTTGAGACCAAGTTTTGCTCTTGTTGTACAGGCTGGAGCGCAATGGTGCAATCTCGGCTCACCACGACCTCTGCCTCCCAGGTTCAAGCAATTCTCCTGCCTCAGCCTCCCGAGTAGCTGGGATTACAGGCTCCCACCACCACACTTGGCTAATTTTGCATTTTTAGTAGAGACAGGGTTTCTCCATGTTGGTCACGTTGGCCTCAAACTCTCAACCTCAGGTGATCTGCCTGCCTTGGCCTCCCAAAGTGCTGGGATTACAGGTGTGAGCCACCGCACCTGGTGGGGTTGGTTTTTATATTGTGAATTTATTTATGTTCTTTGTAGATTCTGGATGTTAGGCTTTTGTCAGATGAATAGATTGCAAAAACTTTTCTCCCATTCTGTAGGTTGTCTGTTCACTCTGATGATAGTGTCATTTGCTGTGCAGAAGCTCTTTAGTTTAATTAGATCCCATTTGTCAACTTTTGCTTTTGTTGCAATTACTTTTGGCGATTTCATCATACAATCTTTGCCTGTGCCAACGTCCTGAATGGTATTGTCTAGATTTTCTTCTGTGCTTTCATAGTTTTGGGTTTTACATTTAAATCTTTAATATATCTTGAATTAATTTTTGTATAGCATATAAGGAAGGGATCCAGTTTCAATTTTCTATATATGGCTAGCCAGTTTTCCCAGCACCATTTATTAAATAGGAAGTCCTTTCAAGGAGATGTTCTTTCATAATCTTCAAAATTATCTCCTTTGGAAACCAGATTTGTCTTTTTCATTTCTTTTTCCTTTTGAAATTCCATCTTTGTAATTGCCTTCAGTATCTAAGCAATTTAAAAAAATTATCAGTAATGTTAAATCATCCTTTGAATGTAGATTTATTTTGGTGGAAATTCAATTTGGAGCTAAGGTTAGTGAATATGGTAGGTATTACTTGCAGTCCAAAATGAATTGTGATGATAACATAGGATTCATTTTCTCTTGCATATTTTGTAAACTGGCTTTGGTTATAAATTTCAAAGACATTTCCATAATGACAGCTGGATAATCATAGTCTTTCAAATAAATCACAAGTCAAAAAATAAAAAAAAAACCTACACATTTTTTGGAAGTATAAAATCTATGATTTAAAACATTAGTGGTAGATTTTAGGCACATTTTGAAACTTATTTTTTTCCAAAAAGGCAAAATGAGATATATAGCCACTATTACATATGCTGAAATATTAGAGAAAGACATACAGGTATTGATCGACTTACGACCTATGCAACTTACGACCATTCGACTTTACAACCACAATCACTAGCCATGACTGCTCCGCGTCTGGGAGTGCAAACGTTGCCCAGCTGGGCATACGACAGTGCGGACCAGCTTCTGGCAGCACTACCATCTCCGCGTGCACCATTTCAACTGTTATCCCAGACTCGGTACAGCAATTTCTGTTTTGTGTCTTGGATATTTTTCATCAGACCCCTCCCAAGATATTTACCAAGAGGAAATTGTCTTTGTCTACGCCTCAGCCTGCCAAGAAGGAAAGAAAGGCCATCGATCTCAACACGAAAACGAAGGTAATTAAGCAGTACAAAGGAGGAAAGAAAGTGAATGTGATCGCAGGTGATACGAAGTTATCACACTCTACTGTGTCAACGATTTTGAATGATAAACAAAGAATTCGTGAAGCTGTGAAAGGTTCTGCACCCATGCGATCAACAGTTATAACAAAGCAATGAAGTGGGCCCATCCACGAAATGGAGAAATTGCTATATATTTGGATGGAAGATCAAATTCAAAAACGGACACCATTAAGTCTTTTTACTGTGCAGATGAAGGCGAGAAGTCTATTTCAGACTCTGAAGGAGAGTGCTGGAGAAGATTACAGTCAATAATTTGTAGTAAGCACTGGCTGGTTCCAGAGATTCAAGAAAAGATTCCAAATGCGGGCCGGGCGCGGTGGCTCAAGCCTGTAATCCCAGCACTTTGGGAGGCCGAGGCGGGTGGATCATGAGGTCAAGAGATCGAGACCATCCTGGTCAACATGGTGAAACCCCGTCTCTACTAAAAATACAAAAAAAATTAGCTGGGCATGGTGGCACGTGCCTGTAATCCTAGCTACTCAGGAGGCTGAGGCAGGAGAATTGCCTGAACCCAGGAGGCAGAGGTTGCGGTGAGCTGAGATCACGCCATTGCACTCCAGTCTGGGTAACAAGAGCGAAACTCCGTCTCAAAAAAAAAAAAAAAAGATTCCAAATGCATAGGGTTCAAGTGACTGGAGAAGCAGCGAGTGTGGATGAGGAAGGAGCACGTAAGTTTGTTGATAGTCTGGATGAATTGATTACAGATGAGGGATATCTAGCAGAACAGATTTTCAATGTTGACGAAACTGGATTATTTTGGAAACAGATGCCAGCACACACTTATATTCACAAAGAGGCCAAAAGCATGCCGGGATTTAAAGCATTTAAGGATAGGCTAACTCTGCTGCTTGGCGGGAACATCGCAGGGTTTAAGCTGAAGCCGTTCTTAATTTATCACTCAGACAACCCGCGTGCATTCAAGAATGTTAACAAGCACACACTGCCCGTCTACTTTCGTTCTCAATGTAAAGCATGGATGACACAAGGATTGTTTGAAGACTGGTTTATGAACTGTTTTATTCCTCAAGTTCGAGAATATTGTTTGGAGAAAGATATTCCTTTCAAGATTTTATTGCTACTCGATAGTGCTCCTGGACACCCACCACATCTAGGCAATCTCCATCCAGATGTAAAATTTGTTTTTCTTCTGCCAAACATGACTCCACTCATCCAGCCTATGGATCAAGGTTTGATTACTACATTAAAGGCCAACGAAATGTTTCCTATGGTATTTTTTACACCCGTATTTTGTATTTTTGTATGCACCTGTATTTTGTAATTTTGTATGTTTTGCAAACATTAAACCAGTTGTACTGGTAATGCAGTGTTTTACTTAAACCTGACAAATGTAAAAATAAGAAACAAAATGGTGTAGATATGATAAAAATGGCATAAAATGAACAAAGAAAATTATGATACATAACAATAATGAAAGAAAATTATGATAAAATATGACTAAAAGATTTTTATAACATCATTTCACAGTACTGTACATATAGCCTACTCAACTTGCAACCAAATCGTGTTACGACCAGTCTGTCGGAACCAATCGTGGTCGTAAGTCGAGCACTAGCTGTACTAAGAACAATACGCAATGGAAAATATAGTTTTGTCAAAATACCGAAGACTGGCTTGACCACAAATTCAAGTTGTTTCCTGCTGGTATATATTGCCGGATGTCATCACAGATAAAATCCAGTAGGTGTTGTATATTGCACATTTCTTGGACTTACGTAGCCAAGAGATCCAACATTACTTTTGATTTTGCTGAGATCACTGCACTTGCACTTGCTATCTCAACACTCTTCATTTAACAGATAAAAAGGGCCTGATATGAGCAAAACACTCTGCTAGCTGGGAAAGAGTAAGGTCTTACTTATGTACAACAGTAATTATCATCTGAATACCTAATTTTAGAAACCCGATTAAACTTTGAAATAATAATTAACAAGATAGAGAAGTATATAATTAGATGCTAAAAAACAGACAAGAAAATAAGTGCTACAAGAATCAGATACATGAATGTTTAAGTAATACTGACACATTTTTAAAAGAAATTGGAATTCAAATAAATAGCTTGGGAAGTGGAAAGTAGCATGAAAAACATGAGGTAAGGCTTTAAGTTGGAAATGGACTGTAGGGCAGAGAGCAGTATTTGGAATTCATAGGAGAAATGACTGAATAGTTGGGAGGGTGGGGTATTAAGAGATTCTGTAGCCAGCATGGGAGGCACTGTATGCAATATATAGAATATGGCTGGGCATTTAGAGGAATGGAATGATGTATAATTGGTGTTTAAAAATATTAATATGACTACAGAATGAGGAATATATTGGAGCAGAGAGAAACAATAAAAAAAGAATTTCAAATAGGAGGTTATTGCTAAAATCAAATGTCCTGTCTGTCTCAACCAGCCCGTGTAGCCTCTACAAGTATGACTATGCATGGTTAGGCTTCGTTTCGTCCTAAGTTGAAGGTAACATAGGTAATTTCCAGATCTATATGAATGTTTCCAGCACAAGCAGTTTTTAAAAATGTGTGGTAGTTCAGGAAGCATCAGAGGCTAGGTCAGAGTAGGGATTCTGTGTTGACAGGTGCCTCTATTTACCTTGTAAAAAGAAATAACTCATCTTTATTCATTAACTTACTATAAAATACTCATAGTGATGTACATCCAATGAAATAAATATATTTTAATAATATTTTCTAAAGTCCTTGAACTTAGACTTTGTCAATGTATTCATTAAATTGATAATTACTTGTATAATTACATATGTATAATTTAATTAAAATAATTTTTTTGGTGAGATGAAAACAGAATGTGGGACACAGCAATACTGATTAGGAAAATTGTCAGATAAACCTTTAAAATCATAGTGATCTTTTAGAGTCTCAGAATATTCTCATTTTCTTTGAAAAATATAATGATAACAATTATAACTGGACCTGGTCAGAAGTGATTTTTTTTCTAGATCTGCTTTGTTAAAGGAAAGTTGGATTTCTCAGATTCATTCAAATGATAGAATGATCCAGAGATGATATCTGGATTAAGTCTTTTTTGTTGTTACAACTCACTTCAAACACTGTAGACAAACATATCTACAGTTCCCTTTTCAACCACTTGCTGGTCAAAATTACAGGTTTTTTTGTTTGTTTGTTTTTTGTTTTTTAACAAGAGGTACTATATTTTGGTAAAAAGCAAACCCTAACTGCTGTGTAATATATCCTAGGGTACCTCTATCATTGCAGTCCAGGTAACAACCTTGTGCCCACATAATGTTGCAGTGAACATCCTGTGCATGTCTCTATATAAACCTCTCAGATAAATTTTTGGAGCAATTGCCCTTGTTTGTCTCACTAACCTCAAGAGTCTGGCAATTGCTGCAAATTTCTTCAGTGATGGGGCAAGTAATAATTTTCCCTAGGCATTGAGGTACCAAGACAGATCAGAGCTTACTAACTTTTCTCCAAACTGCCATTTCTCTTTGGGCCCCAGCCACTGCTGCTGCCATGACACCACTGCCTAGCTCAACTCTCAAACCAATTTGTGACAGTCTTTCCCAATATTCCCAGGCAAACTCTTGATTCTGTAGTTTCTCCAGGCTCCATTCAGAGGAATGAGTCAGGACTCACTTCTTAAAAACTAAGCATAGTTCTTTAGAAGTGGGATCTCTTTCCTTAACATGACCCAACTTACGAGGAAGCTCACATGGTGCTTGTAAAGCCTTACTCTGTTGCAGGAAATCAGGGAACCAGAGAGAGTGATAAGGTTACAGGAGGATTTATTTAAGGTATACACTGGCTCAGTGGATTCGCATCCAGAAATTCTGAGCAATGGACAAAGAGAGCAAGTGCCTTTTATATATCCAAGGGTGTAAAGACATGAAGAAGAAAGCAGGTTTACAGAAATGAGAACAAAAGCATTTAATAAAAACTGTGACAGGTGGGCCGGGCGCGGTGGCTCACGCCTGTAATCCCAGCACTTTGGGAGGCCGAGGCGGGTGGATCACGAGGTCAAGAGCTCGAGACCATCTTGGTCAACATGGTGAAACCCCGTCTCTACTAAAAATACAAAAATTAGCTGGGCATGGTGGCGCGTGCCTGTAATCCCAGCTACTCAAGGAGGCTGAGGCAGGAGAATTGCCTGAACCCAGGAGGCGGAGGTTGCAGTGAGCCGAGATCAATCGCACCATTGCACTCCAACCTGGGTAACGAGCGAAACTCCGTCTCAAAAAAAAAAAAAAACTGTGACAGGCTTACACACGTCTCTTGGTATGTGGGCCAGGTGTCCTTTATATTGGACTTAGGCCAGTTGGGACAGAGTCTTGTGGGTTTATCTTTTGGTCTTTGTCTGGGTGCCTTGGTGGTGTAGTTCTGGCCTGCTTAGACATTTCTTGTGACCTTCATTGTGTTACTTAGTTACAAAACACACTACATGAAGTTATGCAGGAGACAGATACCTATAAATTCCTAAGCTTACTCATATTATAGGGGCAAGGGTATAAGGAAAATTTGTGTTTCCTCCTTATGTTGACAGAGTGCTGGAAGAGTATCCAGAGTACATTCCTCTGAGCTCTGATTTCTAAGATAACATTATTAAGGTTTTTTTCTGGGCCTGGGCTTCACCTGTTAACTGTCTTCAGTCTAATACAAAAATCTTGTTTTTTCCCTTTTTGATTTTTCTTTCTTTCCTTAATTCCCCACCTCATTTCCCCTTTTTGATGTTTCCTATGAATAGAACCTAATAGAAAGCATCACTAACATTTATCTCTATGTGATGGGGCAGATCTTCTATATTCAGCAAGAATTAATACTTAGTCATTAGTCTGGTGGAGGTTGTTTTGTCCATCAAGACTTCTACAGTAGATTGAATACTTCTAATAATAAAGGGAAAGAGGCAAGGGAGCATTAAGCAAACTCCTAATACAGCCAGCACCACTCCTATTAATGTTTTAAAAGTACCAAAGGATGAAAACCAACCTCCTAAGAGAGAATCTGGAGGCCATCCAGATTTCCAAGTTTGAACTGTGACATGAGCCAACTTTTGCATTTTTGCAGTTATTTCCATGTTGGCCTTTCCATTATCATCAATTTCTAGGCAGCCATTAGTTAAGTTGAACTTTCCACATAGTCCTCCTTCCCGGGCAAGGAGATGGTCCAAAGGTAGACCATTCTGGTAAATTTCTCATCTTTGTGGATTGCTGGGCCAACATATCTAAAGCATTTGCTGTATCATTAGCAATGATTTCAAGTACCACTTACAACCTTATGATGTGGATAAGCATGTAAATAGGGGTACGGCAACCTCATGACCCATCTTGTACCCAGGTAGCTGGCCCATAATATTGAATTATTCTTTCAGGAAGCCAATCAGTGTTTTTCCAGTCTCCTATTTCTATGTCCCTTTTGATGTCTACATCTCTCTTGTTTCTTTCTTTGATTTCATCATAAATGGAAAAGTCTCCCCTTGTTGCAGTAGGAGTAAGAAGAAAGATGGTCTGATTGTCTCTAGTATGCAGGCCCGTCTGATTAGTAGGTAACTGCTGATAAGCTCATTGCCCACAGATCCAATAGAGGCCAGAGGGTGCTTGCCAGCTATTGAGTACTTCAAGTTGGCACCAGGGATGCTTTAAAGAAGGGAAGTGAGAAAATAGGTTGTAGTGTAGCAATCTGGTGGTATCTTTACCTTGCTTATTTTTGCCTCACCATAAAGTTTTTCTGTTGGCGAGACCAGCTCCCAATATTTCAACATGGGTTTAAGATCTCTCAAAGTGATCGAGTGGTCAGTGAAAAAGAAAAAAAAAAAAAAAGACAAAGGCAAAGTTTTCTTTAAAGCTGGGCCCAGGGGAGACACCACCTAATGCTGCTCCGTGGATGTCTGACATTCCCCCGAAAACCTCAGTTTTTTATTAGGCACTTTCAATAGAGGAGAGGGAGCAAGGTTACACAAAGTTTCAGTGATAATTATACAAAAAGAATATATTTGCAAAAACTGGTGCACAAAAATCACAACGTGGTATTTTAAAAGGAGAACAATGTAAAGATAACTTTTCTGTGTGTCAGCATAGAAATCATACACCTTCGCAAGAATATAGGTTAAACTTATGATTATCAGCAAGAACACATTGGGCTCACAGCTGAAGGAGGAACAGGATCTGACGCAGGACAACCAGCCTGACCACAAAAACTGCAAGAGGAGGGGGCCTCCATGCAGGCCTGGAGGAGCAGTGGGAGAAGAAAGACTTTTATATCCTTATCTCAATCACAGAGACAGATGCTCCTTATGCGTCCGTTTATAGGCTCTCCAAAAGGGTCGCATTCCCTTTCCAAGGCCATAATCAATATGCCTTTCCTGGGAAAGGAATCTAGGTAATAAGCCTCTCCATTACACATCTGATAATAGGCTCTCTGCAACAAGAAGCCTATTACGTGCTGTCATCTCTCTCCGGCAGTCAAGCTATGTGGTTAGTCCCTTTCACAGAGTTCCTGTTTTTGCCAGAACAGTTCAGCAGAGCCAAAGTTACAAGTCACACCTCAGCATTTCACATTATTCTTCATTTTCTCAAATGTAATCGATATAGTAAGTAACAAGCATCACAAAGCAAATAGCTCATTTCTAGGAAACCAAAGTCTAAGAGAATTTACAGGTTAAAAATCAACAACAACTTTTTCTTGTTATTTCAGCTAGCTCGGGTTTTGCCAATTCTTTTAGAAGTTTGGGGTTGCTTACTCACCACAGAGGGGTCCAGAGTATTCCCAGCAGTTTTCCTATTGTTTCATTATAATATTGCTGCCCTAAGCAAACCAATTCTCCCTCTGGGTTAGTGAAGGTTTTCCCCCAGCAGGCAATGCAGTACCTCCCAATGATAGAAGTTTTTAAAAGCCAGATGCTCAAGCATTTGAGCCTTGGCTGGGGGAGGTGACAGTTAGGGTAATGTCTTCTTCAGGCATTAACTCCTTCACTTCCCATGGCCATTGATCTCCTATATTGGTTCCTCCACAAACATAACAGAAGGAGATGCCTAGATTGCTGGCTATATTTTCAGCCAGTTGAGCAAATGACTTACTGGCTACAGAAGGGGGTTCAAGTAATTTTTAATTGATATTTTTATAGAATGGTTTGAAATCTTGGAATTGTTGCTGAGTTGGAAGGATTCAAGTGTTACTGGTAATCTGCAAAATGACTCTCTGACTGCATGTGTATAATCAATGGACATGTCTGGCTTGAGGATTGTAGGGGTTACAGGAGGCAGCTGCTTATCTTACAATTTGATTTTGGTAGCATTTTCATGACCTGCCTCAGCGGTTGTTGATCAGTGGACCAACTTGGACAGTTCTAGCAGATTGTTCCCCAGCAAGCAGAGGGTGGAGACCTGGTTCTGTGACAGTCAATGGAGTGTCCTATGGAATCAGAGACTGTGGGAGGAGCTGTGCTTGTGAATGTTGCCTGACTGAGATTAAAGTATAAATTTATGACCCCTTGGTGGGAGGGAGGGACCTTAGTTTGGTTCAGAAGGTCCCATTTGTCCTTCTCTTTGACTCGAACCTTAAACCAAGTTGCAGGTGAATACTTAGGGTTATAACAGACATAAAGTCAGCTATTTCCTGGGTTACAAACCGATTAAGCTGTTTGATTATATGTATACGTTCCTAGATGAGTTACTGTACTTTCATAATATGTTTGGTACAATAGAACCTTAACTGCTGTGTTCCTTATCCAGGTAGTATGCATGCAGTGAGGACATCCTTCTAAGGGTTGCCCTTCTTCCTGTATAGATGCAGGAACTAGCAAAAGTAAAGTAAAAGGTAGCATCCTTATATCCAGCATAGGCAGAATAAATCTTTCCAGCAGCTGTTTGAGTGTCTGGTCCATGCGCTCCACCTTGGCAGAGGGACTAGCAAAAATGATAACATAGCAATAGAACAATTAATAGCACTGAGATAGCAAGAAAACTTAAAATTTCTAACTACATTTACTTTTGATGACTCCTGAAGCTACAACCATGTGTAGACTAGTGAACTTCCAGTTGTGTGACTAGAGCAGGGTTTGCAGTTTTCCTCAAGCTCCTGCCATGCGTAAATTTGTCAGGCTCCAAAGTGGTGAGAGCCTTCTGTTGTCATCCCCACTGGAAACATGGTCTCGTTGCAGGATCAGTCAGGTCGAATGGTCTTGATCCACTGGTCTTGGAATGCCAGTTTCAGCCAGCTGTGGTGGATCCAATGCACGATACCTGCAACTTTAACAACAGTGGGAGTGGACAAGGTTACAGTATGGGGCCCATCCCATGTGGGTCCTAGAGAAATTGGGTTCTGTTTCTTAACCCAAACAGAGTCCCCAGGTTTGAAAGGGTGTGCTGGGTCTGTTAGACTTACAGGCATCCTTTCTCACACCCAGCCATGCACTTTTTGCATGGCCATGCCTAAAACTTGCATTTGCCTTCTTAAAGTTAGTTCTCCTAGCTCATGGAGATCACCTTTAATTTGACTTATAACCTGCCAAACAAAATCTCATAGGGTGAATACCCAGTCTGTTTTGTGGGGGTGCACCTGACTTGGAGGAGGACCATGGGCAAGACCTGATCCCACCGTAGGTGAGTTTCTTGACAAAATTTCTTCAGCAGCTGTTTGAGTGTCTGGTCCATGTGCTCCACCTTTTCTGAGCACTGTGTGCAACTCCCATTTAATCTTTAATAGGCGAGTTGAGTCCTGAACTATTTTGGCCACAAATGCCAGTCCATTATCTGACGCTAGTCCAAATCTGGAGACAATGTTTCTTAGCAACACCTTGGTCACCTCTCATGCCTTCTCTGTTCAGATGGGGGAAGCCTGTACCCACCCTGAAAAAGTGCAGACCAGCACCAACATGTGCCGACTGCCCCCAGCCCAGGGCAATTCAGTAAAGTCCAAGCAGGTTCTCTCAAAGTGTTGCTCTGATGTGCTGAATTCCTGGGGGCCAGGTTGGCCTTTGTCACAGGTTGTTTTGAGCACAAGTCAGGCATTGCTGACAAACAGCTCGAGTGATGACAGTGAGTCACAGCACATAAAAATACCATCCTAGCAACATCTCTAATGCTGTTTTTCCAATGTGTGTTCCTTGATGGTACAGCTTTACAAACCTGGGGGCCACCATTTCAGGTATGGCTAGCCTCCCATCGGAGAACTTCCACCATCCTCCTTCAATGTAGTCCCCACTTCCCTGGGCAAACCAGGCCTTTTCATATGGAGTGTAGTTAGGGGTCCCTGGGAGGGGAACCTCCCAGAGGACAGCCATAGCCAGGGATTCCTCTTCAGGAGGCAGGGCTTTCATTGCTGCCTGTTTTGCCTCTCTGTCTGCCTTCCTGTTTCCTTTCGCTTCAGAAGTCCCTGCTGCCTGATGTCCTTTGAATGACAGCCACTCTTTCCGGAGCCCACGTGGCATCTAAAAGCTGTAGGATTGCTTCCTTATATTTCATATTCTTCCCCCCTGCAGTCAAAAGACCTCTTTCTTTGTATATAGCTTCGTGGACATGCAGTGTAGCAAAGGCGTATTTAGAGTCAGTATAAATGTTGACTGTTTTCCTTTGGCTGTTAACAAAGGTCTTGTAAGGGCTATCAATGCTGCCGTCTTAGCTGATGTCCCGGCTGATAGAGGCTGGGCCTCTACCACTGAGTCCGATGTCACTACTATATGCCCTGCACACTGGATCCCTTCTTTTATGAAACTACTTCCATCTGTAAAGTATTCAACAACTGGGTTTCTGAGGGGCTGGTCTGTTAAGTCCTTTCAGCTAGACAATACCTCATCTACAATGTCCACGTGATTATGCTGTGGCAGGGGATCTCTTGGCTATTCTATGGATAGCAGAGTGGCTGGGTTTAGAGTATTGACAGTCTCTAAGGTTATGTGGGGCTTTTTACATAAGAGCCCTTGATACCTGGTCATCCTTCCGTTTGACAGCCAGTGGCATCCCCTGCCCCCTCTGGTCCATGAGTGTTATAACTGAGTGTGGCACTCGAATGATCAGTTGCTATCCTAAGTTCAGTTTCTTGGCTTCCTGTGCCAGCAGGGCTGTGGCTACTAATGCCTTAAAACAGGGGCGCCAGCCCAGTGACACAGGTCTAATGACTTTGACACCTCTGATCACTGCCATGATCCTAACATTTGAGTCAGGATCACTATTGCCATTCCTCTATGTTCATGGATATAGAGGAAGAAAGATTTAGTCTGATCTGGCAGTCCTAAAACCAGGCCCTGAATCAAGGCCTTTTTAATCTCCTTGAAGGCTGTCTCCTGGTCAGTTCCGCAAAGGAGGGTCTCCTTTTTGCCCCACTTTGTGACTTCATATAGCGGTTTTACCATGAACAAAAAATTCGGAATCCAGATGCAATGGAAACCCGCTGCCCCTAAAAACTACCTTATTTGGTGCTGGGCGGTTGGGGTGGGAAGTGCACACACAGCCTGCTTTCGTTCACTGCCAAGTTCACATTTCCCTTGGCTCACCAGGAAGCCTAGATATTTGACTTTCTTTGAACATATCTGTGCCTTTTTCCTAGGTACATTAGATCCTGCTTTCCAGAAAAGGCGGAGGAGGTCCTCGGTGCCTTGTAGGCAGAACTCTTGAGTAGGCGCTGCAGATAGGAGGTCATATATGTACTGGAGCAGGATGCAGTTGTCATTTGGCAGGGTGAAAGCCCTGAGGTCTGATGCTAGCACTTCTTCAAAAACTGGGGGGGAGTTCTTAAATCCCTGTGGGAGCCTCATCCAAGTGTACTGTGTCTCTCCCTAATGAAAAGCAAAGATAGGCTGGATTACTGGCACCAGTGGGAGACAAAAGAATGCATCTTTTAAGTCTAGGCAAGTAAACTAGGCAGCACGTGCTGGAATGAGTCCCATTAATGTATATGGGTTGCGCACCACCGGCTGGATAGTCACTGTGGCCTCGTTCACAGCACTCAAATCCTGCACTTGCCTATATTTACCAGACAGCTCTTGCACTGGCAGAAGAGGAGTGTTCCAAGGCGATTTACATTTAACTATAATGCCATGGTTGAAGAGCCTGTCAATGTGCTTTTGAATACCCTGTATGGCCTCATTAAATAATGGGTATTGGCAAACCCATACTGGAGATGTTCCTGGTTTTAATTACACTAACACCAGTGCCTGATTTACAGCTAACCCAGGAGGGTTATCTTCTGCCCATACTCCAGGAATTTTAGTAAGTAATTCAAACATTTCAGGAATTCCTGGCTCAGGTGGCGCTTCCGCATACAGTCTCCATTCCTTGGTCCTTGGGAGGGTAAGGGTTAACACCATAGCCTTAAGCTGGCTTAGATCTAAAGTCATGTTTCCAAAGGTGATTTGTGCCTGCAATTTTTGAAGTCTTTTCCTAATAAAGGGACTGGGCAGTTTGGGAGGTATAAGAATTTATGCTGGACCTCTCATCCTCCAATAACACACCTCC
>NW_016107391.1:13199940-13214696 GCF_001604975.1 Cebus imitator | reverse complement strand
AAAAAAAAAAAAAAAAAAAAAAAGGCCTTTTCTCTGAAATTCTAATTGCACCAATAATAGTTGTATAATTTTTAGATAACAGTGCAGTGGGTCAGATTACCACCAAGTGTTCTGCTCTGGTATCTACCATGAAGTCTATCTATTGGCCCCCGATTTCTACTGTGACTGTAGGCTCCTGGGGGTATTAAAAGATAGAGCCTGGTCTGTCTCAGTACTCAGCCTTCAGGTTCTGCTCAGCTAATCAAGATGGCATCCTGCTTTTCCAAGATGCAACAGCTTGCAGCCAGAGGCTTCGGCCAGGCTTCTCTGCTGTGCCTACTGCCCTCATCCTTCTCTAGACATTCATCTTTCCATTGTCCTTCTTTTTGCATCATGTACACTGATCCCTCTAGCCTCGGCCGGCTCTCAAATCTCTGTCTACCTTGACCTCTTCCAAACCCACGACCATGTCCTCGACCCCTCACAATGCTAGTCTTTCTTTCAACAAGGGCTGTCGCCAGCAGTTCAGCCTGCCTGTTAAGACTGCATTCGGCCTCTTTCTTTTCCTCCTGCTCATAGTTGATGTACACCTTGGTAGCTGTTTCAATTAGCTGGGTGGCATTCATGCCTGTGAAACCTTCCAGTTTCTGAAGTTTTTGCTTAATATCTCCCTGGCCCTGACCAACAAATGATGTACTTACCATGCCTTGATTCTCAGCAGCCTCAGGGTCAAATTGGATATAGAGCTGGTATGCCTCACAGAGCCTCTCATAGAACTGACTTGAGCTTTCATCGGCGTTTTGAAGTATCTCTGAAATCTCCCTATATTTATTGCCTTTTTCACACAGGCCTTTATCCTATTTAGGAGTGACGTGGGGATACCTTGCAGATGTTGATACTTCTTAATATCCTTGCAGATGTTGAAACTCTTCTGCCTGATTTGGGTCCCATTCAGGGTCTGTCTCTGGGAACTGCTCCTGAGCATACTGCCTGATGTCATTTGTGTTCTCAGTAGCACTGCTCTCTAACCATTGGAGAGGCGCTTGGGTCACTTTCCAGCACTCTTCTGGACCTGTTGGCAATCTGGCCGAATAGGGTTATAAGTCAAAAAGATGGACCACATCAAGTTTATAAGGGCCTGGGCTTCTCCGTGTAGGACAGAGTATGTTGTTTCCAGTTTAGGAGGTCCGTAGTGGAGAAAGACTGGAAGACAAAAATTTGCTGCCCTCACCGAACTTGGCCCTGTTTAGCATGATAGATTTGTGCCTGAGTTTCACAAATGGGCATTTGCAAGACTCAGGTGTGGCCAGATCAGAGGTGGCTCACAGCTTCACCTTAGTATCCTTCCCTGACTCTCATGGGCAGGGACCCTGGTTCTCCTTTGTGGGGTGATGTTTGAGGCCAGCTCCCTTCCAAGCCTGACTCTTCCAGGGCCATTTGCTAGGCACTCTGTCCTAGCCCTGACAAGGATGGGTATATTGGAACATAGTGGGGAGGAAACTCTTTCCTCTGGAGGTGCTTGTAGGACTGGCTTTTCCTGGCTATGCTCCTGCTGCTTCTTTTCCTCCGGGGACCCTGGTAGTATAGACTCTTTCATTACTTTAGATTCAGACCTTGCCACTAAGGTGTTACAGTAATCTGCCAAACAAAACTGCAGCCATTTTGGGCACGTCTGGACCACATTCAACCAGGAGTCCAAGTATGGAAACTGGTCTCAATGCCCAGGCTGTCCTCCGATCCCGGTCACCATTCTATGTACATGGCCAATCATTTCCCTATCTATTATTCCCATGGCTGGCCACCCGACAGGGGGACAACTTAATTCCATAATCTCCTCCAAAACCTTTCCTAAAATTCTTTAACATACATTCCAATAGGGTGGGTTTCGACGGCCTTCCTCCCATTCCTGCCTTTATAATGTACACTCTCTCTTTTGTTCCAGACTGACCAGACCGGTTCCTGTTACAGGAGTTTTAGGTGCTGCTTAGCTGAGAGAGTACCTTATTCCCACTACAACTGCTATATTCATAGGGCAGCTCCTATTAGCCATATGTGGATTCGTCCTAGCCCTGGTCGGACCCACAATCACTTCAAAGCACACAGCTCACTCTAAGAGATCTGTGCCTCCCTATGTCACTCCCACATTGGTTCCTCCCAGAACCATGTCTTTCTCACACTTTCACACACCTCCTCACTCCCAGTTCCCGCTCTTTGGTTGGGGTGTAAGTTTCATCTGAACTGATGAGCCACTCTCGCCACCACCAGCCCCTCTGTGTTGTATTAGTAATTACAACCTGGGATGTGATCAGGCTCCCTTTCTGTCCTCACAGGACAGGTCCTGCCCTGGGTCCCAAAACCTTACCATGGTTCTGAAGAAACTGCACTGTTCCTGTAATCGTTCTGTAGCCGCTTTGTAGGTTCCATTGTGCTGTCAGGGAAAAGGGCACCAGGATGCAGGAGAGCCAATCTCCTCTCCAGGCTGAAGTTCTCCCATCGGCACCTAGGGTCTTGGGTCTCCCCTAGCCTGGGGTTCTACTCCCACAGGCAAAAGAGACAATAAATCGGCCATCTCCAATCCTGGACGAGCCCCCAGAAAAGGCTGTGGGAAATCAGGGAACCAGAGAGACTGATGAGGTTACAGGAGGATTTATTTAATGTGTACATCGGCTCAGTAGATTCACATCCAGTAATTCTGAGCAACAGACAAAGAGACCAAGTGTCTTTTATTCATCCAAGGGTGTGAAGACATGAAGCAGGAAGCAAGGTTACAGAAGCAAGAACAAAAGCAGTTAATCACAATTGTGACAGGCTTATATATGACTCTTGGTATGTGGGCCAGGTGTCCTTTATCTTGGACTCAGGCTTGTTTGGACAGAGTCTTGTACGATTTATCTTTTGGCCTTTGCCCTGGCACCTTGGTTCTGTAGTTCTGGCCTGCTTAGACATTTCTCATGGCCTTCCCTGCATTATTTAGATACAAAACAGACTACATGAAGTTATGCAGGAGACAGATACCTATAAATTCCTAAGCTTACTCATATTGTAGGGGTAAGGGTATAAGGAAAATTTATGTTTCTCTCCTTACGTTGAGAGAGTGCTGGAAAAGTGTCCAGAATACGTTCCTCTGAGCTCCGGCTTCTAAGATAATGTTATCAAGGTTTTTCCTGGTCCTGGACTTTGCCCATTAACTGCCTTCAGCCTAACACAGATAACTTGTTTTTTCTCTTTTTGATTTTTCTTTCTTTCCTTAATTTCCACCTCAATTTCACCCAGCTGTTTAGATGGTAAGAACAATGTTACTGTTTCTACTTGCCCTTTGGCACCTGAGATCAACAGAGGATAATTAATTGTTGTTTGACATTTAATATGGCTTAATACTCACTTTACAGTTATCAACTGAATGAAATAATTTTTAAAGTTTTGTGCATAGGAATTTTATTATTTATCACTTCCAGGACCAGGTAAACTAAAAAATTTAATTAAGACACATAGCTTTAAGTGCATCTATATTCATGCTGTTGTGTTAAATCTCTTATAGTATTAGCCAAGTAAGAACACTGCCATTGAGCCAATGCACGAACATTTTAAGAGCATGCTCATATCTTTGCAAAATTTATGATCAGACTAGTAGATACAGAAACTTGACACTGGATTATCTTTTATGAATTACAAACATTGAAAAGAAATAAGTTTAAAATTTTCATCTAGAGGAATTCTAATTCCTCTCTAGACTACTACTTTTTCCTTTTGTAAGTCTTTAAGTAGACTAGTACTTTTTCCTTTTGGAAATCTTTGTATCCATCTGGTAAATTTATGTGATTAAAAAATAATTAACCAAACTTTAAAACTGAAGTTACATCCTGTCTTTAAGACTCACTTCATATAAATTGGCCTCCATGAAAAATCTAGTGTGTCAAAGGCCTCAGAAACTTCCATGGTTGAAATATATTCTCCTTTTCATCTAATTAAATGTGTAGTGCACAGAAAGTAAGTTTCTTTTTGTCTACAGTTGCCAGCTTTTCTTTTAAACAAGTTAATCTTGTTTGTATATGCTTATATTCTACATATAAAAATGTAAACATTTATTAATTTCCAGGAAATAAAAACAAACATAACCTCAACCAAATTTTGTTTAAGCCTAGTGTTACTCAAATAAAGGGGTGAAATTAAAGTGCTTTTAAGTAAAGCTCTTTTGAAAAACACATACACACATTCCCAATAAAGCTGCAATCCAGATATCTAAAACTTTAACTGAGAGAAAAACTAAGAAAGAAACCAGTATCAGCAAAAGTCAGGAAAAGAGCCAAGGATTTCTACATAATGAAAAACAAAGTTTATTTCTAGATCCTTGAGGAATTGCCACACTGTCTTCCATAATGGTTGAACTAATTTACACTCCCACCAACAGTGTAAAAGCATTTCTTTTTCTCCACATCCTCTCCAGCATCTGTTGCCTCTAGATTTTTTAATGATTGCCATTCTAACTGGTGTGAGATAGTATCTCAATGTGGTTTTGATTTGCATTTCTCTAATGACCAATGTTGATGAGCATTTTCTCAAATGTTTTTTGGCCACATAAATGCCTTCTTTTGAAAAGTGTCAATATCCTTCGCCCACTTTTGAATGGGTTTGTTTATTTGTTTCTTGTAAATCTGCTTTAGTTCTTTGTAGATTCTGGATACTAGCCTTTTGTCAGATGGGTAGACTGCAAAAACTTTTTCCCATTCTGTTGGTCACCGTTTCACTCTAATGATTGTTTCCTTTGCTCTGCAGAAGCTCTTAAGTTTAATTAGATCCCATTTGTCTATTTTGGCTTTTGTTGCCAATGGTTTTGGTGTTTTAGTCATGAAGTCCTTGCCTGTGCCTATGTCCTGAATGGTGTTGCCTGGGTTTTCTTCTAGGGTTTTTATGGTGTTAGTTCTTATGTTTAAATCTTTAATCCATCATGAGTTAATTTTTGTATAAAGTGTTAGGAAGGGGTCCAGTTTCAGCTTCCTGCATATGGCTAGCCAGTTTTCCCAACACCATTTATTAAACAGGGAATCCTTTCCCCATTGCTTGTTTTTGTCAGGTTTTCCAAAGATCAGATGGTTGTAGATATGTGGTGTTGCTTCCAAGGCCTTTGTTCTGTTCCATTGGTCTCTGTCTCTGTTTTGGTACCAGTACCATACTGTTTTGATTACTGTTGACCCAGAAATCCCATTACTGGGTATATATCCAAAGGATTATAAATTGTTCTGTTATAAAGACACATGTACATGTATGTTTGTGGCAATGCTGTTTATTATAGCAAAGACCTGGAACCAACCCAAATGCCCATCAAAGATAGATTGGACAAAGAAAATGTGGCACATATACACCATGGATTACTATGCAGCCAAAAAAAATGACAAGTTCATGTTCTTTGTAGAGACCTGGATGAATCTAGAAACCATCATTCTCAGCAAGCTGACACAAGAACAGAAAACAAAATACCACATATTTTTACTCATAGGTGGGTGATGAACAATGAGAACACTTGGGCACAGGGAAGGGAGCAAAACTCACTGGCTAGGTGCGGGGGTAGAGGGGAGTGGAGGAGAGGGACAGTGGGGAACAGGGAGGATGGGGAGGGATAACAGCAGGAGAAACGCCTGATATAGGTGACGAGGATGGGTAGGTGGTGGGGATGGAGACAGCAAACCACCATGGCATGTATGTACCTATGCAACAGTCCTGCAGGATGCAGGATGTGCATGTGTACCCCAGAACCCAAAGTACAATTTAAAAAAAAAAAGAAAAAGATTAAGAGACCAAACTTATCAGGTAGTGGAAAAAATTACCTAAAGACAAAAAGGGAAAAAACAAATAGGATAGATTCCTTTGAAAAAGAACCTGGTTAGTCCTTAAAATATTGGAATTACAGTTTGAAAACTACATCTTAAAACGTGGACAAGTTGGCTATTCTCAGTGCTTCTTTCTTAAGTACATCTTATTCAAACTATTAGAAGAGTTTGTACCAATTCACTTTAATATTTACTCTCAAATGATTCAGGAGAAAACATTCTTTATATTGTATGTACCCTTTTTTTTTTTTTTGGTAATTTCGAGATTGTTTTCAAATAAATACATTTAATTAACAAAAGAATAAAACTTATTATGGGATAGTTACAAATGCAAAGAATGCTTGATTGCAGCTGATCACAAAGGAAAAGATAACTGAACTACAAAAGAACTTAATTACACAATGATTATAAAAAAAAACCAACCATTTGGGAGGGATCTCAGATCTTTGCTATGTAGGAAGATAATGGTTTAATCTTAGGCTTAAGCACAACATGTTAAGAAAATTTTCAAAGTCAGAATGACACTATTGTTTCTGTAAATTATTTCTGAACATTCCTCCAGTGATTGAGACTCATTTGTGTACATTTACAAAAGAATACATTAGCTGAATATATCCCCCACTTGATTTCTGAAGTACAGAAACTTATCTTGGGCCATCAAGAACAGGGCCCAGAAGTCTAACACTGATCTCCTTTCACAAAAACATTGTTTAGGAGTTTGCTTTTAGCAACCTTTTCATTATTAAGAATAGGTTGCTTGTAATAGTCTAGGTATAGGTTGATTGTAATCACTTGGGATGTTAAAATGGTAAAAATTTTTTACCCCTGAGGGATAGAAAGGGAAGAAACATGGTAATTGTCCTCTTATTTGTTCCATGACCTAGACACTTACATACATACTGACACTTTGGAAATTTATTTCCTTCATTAGTCTTAAAGGAATCATTATCAGTGTTCATAGACAGAAAATATTCCTTGTTTAAATTGTGCTAAAATGTAGGATTACAGCCAATCCTGCGTTATTTAATAAGATGGTCATAGACAGAAAACCAGTTGGTTCACACATTCCAAACCTTCAATGCAACTTCTCATAATCCATGAGGGATGGGCTTATCATAGTGGAAACATCTCCTTTAGAAAGTGAGTCATCTCTAAGCATGCAGCTTTAACAGGGCATCTGGCATGGAGATGGAAAGCATTCTGTAAACAAAAGAAAGGATTATAGAAATTCTCAACGTCCTTCTACCCTACGATTCTCTTACTCATGCGACTATCTTCTGGGAAAAAATAATGACTGGAACTTAAAACACTCAGGAATATTTGCCAAACATTGCAGAACATTTGAAGTGGTTAAGATTTATTTAGCAGAAGCTATAAATGAATACATTGATTATGAATGCGTGTGTGGGGGGGGTGGGTTGGAAAGTGCATTAAGCTACTGTAACATTTTTCACAAACTTGGTGGTTTAAAACCAGAGAAATTTATTCTCTTACAGTTCTGATGGCCAGAGTCCAAAATCAAGATGCTAGAAGGACCTTACTCCCCACAGAGACTCTAGGGAAGAGTCCTTTTCATGACTTTGGGGTCTTACAATTAGATTTACAATGATTCTATTGGAGAAAAAATATGAATCTTAGGATGAATTTTTACTTAGCCCATGTGTGGCTGTGGTAAACATAATACTTTGTTTCTTATTACTTTCATTCCTGTGGAGAATTCTGTCCCTTGGTGATAATGGAGGACAATTTGAGAATTGTCACAAAACAGTGATTTTTGTATGTTTCAATGTTGCTCTTAAACTTTGAAATGAAGATCTTAGAGGTGAGGTCAAATGGCCTCAAGACAGGATGTGTCATTCTTCAACACTCTCTCTGTAGCCAATTTGGAAAACTGACCAAAATATGCTCTTTCACAATTAGAAAGGAGGCATGTTTGCATCTGTTATAATAGTTATTGCATGTTTTGTGGAAAGCCTTTGCTTAGGACAATTTTTCAAACATCTATTTGACTGGCCAAAATGGAAATACAGAATAATTCTATTTTTAGGGCCCACTATTTTAACAAAATGCCAGTTGGATAGCAATGGAACTGTGGTATCTCTCAGTTTCAAATGTGCTTAGCATAAGCTGGAAGGAGCTCTTCTCTTTCCACTTCCACTTCGTTTGTATTTCCTTCTCAAGGCTGGGTTTTCTAATCTGAGCTTCCTTTTAACAAACCACTAGAAACATTCTCATATCTGGGTCATCTTTCTGCTTTTACATTTTTCCTGCTTGTGAGGGGTATTTATTTTCATATAACTAGTCAGATTTGGGTTCATGGTATAAATAAAAGTGAGTTTTTCTGAACAAACTGTCAGCTTTTATATTTTCATATACAAGAAGTATGGTGGCAGATGACACCAAATTAAATAATTTTTGTATATGTGCTATTATGTAGAATTATAAATTGTTTTGGATATGTAGCAATAGACTCATGGGAAAACATTTTTTTTGAGATCCATTCTATGCAGAGCATCATTTTGCCCAATATGTTCAGAGCATCATCCTGCCTAAATCTATAATTTGGTAGTCAGAGATGAAATAAAGACATATCCTAGATATGGAATCATTTTATAGAGCCGTCCCTCGGTATAAGCAGGGCATTGGTTCTAGGACTCTCGCATATACCAAAATTCATACATACTCAAGTCCTGCAGCCGGCCCTATGAATTCCATCTATAGAAAGACTCACAACCTCTATATAAGGCAGGTTTTGCATCCTGCAAATACTATATTTTCATCTGAGTGAATAGTTGAAAAAAATCTAGGTATAAGTGGACCAGCACAGTTCAAATCCATGTTGTTCAAGTGTCAACTGTCTTACAAATGATTTCTTTAAATGCCTAAAAATTCTAAAAGCATATGCCAATTTAGAACACTTTTATGACTCTTAGAAACAAATTCATTAGTCATTCAAATCTATTTAGCAGATAAAATTGAAGAAATAAGTATTAATCCTTCATATTTTTATACATTCTCTTAGATCTCTAACTTAAAATCACAAATTTTCAAGGGCAATTGTTTGAGAGTAACAGCCATTTCCCATGCCTAATTCAATTCCAGTTTAATCCGTGTTTATTTCCAATGTTCTTAACTGTGCTATCCACAAACATGTGAATCAATTAGTCATACAATGTGGTCATAAACCAGCAAGGAGACAGTGGAATGCAATGAAACAAGCACAGACTTAGGGGTCAGTCTGGATGTGGGTCCATATCCAGGCTTGGTAACTTTCTAGTTGTATAAACTTGGACAAATTATTGTAATTATTCTGAAAAAAACCTAACTAGAATAAATAACATAAATGTGACCTGAGATTATCTAAGTAATGTTAAAAGACGAAATGACTCAGTGTCAAAGCCCTGGCATGCTGCCTGGAATTCAATAGATAATGATTTTCATTAGGAGCAGAAGGCAGAGAATTTGGATAGAGAGGTTTATTTTCTGTCTGCATCAAACCTCAACTTAAAAAGTAAATAACCATTTTAGGCAAATAATTCATATATAGCAATTACTCTCGTTTAATTCAGAATGTCTCAAGACATTCAATTTTTAAAATTCAAGGAAAAGCAAAAATAGTAAAATGTGTATTTGGGGGCAACAAAACACTTCCTTTTACATTAATAATTCCGTTTCTTAAGTGATCTTAATACACATTGTATGGAAGGATTTAAAAACTTGTAATATACTTGCTTTCCCTGACAAATAATCATTTTTATTTTAGTATATTTGTTTTTGAGGAAAAAACCTTAAAAATTACTATAAACAAACTGTTAACAGTTTTAAGGAATAAATACTATCAAGCCTGTTTCTGTTAATCATAAAATGAAAACAAATTTTTAGATGTGCTATTTAGTAATTTAGTGTCAGATTTATATACTGGAGCAGATTATATTTATAATTATTTTGTCTTTACAAAAATGGAAAAATGACTTAAAGGAGGGGTGGAGAAAAATTTGTGATGTGATCATGAAGAAGATCTAAATATTCTCAGTTCTATGTCTATAATTTGTAAACTAGATCAATACGGTACCTAGATCGATTATTTTATTATTTTGACTCCAAATAGTTTAAATAAGTTTGTATAAAATATAGTAAGATTATTCAAATATTCAAAGAAAAAGTAGAAAGAAAAAACACAACTCCAGAAACATAAAATTTAGTCAGTAAGAGCCTAGTTAAAAATACATTTATAAAATGTTATATGTTTTCTACAGCTGGATAAAAAAATTTGCAAGAAATGAGTAGAAGAAAAATAAAATCGAGAAAACAATTCCATTTATAATAGCACTAGAAAGAATAAAATTCTTATAAATAAATTTTTTAAAAGAAGTGTAAAATTTATACTTTAAGAACTACGAAATATTGTTGAAAGAAATTACAATACACCTACATAAATGATAAGACATTTTATGTTAATGGATTGGAAGATAACATTGTTAAGATGACAATATTCTCCAAATTTAGATACAGATTTAACGCAGTTCCTACCAATGTCCTGGATGACTTCTTTGCCAAAATTGACAATGTGATCCTTAATTTAATTTGGAAGTGCAAATGATCTAGAATGGCCAAAACAATCTTGAAAAAGAACAGAATTGGCAGACTCACACTTCTTGATTTTAAAATTTACTTCACATCTATAGTAATCAAGACAGTATGGTATTGGGCTAAAAATAGACATATAGATCAATGAAATCGAATTAGGGTCCAGAAATATACCCTCAAATTTACAATAATTTTCAAAATGGTGTCATGACCATCCAATGAGTAAAGAATAGTGTTTTCAACAAACAGTACTAGGTCAACTGGATATTCACAGGTGAAAAATGAAGCTGGATACCTAGCTTGCAAAGCACACACAAATTAACTCAAAATTGATCAGAGACCTAAATATAAGAGTTTAAACTACAGAACTCTTAGAAAACATATGGATCAAACTCTTAAAAACTTAGGCAAAAATCTTTGTGATACTTATGGATGTGGAAATGGTTTATTAGAGGTGACACCAAACATACAAGAAATACAACAGAGGTATAATCAAAATCAAACTATTTCATACTTCAAATTACACCATCAGAGAAGTGGAAAGAACACCCACAGAATGGAAGAAAAATTTTTCAAAGCATGTATCTGAAAAGGGACTTGTATCTTGACTATATAAAGAACAATTACAACCCCATAATTGAAAAGATAAATAATCCAATTTAAACATGGGCAAAGGGTCCAAATAGACATTTTTTCAAAGAAGATATACAAATACCCTCCTTTTTAATGCAGGTATTTATCAGGGAAATGCAAATTGAAATCCACGAGATATCACTTCACACCTGCTGAATGACTATAGTCAAAGAAACCCAAAATAAAAATTATTAGGATTTGGAGAAAGCAGAGCGCTCATACACTGATGGTGGGAATATAAAATTTGAAAAACAGTTTGGAAAAGCCTAGTGCTTCTTCAAAATGTTAAACATAGAGTTACCTCCTACATGATCTAGGAATTCTACTCCTACGTATATACCCAAGAAAAATAAAAAACGTGTCCACATAAAAATTTCTACATGATTATTCATAGCAGCAGCATCTATAATAACCGAAAAGTGGAACTCAAAGGTCCATCAACTAGTAAAATGTGGTATATTGATATAATAGTATATTACTCAACAATAAAAAGAAATGAAGTGCTTATTCATGTTGCAACATGATGAACTTTGAAAACATGCTTACTGAAAGAAGACAGACATAAAGAACCACATATTATAATAAATTTTTATAAGAAAAGTTGTCAAACAATGAGACCACATGGACACAGGGAGGGGAGCATCACACGCTGGGGTCTGTTGGGAGGAACTAGGAGAGGAACAGCAGGGGGTAGGGAGGTTGGGGAGGGATAACACGGGAGAAATGCCAGATATAGGTGACGGGGGTATGGAGGTAGCAAACCTCATTGCCATGTGTGTATCTATGCAACAATCCTGCATGATCTGTACATATATCCAAGAATGTAAAGTACAATAATATATATATATATATACACACACACGCACATATATATATATATATATGAAAGTTATACTATTATGTCCTGTTTTGTTTGGTAGTGGTGAAAAGATTGTGGTCAGAGCCAGAATGTCCCATCTTAGGAGAAACTACCATAACCACCCATAGAAAGTAGCTACTCAATCCCTCTTTGAACATGACTTAATTTTAATATTCTACATAAAACCAATCAAAATCTTATTTTTAAAAAAATTATTTATATACTTTATTGTCTTAACACTGAAAAGTAGTGTATGCAAGAAAAGACTTACCCTTTCTATTCACAGCTGTACCTTTAGGACCAAGAACGGGGCCAGGCATAGAGTTTGCCACCTATTAAGTATTTGACACCAATAAGACATTTATCACAAGATGATGGGAGATTCAAAGATAAAAATATTTGAAACAGTGACCATTTCTTGGTACTGGTCCTTTATTAAAACAAAATACTCGACGGAGTTTCGCTCTGTTGTCTAGGCTGGGGTGCAGTGGCATAATATCGGCTCACTGCAATCTCCACCTCCTGGGTTCAAGTGATTCTCCTGCTTCAGCCTCCTGAGTAGCTAGGACCACAGGCACCTGCCACCATGCCAGGCTAATTTTTTTGTATTTTTAGTGGAGACAAGGTTCACTATGTTGGCCAGGCTGGTCTCGAACTCCTGACATTGTGAACCGCCTGCCTTGGCCTCCCAAAGTATTGGGATTACAGGTGTGAGTCACCATGCCCATCCACAAAAAAGTATTTATTTATTAAAATTGATTAATAAAAATTGTACTTATGGCATATAAGATGACATTTTAAAATATGTACACATTGTGGAATGACTAAGTCAAGCAAACAAATGCCTTACCACACATATTTCTTTGTGATGAGGACAGGTAAAATCTGTTCTCTTAGTGATTTTCAAGTATACAATACGTTTTTTTAACTGTAGTCATCGTGTTGTATAATAGGTATTGTACTTTGAGTGCCCTATCTTGTGTAATCCTTAGCTCAGCCCTGGGAGGTCAGTAGTATTCTTTCCATTTTTAGAGAGATTAATAGTTCACTTCAGATCACACAGCCTGTACCAGGGCAAGCTTCCAGTTGGCATTTTTCTTCCCACAAATGCCATGCTTTAATAATTACACTGTACTATAGCCAGCGCTGAAGCAAGTCCTATTGGGATTTAGGAGTGTCAGGGCATGATTCGAGACAGAGGGATATTTTTAACTGGGTTTTGAATAAGAGGGAGATTTTGTTCTGGTGGTGGGATGGGGAACAAAAGTGTGGGAAGAGGAAAACATGGAGCTTATAGACAGCAATGAGTGGTTCAATTTGGCAGGAATCTAGGATGATCTATACTTTGAGAAGAGGTTTTGAGAATGGGATGAATATTATGATTAATTTGCTCCTTTTGGCAGAAATGACTGAAGCAGTGCTCATGTTTCTTCTTATAAAGGCACTAGTCCTGTTCACGAGGGCTCCACCTCCGTTATTTAATTACTTGCCAAAGACCTTGCCTCCAAATACCATCACAGGGATTAAGCTTCAACATAGAAATTTGGGGCACATCCTTTATCTCAGTTCCATCTCCCCACTGTCTGTCCACTTCAGATCCCTTCTAGATCACAGCAAAAACCCTGGTGTTCACCAACCATGCCCATACTTTCCTGTTTCTGTGCCAGGTCTCTCAATCCCACTTTTTCCTGGAGCTCCTGGCTTCAGCCGTATTACTTTCTGTCAACATTCAGTTCTTCCTGGCTCCCCGAAAATACCATGGGTTAAAGATCTTTCTGAATGCATCTCCCAATAATCAGGTGTGTTACTATAATAAGGTATGATTTCGTAATTATCAAGAAATCCAATATTTCTAGGTTTTACTAAACTCAGTTTCTGAGAAAATCTTCTCCATCATTCTTGCGATACCCTCTCTTGTTTACATTTTGGTTTTCCTATTTCAGATAATACTGGGGGTTTGCTCTTATAGCTCATCTGTAACTATATATGGTTAATCTCTGTTTAGAATCTTTCTGAAAAAAAGAATAATGATAATGATTATAGCTCATCATTTGCATTTTCTGTGTTATTCAAACATGTCTGTATGATTCACTAGAATTATCTCTATTACTTATCACTACTTATGTCAAAGTAGGAGCTCAAATAATTCTAATTTACTGAAAAACATACAGTCTAACTGATACATTAGAAATAATCTACATGTTATGTCTTCATAGGAACTTCATTTATGACCATTCATTTGTTTCCCCAAATGGTACCTTAAAAAAGAGATTCCAATTTCACTTTTATTGAGCATCTACTCAGTGTAAGGCTGTTTTTTTTTTTTTTATTTTGAATTTAGTTTCAATTTTTTTTAATTTATTTATTTAACTTTAGGTGCATACCCTTATCTGGCTGTTCTTTGTACTACATAGAATACAAGGAAAACTGTGATAGTAACTAGTTTCAAAGATCTTAGCCTCAATTGTAAGGATAAGGCAAGAGTATTTACAGGTAAGTATAGGTAACATAAACTAATTAGAAGCACACAAAATGTTCTGTAGAATTCAAAGAAAGGATAAATCATATCACGTTAGAAGTTAAAAGATGGCTGGATGCAGTGGCTCACACCTGTAATACCAGAACTTTGGGAGGCAGAGGTAGCGGATCACGAAATCAGGAGTTCCAGAACAGCCTGACCAACATGGTGAAACCCAGTCTCTACTAAAACTAAAAAATTAGCCAGGTGTGGTGGTGCATACCTGTAATCCCAGCTAGCCAGGAGGCTAAGGCAGGAGAATTGCTTAATCTGGGAGGTGGAGGTTGTGATAAACTGAGATTGCACCACTGCATTTCAACCTGGGTGACAGAGCAAGACTCGGTCTCAAAAAAAA
>NW_016107391.1:13111108-13199805 GCF_001604975.1 Cebus imitator | reverse complement strand
CTGATGCAGAAAAAAAAAAAAAAAAAAAAGACTGCATTTCACAGCCTCCTTTAAACGTAGCTGCAACCATGTGACTAAGCACTAGCCAACGAGATGTCAGCAAAAGTGTTATGTGTGATTTCTGTCAAGATCACATAGAAGTAGCTGACTTGCAAAGAGGAAAAGGATAAATCTTTTTTAAAATCACTATTCTGCCTTTTGTCTATCTTTTGGCTCACAATCTCAGATATAATGCCTGGAGTCTCACAGACCATTCTGGGTCATGAAGAGACCTGAAAAGAGAATCCTTGTGATAGTCTGATTCTGATAGATCGGAAACACAGGAATTGTGTTTCTTTTCTTCCCTCCCTCCCTTCCTTCCTTCCTTCCTTCCTTCCTTCCTTCCTTCCTTCCTTCCTTCCTTCTTTCCTTCCTTCCTTCTTTCCTTCCTTCCTTCCTTCCTTCCTTTTTAAATATACTTTAAGTTCTAGGGTACATGTACAGAACATACAGGTTTGTTACATAGTAATACACGTACCATGGTGGTTTGCTGCATCCATTACCCCATTATTTATATTAGGTATTTTTCCTAATGCTACCCCTCCGCTAGCACCCCATCCCTGTACAGGTCCTGGTGTATAAAATTCTCCTCCCTGTGTCTATGTGTTCTCATTGTTCAGCTCCCACTATGAGTGAGAACACAGGGTGTTTGGTTTTCTGTTCTTGTGTTAGTTTGCTGAAAATGATGGTTTCCAGCTTCATCCATGTCCCTGCAAAAAACATGAACTCATCCTTTTTTTATGGCTGCATAGTATTCTGTGGTGCATATATGCCACATTTTCTTTATTCAGTCTGTCATTGATGGGCATTTGGGTTGGTTTTAAGTCTTTGCTATTGTGAACCGTGCTATAGTAAACATATGTGTGCATGTGTCTTTACAGTAGAATGATTTATAATCCTTTGGGTATATACCCAGTAATGGGATTGCTGGGTCAAATGGTATTTCTAGTTCAAGATCCTTAAGGACTCACCACACTGTCTTCCACAATGGTTGAACTAATTTACACTCCCATCAACAGTGTAAAACATTCCTATTTCTCCACATCCTCTCCAGCATCCGTTGTCTTCTGAAGTTTTAATGATTGCCATTCTAACTGGCATGAGATGGTACCACATTGTGGTTTTGTTTTGCACTTCTCTAATGACAAGTGTTGATGACCTTTTTTTCGTATGTTTGTTGCCTACATAAATGTCTCCTTTGAAAAGTGTTTGTTCATAGTCTTCACTCACTTTTTGATGAGGTTATTTGTTTGTTTCTTGCAAATTTGTTTAAGTGCTTTGTAGATTCTGGATATTAGCCATTTGTCAGATGGGTAGATTTGAAAAACTTTCTCCCATTCTGTAGGTTGTCTGTTCACTCTGTTCGCTTCTTTTGCTGTGCAGAAGTGCTTTAGTTTAATTAGATCCCATTTGTCTATTTTAGCTTTTGTTGCCATTGCTTTTGGTGTTTTAGTCATGAAATGTTTTAGCTATTCTCATGCCTGTGTCCTGAATGGTATTGCCTAGGTTTTCTTCTAGAGTTTTTATGGTGTTAGGTCTTACATTTAATTGTTAATTCATCTTCAGTTAATTTTTGTGTAAGGTTTAAGGAAGAGATCCAGTTTCAGCTTTCTGCATATGGCTAGCCAGTTTTCCCAACACCATTTATTAAATAGGGAATCCTTTCCCCATTGCTTGTTTTTGTCAGGTTTGTCAAAGATCAGACGGTTGTAGATGTGTGGTGTTATTTCTGTTGTGTTCCATTGGTCTATATATCTGTTTTAACACCAGTACCATGCTGTTTTGATTACTGTATCCTTGAGTATAGTTTGAAGTCAGGTAGCATGATGCCTCTGGCTTTTTCTTTTCTTTTTTTTTTTTTGCTTAGGGTTATCTTGGCTATGGGGGCTCTTTTGTGGTTCCATATGAAGTTTAAGGTGTTTTTTTCAATTCTGTGAAGAAAGTCAATGGTAGCTTGATGGGTATAATATTGAACCTATAAATTACTTTGGGCAGTATGGCCATTTTCATGATATTGACTATTCCTATCCATAAGCATGGAATATTTTTCCATTTGTTCGTGTCCTTTCTTATTTCCTTGAGCAGTGGTTTGTAGTTCTCTTTGAAGAGGTCCTTCACATCCCTTGTTAATCATATTCCTAGATATTTTATTCTTGTTGTAGCAATTGGGAATGGGAGTTCACTCATGATTTGGCTCTCTGTTTGTCTGTTATTGGTGTATAAGAATGCTTGTGATTTTTGCACATCGATTTTGTATCCTGACACTTTCTAAAGTTGCTTATCAGCTTAAGAAGATTTTGGGCTGAGACAATGGGGTCTTCTAAATATACAATCATGTCATCTGCAAATAGAGACAATTTGACTTCCTCTTTTCCTAAAAGAAATACACTTTATTTCTTTTTCTTGCCTGAGCCCTGGCCAGAAATTCCAATACTATATTGAATAGGAATGGTGAGAAAAGGCATCCTTGTCTTATGCCAGTTTTCAAAGTGAATGCTTCCAGTCTTTCCTCATTCAGTTTGATATTCGCTGTGGGTTTGTTACAAATAGCTCTTAGTATTTTGAGATACGTTCCACTGATATATAGTTTATTGAGAGTTTTTAGCATAAAGGGCTGTTGAATTTTGCTGAAGGCCTTCCCTTTCATCTATTGAGATAATTATGTGGTTTTTCTCTTTGGTTCTGTTTATGAGATGGACTACATTTATTGATTTGTGGACCTTTACATAGACATAAGCTAAAGAAAAGTTTTATGGAACAAAGCACATCTTACTATGTGATATGCATATTCTATTCTATTAAAAGATGTGAGTCATCACGGTTCACTAAGTCAATTTTATGACTGTTTTATAGATTATTCCTCACAGTTTGAAGAACTTTGCTCTGAATATTAAAAAACATTTTAAATTTGAAAAGTCTAAAAACTAACACAAACATTTCAAATCATCTCAAAAATGTCACACTATACTGGACATTCAGTTTATTTTGAGTGTTTAGGGCTTTGAAAGTCCTCACTATGGAAGTTTCTTTACCTCATGAAACTTGGAGAAATAGGGCCTGTTTCCTACTATAAAATTGCCACCTTCCAGACACACTATTTCTCTGGCCCCTAGAAGTAAGGGATAAGCACATGACCCTTCCAGTTCCTTGGTCTGGAGCAAGAATTCATTCTGGCAGCATAAATTAACATTGGCTGCATTTTTGGTACAACAGAGTACACTGTTCATTGTGGAATGGGCCTGGGTGCCACATGTTGCACCCAGTAGCCAGCAAGAAGGATAACAGTATCTGCATCCACGTGGTGTTTGGTGGTATGGTTTTAGCTGTAGTCATTATGTCTAGCCTCCTTTCATCCTTCCGTTGCCCATGTCTGATTCTCCTGCTTTCTAGCAGTTCCCTTTCTTTTTAAATCTGCCACTGTGTAAGTTGGTTTCTCTGGCTTGCAATCACTTACAATCTATTTCCCTAAAGTTTAACTCAACATTCGGGATTTTTCCTCTGCTTTATGCAAAAGAAGACTATGTAGGAGATTCTTTGCAAAATCTACAGTAGAGGCCTGTGAAGGAAAGGATGGGAACATTGAAAGGTGAAGGTTTGATGAGAGAATTGATAATACAGCTTTCTGGTGAGACATAAGTAGAGGAAGAATCTATCTTGGGATATTTTTCACTTTCCTTTCTTCAACAGAATATTTATTATATCCCTTCTACTGTCAAAAGCCCTGTTTGGAGTTGAGGTCGAGCAAAAAAAGACTAAGAGTCAATGGTGGAGAAAAGGGAAGGTGGTAGTAAGCCATGAAAGAGAAGGGAGCCCTAGTTGTATCATTGGGGAATTAAAGCAAGTCCTTATGGCCACTCCATTTCACATGCTAGAGGCCTATCTTGGGTATGTATGAGTAAAGAAATGTGTGTGAAGCAAAAATGTGTCTAATGTCATCAGCAATCATCTAAAGACCATATAAAGGAGCATGTATTTTCCTCATAAGTATCATTATTATTATCAGTTTTTTTAAATATTTGTTAATAGTCTGTGAGATCTAGTTTAATTCTTTCCAGTAATGAGCTAGATGGCCGGTGTAAATTCTCCTAGTTGATTCATGCAGATGGTGCCTAAATTTCTGCACAGTTTCTCATCAATAGGCCATAGCAAAAGGTCCTCAAATGCAAAGAATTAGGTTTGTTGGGGCAAGTGCTTATTAAGTTCTGGGTTTTTTTTTCCTCTTTAGAATATTATGTTTTGACATTTCAACTGTCCTCATTGCACAAGAAATTTCAGACAAAATGTTTTGTATATAAATCCAAAGCAGATCTGTTGAAAACTTTAATTTATACTTAAAATGTCACCAGTTTCCCAAATCTGCACTGGATTAACACTCACATGAAAATGTGATGACTCCTTAGAACTGCATCAAAGTTAAGTGAGCACAACTATGTTCTTGTAGCAAACAAGCACTTGTGAAATATCAAATGAAACAAGCCTGAAATACTAGTCAGTTAACAAAAATACAAAAAAAAAAAAAAAAAAAAAAAAAAAANAAAAAAAAAAAAAAAAAAAGAAAAAGAAAAACGTTTTTAGCACTTACTAGTAAAAATCAGTCGAAACAATTTCATTTAGACTGATTACCTTACCCAGTGGGCATATAGATACAATTAGTAAAAATATAATATGATTATCAATACCTGTTTTGATATTTTGAAAACTTTGAAAACATGGTATTTGCCAGCATTAAGCTCATGAATTTTCATTTAAAAATGCAATTTTAGAAATTTTTCTTCTCTTTACCTGTGCTGTGATATTGAGAGATAGATGTAAGGCTCAGATATTATTAATATAAATTCTTGAGCAGTAGAGATTTTAAACAATATAAATACATGATTAACAGGTATTTCCTGTGATTTTAGATTTGAACATTCTTAAAGCTGGGCTGCCTACATCTACTGACTTCTGAGATGTGAAGGGACATGATTTTGGGAGCGTCATCTAGTTTATCCAATGAAGTATTAATGTGTTGGAAAAAATATTTCTTGTTCTTGGGCCAAATACCGTCGTGTGTCATTTAGCAATGGGAGTTCATTCTGAGAAATGTGTTTTTGGGTGATTTTATCCTTGTGTGGACATCGTAAAAATATGGCTATTAAAGTTAGCTTCCAGAAAGGACAGATAAAATTATACTCACAAATATTTACATTATCAAGAAGAAAAGGGAAAATACTTACAATTTTTAAAATAAGAAGAGACAAGTTTTAATCTTTTATCTAATTCATTTTAAAACTATTGAATTAGCTGGGCATGGTGGCACACGCTCCTAGGTACTAGCTACTTTGGAGGCTAAACTGGGAGGATCACTTGAGCCCAGGAGTCTGACATTACAGTAAGCTGTGATCACGCCACTGCACTCCATCCTGGGTAACAATGAGGCACCCTGTCTCTAATAATAATAATAATAATAATTTGAAGGATTAACATAGTTAAAACAATGTGAAGATTTTTAATATCTTAGTCATTTTATTATACATTTATAAGTTCTACCTTATTTAGGCATGGTAACCTTGAAATATTAGCATGTTTAGAGTAAAAAAAAAAAAGTTAAGTGAATTATATTTTTAGAAGAGCCAGAAGTTAACCTTGGGAATAGTTTCAGGTGATTATTTACCTGCGTGGCTATGGCTGATCAGCCTCACTGGCTCTGCTTTTCTTCATCGGTGAGTCCTGAGCCATATGATGTTACCCTAATACCTAGAATGAGTAAATATCTTGTACTAAATAGCACAGAAAGCAAGAATATATCATACATACTAGAAGCTTATGATGTGCATGCAGTGTTCTTTATCAATATTATTTCACTTAATGTCTACCATCATCTTTGGTGGCAGATGGTTAAAGTAAAATGCAAACAGACCAAATTACTTTGCAGTACCACACCAAGCCTGGGTAGAACTCAGGTGAAACTCCTAAGCCTGTGCCTACCTACCTTTACTCTTTGATTTAAAAAGTTCATTTCAAATGTCACTTACTTTAGAAAAATTTCTCTGACTTTTCCAAGCAACTCAAGAATTCTTTTCTTTAGCTGCTCGATATACTTCATTCATTCCTTCATTATATAAACTATTGTACTGGTTGCCCCATGTCCACCACCCTTTCTTAAAGAGGTAACTGTGATATTCATGCTGTATGCTTAGAAGTCGTTAGTATCTGGTATACAGTAAGTCCTGAATATATTCATTAAATAAATGAATGAAATATTTAACACATTTCTATAAAACCTAGTAAGCATACGATCAGTATCTATTAAATAAGACTTACCATCATCCAATACCAACATGTTAGCACTGCTTTAGTGAGGACGGTGTAAGCAGATATTGGATTGAGCATGGGTTTTAGGAGTCTAACGTGGTTGAACTTGGCCACTGAAAGCCATGCATGTATGAAATCTGATATATTGCCTAGTGGCAGATAAATTGTGTTCCTCTCCTTAAGAGCTGAATAATACAGCAAGACATGGTCAACCTGATTGTGCCTGTGTCCACATCCGGATAGATGTGGACTTCTTCTTCATAGAGGATAAAGACTGGAGCTGGGCACGGTGGCTCATGCCTGTAATCCCAACACTTTGGGAGGCCAAAGTGGGAGGATTGCTTGAGCTTAGAAGTTTGACCAGCTTTGACAACATAGTGAGACCCCATCTTGAAAAAAAATAAAAGAAAAAAAAGACTTCTTCGGAGATATCTCCACTTGCTAAGCAAAATGGTCTACCAATATCAAATTTATCTTACTAATTCTCTTAGAAGTTATCCTTTTCCTTTCTGTCCTCTCTTTCTTCTTCAAGAACAGTCACTGGGCGAGGTGGCTCATGCCTGTTATCCCAGAAGCTTGGGAGGCTGAGGTGTATGGATCACCTGAGGTCAGGAGTTCGAGACTAGCCTGGGAAACATGGTGGAAACCCCATCTCTACTAAAAATACAAAAATTAGCTGGTTGCAGTAGGTGGGAGCCTAGTAGTCCCAGCTACTTGGGAGGCTGAAGCAAGAGAATCACTTGCACCTGTCAGGTAGAGATTGCAGTGAGCTAGAATCAGCTTGGAGAACAGAGTGAGACTCTGCCTAAAAAAAAATAAAGAGAAAGAGGGAAGCGTAGATATTTTCCCAATATATGGGAATGAAATGCATCTGAGTGAAACATACAATATTGCTACTCCAGCCAAGATTGCTCTTAGTCACAGAATTACCATTAGAGTTGATAAAATATGTTTAATAAATTACTTTATCATGATAACATATTTGGCAATATGAACATTCATATTTAGATGGGAAGTTAAACAATATATAGAAAACAAAAAACAAGTTATTTAATGACATAGTATTTCATGTTACTAAATATAACTGTCCAGGAAGGGGAAAGAAAAAAAGGGTAACATATTGACAAAACCTAAGGTTTTCATATATAATAAACAGACTCATATGTAATAAATAACTTTAAACTCTATGAAAAAGCTAATGGACTTTTATCTTCATTAATAACATTTCTGATTTTTTACAAATTCTTTACATTTTACAAAGTCTATTCTTATACATTAACTCCTTAAATCTTCACAACTTCCTCCTGTGAAAGTTTTATATTTTATTTACCAGAAAAAAGCATAGAGGTTCAGTGAGATTAGGTTTCTACTTTATATATATATATGTATCTGTCTTTCCATTAAATAATGGAGGCAGCATAGATGATACAGCATCATTAAGATATAAATAAATGCATACATACATACAATAATTTTCATGAAATGATCTTTCAGAAAAGTGGCACTAAGAAAAATAAATTTTACTATGTATGCTAAGTAATTATATTGCAAAAACGAGAAAAATATAGGTAGTTATGAAAGTAATCTTCCTATATTACACGCAATAATAAGATTTTCACTGCATAATTTCCTGTTGTAGCTTTCTGTTAGATTTTCCTATTCAATCAAATCTAAATTTCTGATTGCAGTATTTTCTTTATTCTGGAAGAAAAGAGTACTGAAAATCTTTTGTAATTTTACTATAATGTATAATGCAGGGACTAATCTCCCTGTAGAATTAATTAGCTAATCATTTTTGCATTTCAGAACTTTGCTGGAGAACACAGAATGTTGGGTACTTCTTGAAAGCAATAACAAAAATTTTGACAGAAAGCTAAGAATATGTCTAATTTATAATTTATAGTGATGAGGAACTCCTGGGCATGAAGCCTACTGCTTCTGGTAAAGTTAGACTAATAGAGTTCAATTAAATCTCAACTCTGAAGCAACTTAAAAACTGGAAAAAATTATAAGAAAGAAATCATTTTTAGGGTATTGGAGATCTAGCAAAAAAGAACAGTGATCCCAGAAAGATAGGGAAAAAAATGAGGTGAACCCTACAGCAGCCCCAGTTTACTGACTGCAGAGAGTATCAGGACACAGTACAGGGAGAGAGAACTGGGTAGGATCTGGCAGTTTGTATGAGATGAGGAGATAGATCTTAGAATCCAGAGAGATCAACAAAGCTAGAGGTTGGAATGCATAGTATCATAAAAGGGAGCCACCCAGAGAAATCTCTAAATCTGTAGAGAGTACTGTTTGAATCTTCAGCTGAGTTCAGACCAATGCATGCAGGTGAGTACAAGTAGCCAAGGCTGGGGAAGAGCCAACCAAAAGGATAAGATGGAATATGCGGGGTGCGAAATGTTTCCTATTCTAACCATACAGGGTGGAAGACCCTATCATTCATGCAATATTGGGTAGAAGAGTCAGCAAAATTTTATCTCAGTATTAGAGCTAAATTAGTCCTACACTAATTATCACTCTTTTTCTTCCCAATGAAGCTTAAACATAAATCTCAAAAGGATCAACCTGTTTTCATGTTTCTTAATTGCATCACAAAAAATAGGTCAATATTTATTGAAAGGAATACAAATATAGCTAACACAAAGTTAAATTGACAATATCTAACATCCAATAAAAAATTACCAGATATGTAAAGAAAAAGGAAAATAGGACCCATTTTGAGGAGCTAAATCAATCCACTTAAATGGACATGGGACAGGGCATGGTGGCTAACACCTGTAATCCCAACACTTTGGGACACCAAGGTTGGAGAATTTCTTGAGTTCAGGAATTCAAGACCAGCCTGGGCAACATAGTGAGACCTTGTCTCTACTAAAAGTAAAAAAAAATATATTGTGGTGTGGTGACATGTGCCTGTAGGCCCAGCCACTATGGGGCTGAGGCAAGAGCATTGCTTGAACCTGAGAAATAGAGAATGCAATGCTCTATGATTATGCCACTGCACTCCAGTTTGGGAGACAGGGTGTGATTCTGCCTCAAAGAAAGAAAGAAAGAAAAAAAGAGAAAAATTGACACAAATTATATTTGTGATAGAATAAATAAAGAATGGCTAAACAATGAATATAATTGATTGCATATGTTCAAGAAACTGCAAGACAGATTGAGCATTTTTTTGGGGGGGGGGGGTTGGGAAGAAAAAAAGAGAAAGAAAAAAGAAAGAAAGAGAAAGAAAAAAGAATGAAAGAGAGAAAGAAAAAGGAAGAGAAAGAGGGAGAGAGAACAGGAGTCTTGCTTTATTGCCCAGGCTAGAATGCCGTCTAAATATTGGTATTGAAAACCTCTTTTATGCCGATAATTGTGCTTAACAATGGAGACAGGAAGGAATAAGGGAGGAAAATAACAAACAAGCAGCCAACCAATGTTTCATTTAAACCTGTGAAATGCTATGCAATTACTGAGGAGTGATTTACTTCCAATTATGTAGTCACTTTTAGAGTAGGTGTGATGTGGTACTGATAAGAATGTATGTTTTGTGGATTTGGGGTGGAGAGTTCTGTAAATGTTTATTAAGTTTACTTGTTCCAGGTCTGATTCAAGTCCTGGGTATCCTTGTTAATTTTCTGTCTCATTGATCTGTCTAATATTGACAATGTGTTGTTAAAGTCTCCCACTATTGTTGTGTGGGAGTCTAAGTCTCTTTATAAGTCATTAAGAACTTTGTATCTGGGTGCTCCTGTATTGGGTGCGTATGTATTTAGGATCGTTAGCTTTTCTTGTTGCATTGATCCTTTTACCATTATGTAATGTCCTTCTTTGCCTCTTTTGATCTTTTTTGCTTTAAAGTCTATTTTATCAGAGGCTAGAATTGCAACTCCTGCTTTTTATTTTATTTTATTTTTTGCTCTCCATTTGGTTGGTAAATCTTCCTCGATCCCTTTGTTTTGGGTCTTTGTGTATCCTTGCATGTGAGATGGGTCTGGATGCAGCGTACCAATAGGTTTTGGTTTTTTATCTAATTTGCCTGTCTGTGTCTTTTGATTGGGGCATTTAGTCGATTTAAATTTAGGATTAATAATAATATATGTGAGTTTAATACTGTCATTTGATGCTAGCTGGCTGTTTTGCCCATTAGTTGATGTAGATTCTTCATTATATTGATGCTCTTTACCTTTTGGTATATTTTTGGAAGGGCTGATGCTGGTTGTTCCTTTCTATGTGTAGTGCTTCTTTCAGAGCTCTTGTAAAGCAGGCCTGGTGGCGATGAAATCTCTGAGTACTTGCTTGTTCATGAAATATTTTATTTTTCCTTCACTTATGAAGCTTAGTTTGGCTGGATAGGAGATTCTGGGTTGAAAGTTCTTTTCTTTAAGGATGTTGAATATTGGCCCCCACTCTCTTCTGGCTTGTAGGGTTTCTGCTGAGAGATCTGCTGTGAGTCTGATAGGCTTCCCTTTGTGGTTAACCTGACCTTTCTCTCTGGCTGCCCTTAGCATTTTCTCCTTCATTTCAGCCCTGGTGAATCTGACAATTATGTGCCTTGGTGTTGCTCTTCTTGAGGAATATCTTTGTGGTGTTCTCTGTTTTACCTGGAGTTGAATATTGTCCTGCCTTGCTAGGTTGGGAAAGTTTTCCTGAGTAATATCCTGAAGAATATTTTCCAACTTGGATTCATTCTCTTCATCACATTCAGGTACACCTATCAAATGTAGATTAGGTCTTTTCACATAGTCCCATATTTCTTGGAGACTTTGCTCATTCCTTTTTACCCTTTTTCATCCAATCTTGTCTTCTCGTTTTATTTCATTGAGTTGGTCTTTGACCTCTGATATCCTTTCTTCTGCTTGGTCAAGTCGACTGTTAAAACTTGTGCATACTTCGTGAAGTTCTCGTATTGTGCTTTTCAGCTCCATTAATTCACTTATTTTCCACTCTAAATTGTCTATTCTCGTTAGCATTTCATCAAACCTTTTTTCAAGGTTCTTAGTTTCTTTACATTGGGTTAGAACATATTCTTTTAGCTCACAGAAGTTTCTTATTATCCACCTTCCGAAGCCTGATTCTGACAATTCATCACACTCATTCTCCATCAGGCCTTGTTCCCTTGTTGATGAGGAGCTGCAATCCCCTGAAGGAGGAGAGACATTCTGGTTTTGGATGTTTTCAGCCATTTTGTGCTGGTTTCTTCCCATCTTTGTGGATTTATCCACCTGTCATCTTTGTAATTGCTGACTTTCAGATTGGGTCTCTGAGTGGATGTCCAGCTTGTTGGTGGTGATGTTATTTCTGTTTCTTTGTTTTCCTTCAGCAGATACCCCTCCCCCATAGAGCTGGACCTTCCCGGGTTCAGCTGTGCTTGCTGTGAAACTCTCAACTGTCACGTTTTCAATTGCTGTTTTTTTGTGGTGGTGGGACAAGCCGAGCCCAATCACCTGGCTTCCGACCTCGGAACCCCCTTTTTTTCATTTCCTGATTGAAAGGTCGATTCTCTCCCAGGTGCCCCAGTTGCCCACCAAAAAGGCACCGGGATCTATGCAATTTCCTGTGCAGCAACTGCGCCGGCTGAAACAGCAGTGCTGGGATTCGTGGTGCTTTTCTGCTGGAGAATCTCTCGGTCTGGCTCCCGGCTTCAGTCCCCTTTTCAATCAGCTGAATGGGCAACTCTGCCTTCCTGGAGCTCCAAACGCCAACTAAAAGGGCACCCAGTCCCGCATACTCCACACTGAGAACCACCATGCCGGGACACCGGCAAAACGCCGCACTGGCCAAAAGAGTCACGCTGGTGATCCGTGGAGCTCCTCTGCTGGGAATCTCCTGGTCCGTAGGCAACAAAAATTCATCTGGAAGTCTGGCATCCACTCACTCCCTGCACCTTCACTGGGAGCTGCCATCCTGAGCTGCTGCTAGTCAGCCATCTTGGAGCTCTCTACAATTGAGCATGTTAAGTAACATGGAAGATTATTAAATCCATTATGTCTGATATTAACAGACACATTAATAATGTTAACATTATTAATGTGTCTGTTAATATCAGACATAATGGATTTAAGAAGAAAGAATATCAGGTCATTTAATAATGATAAAAGTATAAATTATTCAAGAATACATATTTTTCAATGTTTATGCATCTAACAACAGAGATTTAGAACACATAAAGCAAAAAATTGATAGAATTTTTAGGAGAAATAAATAAGTACACAAATGTAGTAAAATATAAATTTTAATAACCTTCTTTCAATAAATTATATAGAGCATATCACATAATAATACATTTTATAGAGCAATTAGTCAGAAAATCAGTAATGCTATAGAAAATTTGTTTGACACTATCAACTAAATTGACCTAATTGACATTTACAGAACATTCTACCTATCAACAGAAGAAAACACATAATTTTTAAGCACTTTTGCTTTGGAACATTTACAGACCATATTCTGGGTTATAAAACAAGTCTCAATACATTTCAAATGATTCAAATCAAAAGCAGTATGTTCTCTGACTACAACAGATTTAAATTGTAAATAAGCAAAATATACCTGGAAAATCTGCAAATATTTGGAAACTAAATAATGCCTTTATAAGTAACTCACGAGTCAAAGAAGACACAAAAAGGGAGCATTTTCAACAGAATAAAATTAAAAACAATATATTTCAAAATTTGTGAGATGAACCTAAACCAGTACTTAGCAGAAAATCAAAGCATTCAAGTTCTACTTTGGAAAATAGAAAAAAAGACAAAAGACTCAATTAAGTTCAAAATAAGCAAAACAAAGGAAATAAACATCAGAGGGAAATTTAGTAAAACAGAAAAACAGAGTTGATGAAACTAAAAGTTTTTTTTTTTTTTTTTTTTTTTTTTTTGAGACAGGAGTTTACTCTGCTGCCCAGGTTGTTGTAATGGCACTACCATGGCTCTCTGTAACTTCCAGCTCTTGGGCTCAAACAATCTTACTGCCTCAGCCTCCTGGATAGTTGGGACTACAGGGGCACATCACCATGGTTGGTAGTTTTTTTTAAATTTTTTTGCAGAGACAAGGTCTTGCTATGTTGCCCAGGCTCCAGGCCTCAAAATTATTCTCCCACCTTGGCTTCCCAAAGTGCTGGGATTATAAGTGTGAGCCACCACAGCTGGCCTAAGTTTTTTTTGTTTTTTTTTTTGAGGAGATCAATATGATGGATAATTTTCTAGACCCACTCATCAGGAAAAAGAGATAAAAGAAATAAATTACTAATATCAAGAAGTGTTATGAATACAGATTCTGCAGATATTAAAAAGGCTAATAGAAATATTATTTTCCTATTGCCATTGTAACAAATTACTACATTATCATACACTTGGTGGTTGAACAAAACACACATTTATTATCTTATAGTTCTGGGGGCCAGAGGTCAGAAATAGGTTTCCCATGGCTAAATTAAAGGTGTTGGCAGGCCTGCATTTTTCCTAGAGGCTCTAGGGGACAATTTGTTCCCTTGCTTTATCCAGGTTCTGGAGGTTGTTGGATCTTGGTCATGGACTCTCTATTGTCAAAATGAACAGCGTAGCATCTTTAAATCTCTCACTGACTCTGGCTTTCTTCTATCCCTCTTTCATGTATAAGGAACAGTGAGATAGATTACATTAGGTCCACCTGGATAATCCAGAATAATCTCCCTATACCCAGATCCTTAACCACATCCACAAAGTGCTTTTTTTTCCATTTGAAGTAACACAGTCATAGGTTCTGAGTTTCCGAATGCCCAAAAAGTGGATGTGTTTGTTGGGCCATTATTCTGCCTGTCACAGTAGATAATGCTATCAACAACTTTATGCCAAAAATTTAGACAATTTAAATAAAATGGATAAATTCATTGAAAAAACAACTAAAGCACACTGAAGAAGAAATAGATCATCTAAATAATCTTATATCTATTAAAGACATTGGACATGTAGTTATAAAACTTCTGACAAATAAAACTCTAGACCAAGATCATTTCCCTGATTAATTCTACCATTTAAGGAAGAAAAGAATACCGAGTCGACAAAACTCTTCCAGAAAATTATAGAGGAAATCACCCTTTCTAACTCATTCTATGAGGGAAGTTATTAGCCTGATACCAAACCTGATGAAAACACTTCAAGGAAAGAAAGAAAAGTAGAGACTAATATTGTTCATGGACAAATGTAAAAGAAAAAAAAATAAATCCCTAATAGAATGTTACTAAATAAAATCCAACAATATATAAATGGGATAATATATTCTGACAAAGCGATGTTTATCCTTTGAGTGTAAGGTTGGTTCTTACACTTGAAAATTAATAAATATAATTCACATTTTTTTTTTTTTTTTGAGACAGGATCTTACTCTGTCACCCAGGCTGGAGTGTACAGGCACAATCTCGGCTCACTGCAACCTCTGCCTCCCTACCTCAAGCAATTTTCTCACCTCAGCTTTTACTGCAATCACAGGTGTGCGCCACTCCACCTGACTGTTTTTTTGTTTGTTTTTTTGGTAATTTTTGTGGCGATGATGTTCTCACTATGTTGCGAGGGCTGATCTTGAACTTCTGGGCTCAAGCGACCTGTCTGCCTCAGCCTGACAAAGTGCTGGTATTATAAGCATGATCCACCACAGCCAATTCACAATATTTTTAGACTGAAAAAGAAATGTCATATGATCATCTTAATAGATGTAGAAGAAAATCTCTTGATAAAAGCCAATATCCATTCCCAATGAAAACTCTCATCAAACTAGATATTGATAAGAACTTCCTCAACTTGACTCAAAGTATCTTAAAAAATCTACATTTAACATTACACTTAATGGTGAAAGAGTGAATGCTATCTCCTCAATATCAGGAATAAAGCCAGGATGTCCACTCTTACCACTTCTATTCAACATTGTACTGGAAGTTTTGCTAACACATTAAGAAAAAAATAGAAATAATAAATGTATTCAAATTTGAAATGAAGAAGGAAATCTTATTAGTGGCATGATCGTGTACATAAAAAATCCTGTGGAGTGTGCAAAAAAGTTAATGTAGTTAATAAGTCAGGTTAGCAACAGTTCCAGGGTACAAGAACAACTTAGATAAATCAATTATTTTTATACTAGCAAAGAAAAATCAGATATCGAATTTTTTAAAATGCTACTTATATTAGGATAAAGAATATGAAATATTTATATATCACTTTGGCAAAACCTGGACAAAATACCGGTATACAAAAAACTACAAAAATTATTGATAGAAATTAAAGAGACCTGAATAAAGGAGAGATATATTGTGTTCCTGGATTGACAGATTGACATTGGTAAGATGTAAGTTCTTCCCTGATTGATTTATAGATAGAATGCATTCTGAGTAAGAATTTTCCTAGGTTTTTTTTTTTTTTGGGGGGGGGGGTAGAAATTGACAAAATGATTCTAAAATGAAAATGCAAAGGACACAAAAAAGCCAAAAAACCTTAAAAAATAAAATTAACATTGGAGGACTAATGATATCTAATTTCAAGACTTATTAGATAGCTTGAGAAATGAGGACACTGAAAAATTCATGTACAGGCAGACAGATCAATGGAACAAAATAGCACAAAGATACAACCAAACATTTATGAACAACTGACTTTTTACAAAGTTGCAAAAGAGATTCTTTGTAGAGTGTATAACTATGCAACAAATGGTGCTGAAAAAGATATCCGTATGCAAAGAAGTTACATCCATACCTGTACCATATAAAAATTAACTCAAAATGGAGCCTAGATGAAAATGTAACACCTAAAGCTATTAGTCTTCTAGACAAAAGTGTAAGAGAAAATCTGAGACTTTAGGTTAAAGTCCTCTTAAATATGATATAAAAAGCATAAGCCATAAAAGAAAAAAAAATAATAAATTAAAATGGAGAATTTCTGCTCTTTGAAAGACAATTGTAAGTGAATATATTTTTTTAAAAGCCACAGACTTGGAGAAAATATTAGCAAATCACCTGTTGGTAAAAGACTTTCTAGGGGCCAAGAAGGGGCCTCTGAAGATTCACTGAGAAATCTACTTACAAAGGCAGATTAACTATTTCTCGAGAAAAAGGTGCATACAAGCCAGGTGTGGTCATTCACATCTGCAGTCTCGGCTACTGGGGAAGATGAGGTGAGAGGATGGCTTGAGCCCAGGAAATTGAGCCTGCAGTGAATTATAATAGTGCCACTCTACTTCAGCCTGGGCAACAGAGTGAGATTCCATCTCTTAAGGAAAACAAACAAAAGGCATACATATTTATTTAGTGTGTATACACAGGAGCCTTCAGAATGAAGGCCCAAAGATAGGGGAAATGTTCATTTTTATGCTTAGGTTCAACAAAGTATGAACAACCATGTAGAAATATGATTAGACTAAACAGGTATGATGTAATGCTAATGGACCAAGTGGGGAAACCCAGCCAATCCTATCTGCCTAGATTTTTTTCTTGGCCCCTCTGTGCAGCGTTCCTTCCTTCCGAGTATGGGGCAGGACATTCTCTGGAATGGGATCTTAGGCTCTACAGTCAAAAAAGATAATTTCTTTATGGCCAGTCCTTCCACAGAAATGAGAAGGAAAAATTAGAGTGATAATTTTAGCTGTCATGGCTGGCTGTAAGGAAAGGAGTTCTGGTTTCTGTAAACTGCTTTAGGGAAGAGGGATTCTCATTTCTGTGGCTAACCTCAGGAGAAAATGCAGCTGAGAGACGGAAGGGAAGAGCAAGGTGAAAGAAAAACTTTTGCTTCTGAGGCTGCTTCTGAGGGCTTCATTTTGGGGTATTGTTTTCTGAGCCTCAACAATTTTATCCAATACATTTTCAAAAACCTCAAAACTCAATAAGAAAGCAATAAAAACCCAATACAAAAATAAACCAATGATTTAAGCAGACATTCACCAAGGAAAATATGTGATGGTAAATATGCACTTGAAAACTAGCTCAAGATTATTACTCATTAAGAAAAAATAAATTGAAGGCTCAATTAGGTATTACAACACAGGCATTAGGTTGTCTCAAGTGAAACAGAATTAACATTCCAAGTGTTGGTGAAGTGGAGCAATTAGAACTGCTGGTGGGACTGAAAAATTGGACACTTTGGAAAACATTTTGGCCATTTCTTCAAAAGTTAAATATAACCTTACCCTATGATCCACCTATTCTACTCTTAGGTATTTATCCAAGAGAATCAAAGGCACATGCCTAGGCAAAGATGTGCACTATAATATTCATAGCAACTTTGTTTTTTGTCATTGTTGTTGATTTTTGAGATGGAGTCTCACTCTGTCACCCAGGCTGGAGTGCAGTGGCTCAGTCTCAGCTCACTGCAACCTCTGCCTCTCGGGTTCAAGCGATCCTCACGCCTCAGCCTCTCGAGTTGCTGAGAGTACAGATATCTGCCACCATCCCTGGCTAATTTTTGTATTTTTAGTTGAGACAGGGTTTCACCATGGTAGTGAGGCTGGTCTCAAACTCCTGACCTCAAGCGATCTGCCCACCTCGGCCTCTCAAAGTGCTGGAATTACAAGTGTGAGCCACCGTGCCTGGCCATAGCAACTTTATTTGTAATAGGCAAACTGGGAAACGACTCCAATGTCCATTGAAGGTGAATGGGTAGACAAATTATGGTGTAACCATTCAATGGAATATGACTTATCAACATAAAGAAATAAATCCTTTCACAGTTACGATATAGATGAATCTAAAAATAAATATGCTGAGCCAAAGAAGCCAGACCAAATTAAAAGAGAAGTGCATATTATATGACTCATTTATATGGAAATCTAGAACATGCAAACTAATCTATAGTGACAGAAAGCACTGTCAGGATTTGCTTAAGAACAGGTTGGAACAGAAGTGGTGGAGAGGAAAAGTTCAGGAGGTGATAGATACATCCATTATCTTGATTGTGGTAATTGGTTCATATGCATGTACATATATCAAAACTAAACTCTACACTTTCAATATGGGTAGCTTTTATATTATAAAACATCTCAATAAAGTTGTTTAAAAACAAAACATTTATAAGAAATTTAGTAATCTAAAGAACACAAATTTCATTAGCAATAATATTTATTAGATACTAAAATATACATACTAATTCTAAAATATACATTCTATGTACGCTAATTCTGATTTATTTACTTTGTCTTAAGTTTAAAACAAACACACCAAAATAATCTATGTACTACTGTGAATGCCTCTGTGGTAGATACTGCTGTATGGGTATGTTGATGAATCTCTATTTTTGATCTGGTAAGAAAGTGTAAAATTTTTCTCCAAAATCTTCTGCAATCTATATCTGTACAGAAGCCAAACAGAGCTGGGCACAGTGGCCTATGCCTGAAATCCTGGCACTTTGGGAGGCCAAGGTGGGTGAATCTCTTGAGCCCAGAATTTTGAGGTCAGCCTGGGAAACATGGTAAAATTCTGTCTCTACAAAAATACAAAAACTAGCTAGGTGTGGTGGCCCATGCCTGTAGTCCCAGCTATACAGGAGGCTGAAGTAGGAGGATCACCTGAGCCCAGGGAAGTAGAGGCTGTAGGGAGCTGAGATTGTGCTAATGCACTCCAGCCTGGGATTAGAACACATCAGAAAACCATCTGCCAGCTTTGCTAAAAGCAAAAAATAAACTGCTGAAGCAAGTGGAATAGGATGTGGGTGGATTACCCTCAAGCTTGTTGCTTTAAATAAATCAGAAATCATAGTAAAGAAGTAATTTGTGTATTTTAACCCCTTTATTCTATCTTCTAAAATCTATTGAGCTCATTTCATAGTCCTCAAAGGCATTATTAAATAATTAAAAAGTTTTGAGGAAAAAAATCATTGCGAAGATTGTCAATCCCTTTCTTATCCTACTTCCACAATGAGTCTACATAATCTGTAAGCTTATCCCACCCTTCTCCTAATTTAACGTGAGAAAATACATGAAGCATCATTCCTAGGATGAAAAATGGGCTATTAGGAAAGTTTCCATTTTGCTAAATGAGCTCCTTCCCTGCTACATCTTCTGCTCCACCATCTACCCTTGTCTCTGTGCTGTCCCTCCTGCTTTATATTCAAATGGTAGACTGTCCCTTAAACTTTCTGTCCGGCATTTGAGTCTACCCCTTCCCTGCCTCTGGTAGCAGCACTGCCCAGTTAATTGTCTTACACCTGTTTTAGTGTTTGACTACCTCTGGGAGATACAAGTGCTGCCCTGAGTTATGAGTAGCAACAGAGAGAGATGCTAAAGTAAAACTAAAGCATTAACAATGTTCTCAATAGTTCAGCAAATTATCTTTTCATGAATTAAATTCTGATGCATTTGTCATTTATCAAATAGATCTTGGGCACCATGGTAATTTAAAGATCAATCCAACCTGAGAGTCAGTGGGGGATGACCAGCTGCAAATGTTAAAAGACAGGGATATTCCAGTTTACAGATGTTGGCACCTGCAGCACTTCTAGTAGAATGGGTCCCAGCAGTGATAATTCTCCCACACAAGGGCTAAGAGTGCTTAAAGTATCAGGTAACATTGCTTATCAATCTTTCAATAGGTGCTTTTTTTGCTAAAGAAAGGCTCTGTTGACTCAGTGAAGTTAAAGAACTATAGTATGCCTGAGGCATACCCACACCCCTTCCATCCCCCCCACCACAATGCAACTTGATAATACAACTGGCCATTGTGGTTATGTTACAACAGGGTTACCTCGCCATATCTCCCAGTTCTTTACACTTCATGCTGAGGCTGAGGAAGTGGGAGGTGTAAGTAGGGGAGATTCTGTGGGCCAGAAATAGGAGGGGATGATAACGCCAGGGTTCAAATTTGGGAAGAACGGGAAAGAAGTGTTAGGTAGATGTTTTCTTGCTATGTTAGCTTAGACCCTGAGCATCAGCCACGGAACCTCTTTTTTGTTTAGTGGAAGGTTCAAGTAGAATAATATTGGAGAGATAAGAGCAGTAGCTTATGCTTGCCAAGGCTGTCTGATATGTAGGGACCTGAGGAAGTTGTGCCTCTGGCCCTAGTTTTATATCTTTGATTTACCTACTTTGGGCCTTTTTGTTTGTCATACAGCTTCTCTAAATCCTAGCCTGCTGTTGAATAGCTACAATGATAGTGGGAGGAATAAAAGCTGTTGTAATGAAGAAAGTATTCTGACTGAATGCCTGGAGATAATTACAATGTGGCAAATGTGTTCCAAAGAAGTGAATGATAGACTAGGTAATACAGTACTGGAGGCACCCCTCAGCTTGCAGCATTCTCTGCATTTGCTATTGGCTTGGAAGTGGTTACTGCATAGAACTATATAAGTATCTGGAATTTTTGAAAGATGTTCACTAAGAGAAGAATATGAATTAGGATTCTTTAGTCTTGTGTAATCTTGGAAGGCAGAGGATGGGAAAATGTGAGTGTACATAGCTGGCGATGATTCACAGCCAGAGAATGAATTGGGCAATCCTGTTTAATCTGAGTGTGAAGATCAATATGCAGGTCCACTGAGATCAGATCCTAGAGTGCTTGTGTGCCAAGAACAGATACAGAAAATTCTTTGGTCCACTTGATCTAGAGAGGTATGTTCTGTACAGCGTGGGTCATTATGTCAGGTGGACATCATCAGGCGACCCCGAAGCTCAGGATTTTGCATGCTTAATGTCACCAGTAGTTCACTAGTATCATGCCAAGGCACAGGCAGAGTGCCAGAAATAGGCATTCCTGGCAAGATTTGACTGAATTAATTAGAATTTCCTCTAGAACCTTTTCAAAAATGGTCCTGAGTTTTATGAGGCACTCAGGTACCTGACCTTTGACCAATGATGTGGCCAGAAGACAGCAGCCAGTCCTAACTGTGCTTCTCCCTCGCCAGGTTAAGTCTTCTCTCCTGAGGTTCTTCTGGCATGTTATTGATAGAAGATGTGTCCCTTGTCCTCTGATTTTTAGAGACAGGTGCAAGTCACTAGATCTATTTCAGTTTTCAGATTGTTAGAACCAGGCCACAAGATCTGGCATGGACGGTTTCTTGCAGAACTATAGCTGTAATGGACTAGTGGGCTTTCTCCATTTGTTTCTGTCTTTTATTAGCAAAAAAACAAAAGCAAAACAAACCCAAAAACAATAAAAAATTTTTTATCAAACTTGTAGTTCTATTCAGGACATTTTAAGATTGAAAATAGTCCATATTAGGCCTTTTGGAATCTTTCTGGGAGTCAGAAGTTAATTGTAAAGAGTTAACAAGTTTATCTTGTTGAAAAACATCAGACATTCCTTGTGTGTAGCCATTAGGTTTTCATTCGATATTAAAGCAAGTCGGGACATACATTCTTATAATAGTTTGGAGAGCAACATGTCTTTGAAGTGTGTGCCCTGGATTTTGAGGCCACATTGCTACCATATCTCTCATCTGTGAGAAGATCTATTTGTTTAGTTTAGCTTTGGTTTTAAATGTGTTTTCATAATTTGCTATATAATACAAACAGAAAATTTACTACTGAGGGAAGCATAAAACTGATGTGGATTTTCAGTTATATAATTTCATGTCAAATAAAACAAAATTTACATTTTATGGGCATGAAACACTTAAACAATGGCATTGGGATATAGAACAAAAACCTTTACAATAGATAACTTCGGTTAACTTGCACATATTCATTAGAACATCTTATATATTTCCTGGTATTTCCTGCTTTTCCTTATTGAAAAGTAGTCTTATTAGAAACTTCCATTTTCCCAAAATTCTCATACTTTAATGCAGGGCATGCTAATAGTACAACCAATACAAAGGGAAAATCATCAAGATTCAGAAAATTCACAGATATGTTTACCCTTTGACCCAGCAATCCCATTTCTAAGAAGCTATCCTAAAGTTGCAGCTACAGAGTATGTAATATGTGCAGAATCATTAATTGTAACACTATTTGTAATGGCAAAAAATGGAAGCAAGCCGAAATGTCCATCAGTAGGGAGGGAGTTGAATAAGTTATCATATTATACCACAATGAAGTATATGCAACCATATATAAAATGAAGAGAATGTCTGCATAATGATAGGCTGTGATCACCAGGATACATTAAGTGAAGAAGGCAAAGTATAGATCACTATATACAGTAAGCTATGTTTTGTAAAATAAAAGAGAGAAAAATATAAATATGTGTGTATTTTTTGTATTTGCAGAAAGAAATAATGGAAAAGTGAGTGGAAAGCAAAAATTACTATAAATGCACTGGCAATAGGGGTGAATGGGTTAAGATGAAAGCCAAATTTTCTAAGTATATGTATTTTTTAAGCTTAATGCTTTACTTATTTAGAATATAATATATTGTTTAAAACAACATTAAAAAGCACTTGTCAATCACAGAGAAATGTTGCATGAAGTCCTCACTTTCAAAGTTGATTGCTGGGGAAAGAATTGACCTTTCATCTCACTGTATTTTATAAACTCTATTTCAGAATAATCATACAGCTCTTGTTAATAAAATAAAGCTCTTCTTGTAGAAAAAATGTCAGCTAGTAGGGTCATCTTTCAACTCAATGAAATGATTGATTTAGGTAATCAATGGGCAATCACTAATGGGTGCTAAAATAATGGAGAGAAAGATTGATAGAAAACTGAACATTCACACAGGGTCTAAGTACCCCTTCCTGGTACTTGTGCAGTTGCTCATCAAAAGAGGAAAAACATAACCAGATGTGACCACCTCAAACCTGTAGTCAAGCATCATCATCAATAGCAATGTGTTGTCTAATTCACACCAAGCAGATATTAGGTTTAGCCTCATGTAATATAAAGTACATAGCATCACCTATGAAATATTCTTGCCAAAATGTTTAACCTGAGTTTCATGAAGGCTTTAAGTCTAATTACTAGTTTACATGAAATTAAACATGGTAATTAGACTTAATATGTTTTAGGGGCTGTTAGGAGACAGAGGAACACATTAAATGAGAGCAGGGAGAAGCAGTCAGACGAATGCAGTAAGTGGGACACTCCACAAGATCTGTGGCCTGTTCTCTCTAACAAGTAAATCTCTGGCATAGATAAAGAAGTTGTGATAGGAAATCAATTCCAGTTTAGACAAACAAACTCTATGATACATTTTGAAAAAACTTAAATGTGGACTAAATATTAGATGGTATTAAAGAATTGTTAATTTCATCAGGATTGATCATGGTAATTGTGGTTAGATAGGAATATGTCTTTTTGTCGGAGATGCAGCCTGAGATATTTAGAAGAGAAATACCATGTTGTCTGTAATTTATTTAAAATATCTAAAAACAAATAGCTAAGACAATTTGAATATAATACTAACAATAATTAAACCTGTGTGATGAGCATATTGAGGGGGTGGATCATTATTTTATTGTTTCTAGCATTATTTATGAAAATAAAAAATGTTTCAAATTTTTTATTTAATGAAAGCTAAAAATTAAAATTGAAACAAAGAAACAGCAATTGGCTATCACTTTCCTGGGCTCATTTTCCTATCCTGATGGCCAGGAGAGAGTAACAGCTGAAGCAGCTGCCTTGAATTCATAAGCAGAGAGCTCCAGTTGGCAGAGTCTTGCCAGCCCTGGTCCACCAGTGCTAAACCACCTGCCTACCCAAAGAAAGATTGCTATTATGATCAAGTCATTGAAAAAAACATTTAAGAAAAAATTAAGTGTTGCAGATTTTTAGAATATATTGAGATGGTATTTCTACCATAAATCTCCGAAGTCCTACTCTCCCCTCATACACCTTCGAGACTAAATCTTAGACCTTCTGGGACATGCAAGAGTGGGAGCACTTGGAATGACTCAATGCAACACTGGAGCATTGTTAATTCCTAACAAAAGTTGCTGGAGAGTTTCTTTAATTTACCTCACTAATGATCAGATGAACTGCCTCCATGTAGGTGGCTTATAAAACAGAAGCGAAGCTGGCTTGAGGACTCAGTGTCAGCGATAAAATTTTACATAAATATCTTTTCCAAACAGTAAATTCTGTCAACACTGAAAAAAGGGAATTGTCATAACTAGAAGTATCTCGATCTAAGACAGCTGTTTTTTTTTTAAACATGAATAAAATACATGTGTAAAGTATCTTCTTGGCAGGGGCCTGACTGGCATAAATTTCTAGGCATAGTTTGTAATGAGTGGTGGAAATGATAGTTAAACATTTCATTTGTTTGGAAATTTTTCTCAAGTCTATCATTATAGGATCACTTATTTGGTGCTATAAAATTTTTATATTTTAAGAAGTGTTTGATGTGTCTGACTTGTAGTAATGTTAACAGCCGCCAGTTCTCAAACAGCATGCCTCATTTTTAATGTTCAGTTTGATTCATGAGTCCTTGTGTCAAATAATTTTCTGGGCAATGATTATTCATTAATACAAATAAACATTAGATTATAGGAAGAGTAAGCTTCCCATGAAAACCCAAGTTATTATCAGATCCTAAAAGCAGTAATTAAAAACTGAGCAGGACCCTATTCCCAGGTAGAATTGTAAAGTGGATGACTCCTGCATTAAGCATTCTCCCATTCATTTTTAGAGCCATTCAACTTTCTCACTCACTTCATTGCCATCCCTCTTTCCCAAGCCCCAGCTGCAGTCTAGATATTCAGAGCTTCTTGGCCCATTGCAACCACTCAGCATTGTTTGGAATCTTTCTGAATGTCTCTCTTGCTTTTTACTCAAACTTTCCATAATCCAAATGATGATTGCTATAGAATTGCATCAGAAGACTTCTGAAGACAAGTGATTTGACAGCACAGACTCAGAATTCTTAGGTTACAGTGGCAAAATCCTATGGGCATAAAATGAGTTCATGTCTGTCATATGCTGCTATTTGTTCAGTCTTACTTTGATCTACTCACTAAGTAATTCATCCTCTATAGAACTGAGGGTGCAAAGGTAACTGGTTGGTAGTGGGTTAAAGAGGAAAGTGAAATCAGAAAAAAAGAAGGGGTTGAGGAGAGCATATGCAGATTGAAAATAAACTTTTTCTTAGCATTGATTTTCATTTAGTCACAATATTTTTATTTTCAAATAACATTAAACAAAAACATAAAATCTTTATATTTTCTAAAGGAGAACCAGAGGAATAACGCACTGTTCCTAGTCAAAAGTAATATTAACAGGAATATCTAGACGGTTTCAATGTGTTTATTTTAGTTAAATGATAGAGTTAGTTGCAACTAACTCTTGCTATATTTCTCCCATTTCAAAATAATTAACTATTGTAGCTAAAAATTGTAACTATTTTACTTAGCTGTCTTTGGTAGCATTTGAAAGTGAATGCAAAATTTCTGGACAAAATAGGAACAGACACATGGGCTAATATAGGAATATATACAATACTGTTAACTGTCCCAAGATTTTTCATTGATTACCTCTTCCATGGTGAAATTTCAGGCATAAAATTGGTTTGGGTTAGTACAAATTCTGTCCCAACATATACTTACCTGTAGTTTTTCCTAATAAATCAAACAAGCTCATATTTATGGTGACAAATATATTCTAGATTCATTATATCCATAGTTGCTAAAAATTTAGTTCCATGCCTTGGTATGATATTAGAATGTCCATGATAAGAAAAATAAGTCTAGCAAAATGAGGGTTTTTTTTTGTGTGTGTGTGAATTTAATTCCCTTCCTTCTTTTAAATGTTGAAATAAACTCTCCCTTTATGAAACAGTGGTAACAGTAGATGGTCGGTGTTGTAATGCGTGTTTAATGTTTTAAATGTAGCAAAATAAAAGAAATGCCACGCCTATGTTAGTGTTCTATTTATTTTCCATTGAAGAAGGACAGATTTTACTCATTTAAAAATATAAAAGTCTGAGACCAACTGCTCCATATTCTTTAAATGTTGTTATTTCTAGGTGACTTAATTAGACTAGAAGAGAAAACAATTGAATGTCAAAGATGCTTTTTAAGTTGTAAACTTTTCAAGTTATAAACGACTTGATACCATTTTCCTAATTAAAGAGATTTCTGAATTGAAAAGATCAGAGCTCCTGAGTAAATTTAGAAAGCATTTATTTTTTTTATTTTTATTTTTTTGTCATTTACAGAAAGGGGCTTTAAGAGCCTATGTTCCTTTGGCTTTAAGAGCTCTTTGCTATAACTCCAGAGTAATCATTTTCAGATGAATAAACTGGAGTTTGTCTTTAGAATTATCAGTTTTTCTTTTGTTATGGAATCTGAGGTTAGCCAGAATCCATCTGCAGAACATAGGTAGAAGGGAGAAATGCCTGACAATGTGAGGCAATCCTTAGTTATGTTAATACATGCAATTAACCATTTATACACACTTAAAAGCAGACAGCTGGGATGATGGTGTCTGCTACAAAAAACGTGTAATGAAATGTGCTTTACACATTTCATACAATTTTTCATACAAAAATTCCATCTTTGTATGAAATTTTACTATCCTTTTCATTTACTTGTTAACTCTCCACCTTCCTACTCCCTTTAGAATACTTAGTTTGAAGACATGACAATTCTTTATTTGGTCTGTCTCAGGAAGGGGGGAATCTTGTTATTTTTAAGGACTAAAAATAGCATTATAAGATTTGTTTTTATTTTTAAATATGAATATCGATTGAAGCTCTCAAATTAATCAATATCGTTGCCAAATTTTGTAAAATGCACTATCTTGGCCCTCTAATGATATCGTGCTAATATAAATGTGAAAACCAACCTATCAACATGTTTTCAAAAATACTTTTTATAAAAAACAGTACAATTTTGTGGTGTGTCCAAATATTCCTTTCTTTCTTACAGGATATTATTGGATCTGTCCAGTTTATAAATATTCCCTCCCTCCCCTCCTCTCACTCTCTCTGCAATTTTTTGATGTTTGTTCTTTTCTTTCCGTTCTCTAGTTTAGTTCTTATTAATTGATTCAGTGGATGACCTTTTGTGCAACATTATTCTACCTTAACAGCCTAGCCAGGGCCTCCGCGCCACCCAGTTCCAGCAACCTGGTTCTCCTGCGACCCCAAGCCTTTGAGATCCCTGGTTTTTCCTCCTCGAGACTGTCACATCGTTCCCCGCCAGAGACGCCAGTCGCCTGCCTCCTCCCTGGGGTGTGAGCAGGTCGGCTCTCCACACCGATCTAGGTGGTCGGACGCGCGCCCAGGGAGGAGCAGGCGGAGGGGCCCAGGTTGTCCCAGCTGCCGCGCGCCAGGGGATGTGGTTGGCCCAGAGCCTGGAGGCCAAAGGTGGGCGGGCAACATTCCTAGCGCGGTCTGGAGGAGAGGTACATAGGGCCAGCGTAACGACACTTGGAGTGCGAGCTGCGGCTGGGATAGGGGCAGCCTTTTCCAGCGGGCGCGTGGGTCACCTGGGAGCGGTTCTTCAGACCCGGTGCGTCGGAGGGAGGCTCCTGGGCGCTGGGTGGGGCTGGGCGCGGGCGGCGCTCAGGGGCCTGGCACCCGCTCGCCTCAGAGGCGTGGTCTTGAGCCCCTGTTTCTGGTGCGTAGAGACTGTAAATCACTGCACTTCTCACTCATCATCACCCCAGCTTTTCCTAGCTCGAATTCAGCCTCCAAGTCACGGTCGCAGGAAAGTACGCCAAGGGGAAAAAGCATCTGTCCCTGGGCCACCTTCTGAGCGTGGTGGAGTTCGCTTGGGGTTTGCTTAGGGTCGAAGAAGCAGAGAGGACTGACCCAGCCCTCACAGAGAAGAGGGCTGGAAAGTCCTGGAGAACCCGGCAGGGGAGGGGCCGCTGTTGCGGTTGGGAGACCAGGGTGCAGCGCTGGGGTAGCAGATTCCGAGATCCCTGAGGGTGCCTGTCTTGGTTTCTCGCAGTAGTCAGAGGCTCCCTGCTCTCCAGCTGCCCAGTGACTCGACTCAAGCCTAATCTTCAGCACCCCTTGGGACGACCTTTTTGATGCAAACCTCTGATTCTGTTTCGCAGGATCCTCCCCCACCGGCACCAGAAAATCTGACAAGAACTTGAGGTGTCAGCCCTGAGTAGTGAGACCTGCGGTCTGCGGGACAGCTGTGCCTGGAAGAGAAGGACGCTGGTGGGGCTGAGAGCAGAGCTGTCTTCTGGCCCCGTGGCCCCCCATGCCTCTGTCATGGCTAACAGTTCTAGGGGCCGGAATGGTCGTCCTGCACTTCCTGCAGAAACTCCTGTTCCCTTACTTTTGGGATGACTTCTGGTTCCTGTTGAAGGTGGTGCTTGTTGGAATTCGGCTGGAGAAGTATAAAAAGAGAGGGGAGCTGGTGACTGTGCTGGATAAATTCTTGAGTCATGCCAAAAGGCAACCTTGGAAACCTTTCATCATCTATGAGGGAGACATCTACACCTATCAGGATGTAGACAAAAGGAGTAGCAGAGTGGCCCATGTCTTCCTGAACCATTCCTCGCTGAAAAAGGGGGACACAGTGGCTCTGTTGATGAGCAATGAGCCGGACTTCATTCACGTTTGGTTCGGGCTGGCGAAGCTGGGTTGCGTGGTGGCCTTTCTCAACTCCAACATTCGCGCCAATTCCCTCCTGAATTGCATCCGCACCTGTGGGCCTACGGCCCTAGTGGTGGGCGCAGGTAGAGTATGGGGTGTGGTCTGCTAATACAGAATAGCAACCCATCTGCTTTCCTCCCCCCTTTTTTTTTCTGTAGGATAATTCATAACTAATACTTTGGGTGAGTGAAGTGTGCATGTTAAAAGTACAAAATAGTTTTATGATTCTGTGACTGGTGGCTTAACACCTACCTCCTCCTTTCAAGCACATACAGTTTCAGAAAACTTTTATGAAATCTCTACCTCCTACCATTTTGAGACAGGGACAGTTTTACTGCCATTGGTACCTTTAGTGAGTGCAAGAACACATAGAGAACTTGGTCAGTTCTAAATTTTATCAGCTCTGGCAAAACGATGAATAGGAAAGTTATCTTCATTGTGGCACACCTACCTACCTCTAATTACACTTTATCAAGGATGACTATGTTTGCAGAACAGATTATGTTTAATGGAAAGTGCATGAATTCCTTTCTTCGTGTCTGCTCTTATTTTATAAAGTCTGCAAGCTAGGACTTACCTGGCAAGATTGCCCTCCCACCTGTGAGCCAGAAGGTGGGCTCTTGGCTGAATCTAGGTCCCATTCTATTTCTTCTCCTGATCCATCCATGCATCCTTTTCTTTTATTCACTAAGTTCTACTCTTCCTCCTCCCCCTATGTTGGAGTTAGGACATCTTAGGCTACACATATTTACACTGGACTGTAAATAAAGCCTGTGGTTTAGTGGCTAATTAGTAAAGAACCTAGGAAGATGGGTTGTTTAAAAAAATAGAATTGAAATAAGAAAATTGATTCTTATTTGGTATAATCTAAATGGTTTATGAAGATTCTTCTTGCATGGGGAAGAATGGTGCAGAAAGAGGAAGTGCAAGGATCCCAATGAAAATATTTAAATATATTAGATTAATAGGTACATAGCCATACCTCGTATAAAGTTTTTAGACTCACAGAACAGTATGGAAAAATATATCACCGATGAACTCTAAGGCACAGGCCTTTCCAAATAACCTTTATCATACAATATTTGTATATCCGACAAAAATAAGTTAGGCTGTATACAGAAAGCAGGCTATCACTTTTCCTAGTTCTTTTCAGTTCAACTTATGGTCTGATAAAGTGGCAAATGTTTATTCTTGAGCACTGATTTTAAGCTTCTTTGCACTACAGGAGGAAAGGGTCTAGGAGCAAATGTAAACTCCAAGTTGTGCTAATAATTGATAAAGCTATAAGTTATGTTTAGAAGGGCCAACAAAGAGGGCCCCAGTATACCTGAAAGATTTCTATGGCCCAGGTGTTGAGGCCAAAGAAGCATTCCAAGGCTGCTTTCCTGAGAGATTCATCATAAAGAACATAGGACTGGTTACCTCTCAGAATAGAGCATTCAAACTTTTCTGTTGATCGAATTGTTGTTTAACTACGACCAATTAATTCTGCAGTTTTGCTCATGGCAGCTTTTACTTTGCTTGCTAATAATTAATTGCATTGTTTTCTTATTTTTGTTTTTAACACCAACAGTCAGTTTTTACATTTAAAAAAGCCAGTTTGAGATGCTGAAGTTTTAAACCAGACTATTTAGTTGATTGGCTCAGTAAGTAGGTTGCTGGAGAAGTGAACCATTCTTTCTGGCATACTTTCAAACATAAATAAGATACATGTTGTCCAAAGACTGAAAAATTCTATTTTAATTAACAGATTTTTATAATAAGATGTACCTTAGATCAGAATCACTTTTATACTTAAAACACTGTGTTGTTGGCATCTGGAGTCTCCTTGGTGAACAATATATACATATTGTTTTTAGCACATTAAAAAAAGATGAATCATGTGGCTCAGACAGATAAGCCAGACAGACCGGACTTTCATGTATGGTCTGCCACCTCTAGCTGTGTGGTTAAAGATAATGTCGTCAGTTACCCTGGATCTCACTTTACTTAGTTTTAAAATGGTGATGATACCAGCTGTTTCACAGTGTAATTCTGAGGATTAAATGATACACCTCCCATATAGTGGCTAGTTGAGTGCCTGGAATGTACTAAGTAGATCTTTAGTGAATTTAAATGATTTCTATTATGATTATAGAGTAATCCTGGGGCTTTTAACAAGGGATCTCATTTGGATTTTGCTGCTACAACCTTATTTGATGTTAGCTGTTAGAAAGAGTAGTATGTACAGTCATGAATCACTTAACGACAGGGATAATTTCTTAAAAATGTGTTAGGTGGGCCAGGTGCGATGGCTCACACTTGTAATTCCAGCACTTTGGGTGGCTGAGGTGGAACAATCATCTGAGGTCAGGAGTTTGAGACCAGCCTGGCCAACATGGTGAAACCCCATCTCTACTAAAAATATAAAAATGAGCCAGGCATGGTAGCAGGCACTTGTAATCCCAGCTACTTGGGAGGCTGAGGCAGGAAAATCACTTGAATCTGGGAGGCCGAGGTTGCAGTGAGCCAAGATTGTGCAACTGCACTCCAGCCTGGTGGTTAGAGTGAGACCGCCCCCCCCCCCAAAAAAAAAGAAATGTGTTAGGCAATTTTGTTGTTGTGTGAACATCATAGAGTGTACCACGCACACCTAGATGGCATAGTTTACTATACATCTAGACTCTGTGATATGGCCTATTGCTCGTAGGCTACAAACTTGTACAGGCTATTACTGTACTAAATATTGTAGGCAATTGGAACACAATGGTGGTAAGTATTTTTAAGTGAAAACAGAAAAGGAACAGTAAAAATATGGTGCTAGAATCTTATGGGACTACTATTGTATATGTGGTCTGTCACTGACTGAAATGTTGTTATCATCACTATGTGTTAGCAGTAAGTTAACGGCAGAGTTAGGATTCAAGCCCATGTTTCTCTGATACCATAATGTGTATTTCTCACATTCAGCCTTGCCACCTCTCTAAGGAGGCATAACCTTTCTTTACATTACTTTTGCTCCTGACAGTATTCAAGCATCATTCCCTTTCAGTAAATACATGTTCAACAGATACTATAAATAAAAACCCCACAGTCAGTGTCTCCATGACAGTAAAGAGGAAACCATGTACGTATCAGTGCTTAGAACACTGCCTTTTCTAGCTACTGAACCATGAAACCATTTAAACTTCCTATTAAAATCAATTGTTTTCTTTTGTAACAGAAGTAACTGTTGACCAAGCTGAGTCTAGGAATGAAAAAGACAAAAAATAAATGCCAAACAGCCTATTCTACTACATGCAAGTAGAAATTTAGAAATGTCCTGAAAAGTAAAATCGATATCATGTATGGACATCGTAGTATGTGGATAAGATAATAAAAGTTCACATGAGCTTTGTATTTTATCTATCAGCATACATAACACTTTCTATAAAACATAAAAGAGGCTGGGCATGGTGGCTCATGCCTGTAAACCCAGCACTTTTGGAGGCCAAGGCAGGTAAATCACCTAAGGTCAAAAGTTGAGACCAGCCTAACCAACAGGGTAAAAACCTGTCTCTACTCAAATACAAAACTAGCCAGGCATAGTGATGCATGCCTCTAATTTCAGCTACTCGGGAGGCTGTGGCAGGGGACTCTCTTGAACCTGGGAGGCGGAGGTGGCAGTGAGCCAAGATTGCACTGTTGCACTCCAGCCTGGGCAACAGGAATGAAACTCAGCCTCAAAACAAAAATAAAAACCTGTTTAAAAAGGCCTTTATTTTTCCTCTGACCTTTAGTCTTTAAAAAGCAATTGTCTTTATGGTTAAAAGTCATTTGGAGGATTACAATGGCTTGGTTGTTAACAAGAACGTTTGTCCTGTACGGTTTGAATGTAACAGTTCATGAAAACTAACAGTGCAAGGCTGCATGCATTATTGTGTGTTTATAGAGAAGACACAGGATTCTTACTTATTATGAAGAGAAATCTGAAATCCTTCAAAATATGTTGAACCATAAAATACTATCAAATCTAAATTGAAAGAGTTCAGGGTAATTGAATAGTCTTTTAAAGTTCTCTGTTTATACTTATAATGATTTAATATGTGGTATATTAAGAAAGAATGAAGAACAAAATATACACTATATACAGGTAAATCTGAAACCTTGTGGGTGCCTAGTATATCTAAAGCACTTTGTACCTTTTGGGAGTGATGATTAGTGACACTGACATCAACACGATAAATCCCAACCATATTGCCACCCTCAAAACCAATTACAAAATGAGCAGTAGAGAGTGGACAACTTTTTGCAAAAATATGCAAGTAAATTAAAAGTTACCAAGTGTTCACGTGGATCTCACAGTTTTTATTATGTCATTCATTCACTCATTCATCCAGGTAATAAATATTTGTTGAATATTTCCTTTGTGCTAAGTCCTGAAAATTTAGCAGTGAACAAAACAAACTTCCTCAGTTCAAGAGTTTACAACTAGTTCTTGAACTATTCCTCAAGGCTGCATCAATATCTGTTTGTGAATTGGCTAAGAGAACTTTATGATTGCAGGGAGTCACTGTAAATACACATAGAGCACCTGAGGCAGGTGAGCTCAATGGAAAAGGCACTGAAAGCAGATGGATAGAGAGAAGGTAAGAGAGAACAGGAAAGGGGTGGGGGAACAAGGGAGAAAAGGAGAGGGGAAGGGAGAAGATGGAGATGAGGGAATGAGCAGGAACAGAAAGGAAGAAAAAGACGAAGGTAAACCCAGCAGACTTTTATGATTTTGCATGATTTTGAAAATCTGGACTCCAGTTCCCATGCCACCTTGCCTAGATGTATGAGCTTGAGTAGATTATTTCCCCACTATAACTGGGCTTCCCTCATCCTTGAAATAAGGTTAATATTTACCTCTCATGGCCGTAAGTGTGTATCACCAAAAATAACACGTAAAAACATTTTGTAGTCTGTAAGGTACTTTAAAATGGCAAGGATTCTTATTTATCATCATCAGCATTATTATTATGACTAAGCATGCCAAAGGATATAATTGCATACAAATTTTAAATGATATAAAACACCCCAACATAGTTCTGTTTGTTCCAAGTAAAGATAAAAGCATAGATGAGTAGACGATAATCCTGGCAGCAGACAATATTAACAGTATCAGAGATGAAAAATTGGGGGAAAGCTCTAGGTTTAATCTCAAGCACTTTAATTTTCAATAAGTTTCCTAGTGAAATTTGGGATGCCATTTGATATTTGTTTTAATCCAAAATACACAGATATGAGACATCTGTAAGTATTTTTGAGTCTTCAGACTACGTGGGAAGGAAATAATAGTATTGTAAAAATTTTGACTTTTTAAAATTATCTGTGTATTAAAAAACTTGATGTCTTAATACTGGCAGTTTTTATTTTCATATTTTATGTAGCCTGAATGTGTATTTTTTCAGTTATATCAAAGTGTAATTGACAGTCTCAGAGACAATTGGACTATATAGTCTAGCAGTCTTAAATCAGAGAACACGTTTTAAGGCTTTGCTCTGCAACCTACTAAGCTGTGTTACCTTAAACAACTTACTTAATTTTTTACCATTTCAGTTTCTAAAATACAGCACTTTGCCTGTCTCCCCTTGAATCCATGGCAACTATTATTTTTGTTAGTAACAATAACAATATTTGCCTCGCAGTTTAGCTGAAACCTTTTCCTTTTACTTATTCCTAAAGACAGTTATCAGATACCAGCCCTGATGAAAACTTACCTATCACAGTGCACATTATCTGGCATGACCTATGAAACCTGTTTGGAATTGGTTCGATATAACTTATGAAAAATAGAATTTTTCTAAAATGTACCAAAACAATATGTTTAAGGTCCTGTTTCAAATAAACTACATTATGATTTGAAGCTCGATGGAAATGCCTGAATACATAGTTCCAGGAGGTATAACTTAAAAATAGAAGGCAAAATCATTATAAAGACTTTTCAGCCAATGATGGAATGCATACATGGTGATTGTCCCATAGGATTGTAATGCTCTATGTTTATTTTACCTTTTCTATGTTTAGATATAGTTAAATACACAAATACATATTACTATGTTAGAATTGCCTGCAATTTTCAGTACAGTAACATGGTGTACTGGTTTGTAGCCTAAGAGTAATAGGCTATATCATGCAGCCTAAGTGTGTAGTAGTCTATATCACTTAGATTTGATCAATGATTATCATTGGGTCTTGTGTGAATTAAATGTAAAGGAGCCAACAGAATACCAGGACCATAAAATATATTCAATAAATGGATACAATCATCATTTTTAATTGCATAATGACAGAGACAGATACCCATAGTAAAATGTCACTTTTGTCCAGGCCTCTTCATTTGAGATTTGTTGAATGGAGTGAAACCCACATAAGTGTGTTACACAATCCTAGTGAGTTGGGCTTAAACAGCTTTCTTGTCGTCTCCAGTAGCAATACAACCATAACTACTTCCCAACCCTCAGCGGCCAAGGTTGGAATGCTCTCAGACACAAGTTTGGAGTAACGTGGTTAGCTCTTCTGTGGCCAAAAAGAGGAGGGTTCTTCTACTGTTAATAACTAAGAGGGCATGAGGAAAGTAGCCCTCATGGGATCTGAGTCTTGCAGAAATACTACCTTAGTATTCACTGCCTTAAAAATATATATATATAATTTACTTACTAATGAGTCTGTCTGTAGGTTGCTTTGATCTGCATTTACTCTTCTAATTTCACCACTTTCTTACTAAAAAATAGCAAGCCAGAATGCAACGTGACTTTTTGTGCCATTTCAGTAATAACTATTCATTGGCAACAGGAAATGTGTTAGAAATAACATCAAATGAGGTGTTTGACTTTTTCTTTTTTGGGTAATTTTGCTTATAATAATAATACAATGTATTATTATATTATAATATTCTATCTGTTCCCTTCAAAAATGTGGGAACAACTGAGAGTGAAAATACATAAACCCACTTAGAAACTTGTGTACCTATAATCAGGGCAGTTAAATTATGCAGGGAAAAATGTGTTATTGAAATAGAAAGACTTGTGGTTCTGTTATTCATCAATTTTGTATTTCACTCCTCGAGAACTCTGCTATGCTAAGTGAGGAATGAAGTTCCAACTCACCCTGCCTAGTTATATACTTTTGGGCAGGAAGAGGAAGGGCATGGTGTGATGGAAACGAAACAGGACAGAATCAATAGAAGCACCTGGATTCCCAATCTGTTCAGCTCCCTTCCAGCATCTATGATCTCCTCTTTTCATCCTTCAGCTCTCTACTTAATGAAGTTGAGCTCATTAAATGTCATCATCATCATCTTGATCATCATCACAACCGACAGTAGTAGTAATAACAACCACCACCACTGCAGTCACCATTTTAAGAAGGACTGACTCTGGGTCAGACACCATAATGAATGGTTTACATAGACCATTTAATTATCCCAACAACTGTATAAGTTGTATGGAGTCACTTTTCAAAAGGGAGGCTCAGAGAAATAAAGCGACTTGTCCAAGGTCACACAACTAGCAAGTGTCAGAAGTGGTGTTTGAATCCAGGTTTTCTAGCTGAAAATCCTATACTCTAGGGAATAAACCCAGAATTTCTGTACTGCCTTCTACTTTCATACAGTTTTTATTCATAAACTTCTCAGTCCCACTTGACATATTTCTCTTTCTGCTGTTTTGTGATCAATCTGGGTTACAGATTTCATGAAAGTAAGAGTTTTTCCCCTAATGTATAGCATTACATAACTAACCCAATGACTGACAGTTGGCTTTTTGAGGGAACCAGATACTGATTTATGTTTCCAGGAAAATGTTTAATGCAAAACTCTGAATTCAGATTCAAAGCAGAATATATCGTGTGATTATTTTTAAAGTTTTCTTTAAAAAATTAGAAAGAAATATAATTGCTTTAGGTGTAAAAGTCCATATTTATTTTTATGTACAGTACCTTAGCATTCTGATCTGGAATTTTTTTTTTTTTTTTTTTGAGACAGAGTGTTGCTCTTGTCCAGGCTGGAGTGCAATGGTGCGATCTCGGCTCACTGCAACCTCTGCCTCCCTGGTTCAAGTAATTTTCCCACTTCATCCTTCTGAGTAAATGGGATTACAGGCACCCACCACCAAGCCTGGCTAATTTTTTTTGTATTCTTAGTAGAGATGAGGTTTCACTATGGTGGTCAGACTGGTCTCAAACTCCTGACCACAGGTGATGCACCTGCTGTGGCCTCCTAAAGTGCTAGGATTACAGGCGTGAGCCACCAGGCCTGGCCGATCTGGATTTATTTTACGTTTGACAACATTATTTCTTCCTTCTTGCCATTCATTTCTTTTATGAGGTAATTTTGTAGTTTTAGAGTTAATTAATGTATAGTTTAGATGACTAATTCTACCATCCACCAAATTGTGAGCTTGATGTATGAGTTTTCTAAGGCTGCTATACTGAAGTACCATAAACTTGGTGGCTTAAAACAAAAGAAATTTATTCTCTCACAGTTCTCAGGGCTAGAGACCCAAAATAAAGGTGTCAGCAGGGCTATGCTCCCTTAGAAGGATCCAAGAATTTTTTCTTGCCTCTTAGATTCTGGTAGTTTCCAGTAATATTTGGCTTTCCTTGTATTAACTCCAAAAGGCTAGTGGGGTACTATTGTTTAGTATCCCCATGAATTTTAATATAGATTTTAAGATAAGCTATATAGCATTTAGAAATCCCTTGGACCTTCTAAATGTATAGCATATTATATACATAAGGAAATGAAATCAGAATTGCCATGTAGAATATAAAAGTTGAACTTTATGTCAGAGATCCATGCTAAAGTAAGAGAGTGGTGAATTCAAGAAGAATTTAATATAAATAATTGTATGCCTCTCTACTCTGGAGAAAAAAAATGATTCTTCACTTGCTTACACTAAAGACTATATGAATGATGACATTTTGTTTCTTTTGTAACACACAGAGTGTCGAGTACCTCAATGCTTAATTATTTTCTCATCAAGGACCCTTTCCCACCTTCTTTCTCTCTTGTTTTCCACCACTGCTCCCCTCTGGAACAGATGACATTTTTTTTTTCGTGGGTTAATGTGCAAATCAAGAAGGTCTGGTTCAGTTTCACAGATTAATTCAATGTAGTCTTAACTCAACAGTTGTTCCTTTGTTATCCTTGTATCAGATCCTTCCTAAGAAACGTGTCCCTTTTTCTTTCTGAACCTTAAATTGTGACCTAGGCCCTTGATCTTGCCAGGGTTCGTAAGTCCTTCAGTCCTGAAGACACCGATTCTTCAGGCTTTTCTATTCATCCTTCTTATCTGCTGGACTTTGCTTTTACCCAGGCCTTGCATCCTACTGCAGCCGATGGAGAGTCCACTCTTACCTGCCAGTCACACCCTCCCTTGCACCATGGGTCTCACTGCCTTTTCTGGAAGGCATTCTTTTGCCCCTTTTGCTTTCAAAGGCTTTTATCTTTAATTAATGTGATCCAGAGAAATTCTCTGAGTCCCCTCACTTAAAATTTATTTGGCCTGTACCTAGTACGTATTAATTGCTTTTCATTTTAATTTCATTTTTTATTTTTATGGATTCAGGGAGTACATGCGCAGGATTGTTACATGGATATATTTCTTAATGGTGAGGTTTGGGCTTCTAATATGCCTATCACCTGAACTATGAATTGTAAACATTGTACCCAGTAGGTAATTTCTCAGTCTTCACCTCTCTCTCCCACCCTCCTTCATTTTTGGAGTCCACACTCACTTAAGTTTGGCTTTAGAATGATTTCTAAACCACAATGATCTTGTGATTTCAGAGCAGTCAGGGGATACTCCCAAATGTTTTACAATACAATGGAGCTGAACAGTAGCCTACAGGCAGCGTTTTGGAATAACTAGCTACTGAACTGTGCTTCAAGGAAAATGTTTAGTGCAGTATCCTAAATTTAGATTCAGACAGAGTTTTAAATAGTTGTATTTAAAAATTGATGGGTTGAAACCCATAAATTGCATAATAGAGTCTCTCAAATTCAGTCTGAATTGGACTGCTTGCATTGGTCTGTCAGGTGATAACTAAATTTTCCTTTCAGTTGGTCCTGTGACTGTGATATTACTTATCCAACATGAGAAGTAAATCAGCTTTTTATTTACATTTGATCCCTGTTTCAATACACAAAAGCAAATCCAAAGTGAATGGTTTGAGATTTAAAGTTTGCTTACCTCTTCCCAACCCTTTGGCTTTTAGATTTGCTTGGAACTGTAGAAGAAATCCTTCCAAGCCTCCCAGAAGATATCAGTGTTTGGGGGATGAAAGATTCTGTTCCACAAGGTGTAATTTCACTCAAAGAAAAACTGGGCACCTCATCTGATGAGCCCGTGCCACGCAGCTGCCATGTTGTCTCATGCCTCAAGTCTACTTGTCTTTACATTTTTACCTCTGGAACAACAGGTATGATCCAATTCTTTTTAAGGATAAAGTGGATGCAACAAATTTGCAAAGCAACAGTGTTGGGCAAATTTCTATCATGTGGAGTGACCAAACATCTGAGAAAGCATGCTTGCAAGAAGATGTAAGGATCTCAGAAGGCTAGAAATTTCATGGAAAGTTAATTATTTTAACTTTTACATGACAAGTTATCCTGCTCATTTGGCATTTGTCCCATTTGACAATATTTTCTTAAAGTTTGGTAGTACAAAGGGCACGGGAGTATCCGAACACCTTGATCCAGCCTTGCTGCTCAGTGTATGATACTTGGCTTTTTGGGCAAGATCTTTGTTAGCTTCTCTAATCCTCAAATTTCTGACATCTAAAATGAAGAAATTAGTTAGTTTAAATAGTTTCTACTTACTTTTTGGATTTAAAAAAAATGTGTTAATCTGCTTGAAAACAGTTCTTTATATTTAGTGAAGGTTATTAAATCCTAAGCATAATCCAGCTATACCTGCATTTAGGCACCTGTAACTGGCTTTCCTGATTTTGGTTAGGGTTATTGAATCATGTGACAATAACCTTGAAGGAAATCTTGAAGGCATTGCAGGTTTGGACTAAGTTGCAAAATAGAATCAAGTAGCTAAACTTTGTTTTTTAAGTAAACTACAGCAATAACAAAGAAAAATAAAACTGTCTGAGAATTCAAAAGAAGGGCCTGGCACAGTGGCTCACATCTCACAGCATTTTGGAGGCCAAGGTGGGAGGATCGCTTGGGGCCAAGTGTTTGAGACCAGCCTGGGCAACATAGTGAGACCCCACATCCACAAAAAATTAAAAAAAAATAGCCAGGTATGGTGGCATGAACCTGTAGTAACAGCACTCAGGAGGCTGAGGCAGGAGAATCATTCATCCCAGAAGTTTAGTGTTACAGAGAACTGACTGTACCACTGCACTCCAGCCTTGGCAACAAAGTGAGACTAAGCCTTAAAAAAAAAAAAGAAAGAAAAGAAAGATAATTAAAAAGAAATGTTAAACTTAACTGATTTCTAGGAAAAACTGAATGGTATTAATGGTAGCCTAAATAGACTTTTATTATTAATTTGAATATGATTGGTGATTTGACTTAGACAAATCGAAAATGTTCTGTTATTAATTTCTTGTGCATAGGTAGAATTGTAAGCAACTACTATTGCATAGTCAAATTTTTCTTACATTTAAAAAAACTATTCAGTGCCTAATTGTGATCCCTTTTAGACTGGAGAATAGAATTTTTTTTTTTTTTACTATGATTAGAACAGTTTTGATAAATGAAAGTGCTAATATATGTGTGGCTACTCTGTCCAGACTCAGAGAGCTTTTCTCTGAGATTCTTGGGGCTGCCTAATCAGGTCTATTAAATAATAACAGGTCTAGAAATTGGCAGATTGAATAGATACATAGTCTCTTAGGACAAAAAGAATGGAACTAGAGATGACAGCTACAAAATTTTAAAAACGAGATGATGAATGAGTGTGGTGGCAGACACTGCAGACCCAAGAAGCTGAAGCTGAAGCTTATGGTGAAACCTTGAAGAAAATTCATTTGCCCCCACCAAACCACAGAAAGGCTCAGAAATTGTGTACCAGATACCTCAAAGAATAGACAATAAATGTGAAACTACAAACAGGAAACTTTTGGGAAGTGTGTTTAAGAAGGAACCACATTATAAGGACACATGCACACAAATGTTCATTGCAGCACTGTTTACAGTAGCAAAGACTTGGAACCAACCCAAATGCCCATCGATGATAGACTGGATAGGGAAAATGTGGCACATATACACCGTGGAATACTATGCAGCCATAAAAAACAATGAGTTTGTGTCCTTTGTAAGGACATGGATGAACCTGGAAACCATCATTCTCGACAGACTGACACAAAAACAGAAAATCAAACACCGCACGTCCTCACTCATAGGCAGGTGCTGAACAGTGAGAACACATGGACACAGGGAGGGAGCATCACACACTGGTGTCTGTGGTAGGGAAATAGGGAAGGGACAACAGGGGGTGGGGAGTTGGGGAGGGATAACATGGGGAGAAAGGCAGCAAACCACACTGCCATGTGTGTGCCTATGCAACAATCTTGCATGTTCTTCACATGTACCACTAAAATGCAATTAAAAAAAAAAAAGAAAGAAAGAACTGTAGCCCTGGATTGCTGCTTCTACCCTGATAGAAGTCCTGAGGCTTATTCTCTGGAAAAGATGAACTTCTAGAAATATCTGGAAGAACAGAGGTTGAAAAAGTAGGGGATATAAGAGGAAGTCTTTCTTTCTCTCTAAATATGTATATACGTATATAGATAGATAGATATGCATATATATAAAAACTTCTCTTTAATATACATAACTTCTCTTTAATACTTGACTCTTTTATTCTTCAAGATTCTTGTCTGAGGAATCTGAATAGCCCACATGTAAAATTGAAAGACACTGATAGTGATGGATCCCCCAATAGAATGTCCTGGACAATGAAAGCAACTAGTAAATAAGTGGTCTTCAGGCACAAAGATTCTAGTTAATATTTTGTTTGTTTATACTGTGTTTTTGCATTTGCATCTTAAAATATAAACTGATAGTCAAATGTCTCCAGACATTTGAAAAAATCCTCCTGAATATATCATAGTTTGAACTGAGACCAAAACAATCCAAAGATTAAAAGGATGTTGGAGAAAACTGACAAGATAGAAAGGAGAAATTTTCAAAAGATTATTATTGCTAATATTCTGGAAGATAGGGGCAAAAAAGTGTCAATAATGTAAAAATAACATAATACAAAAAGAGGAATATTCAGAGAACACAAGTGTTGGAAAGTAAATCTCTCAAAAAGTAAAGCAAAAGGTAAGAAAAGGAAAACAGAATAGAAAAGATTAGGAAATTAGTGATTCAGACCAGGAGGGCTGATCTTCAAAAAATCAAGAATTCCAAAGATGAAAGGATGAACACACAAATAAATGTAACAGAAAAAAGCAATGGGCAAAAAGAACAGAAATAAAGAATGGAAGAGAAGTGGGGGGGGGGGTGAAAATTACATTTTTTCAAATTCAAAAGTATCTAGAACTGTAAGACCTGAGCTTTTAGACTGAAAAGATCTACAATTTTCCCAGTGCAAAGGATAGATGAAACTGGTCCCAGTACAAGTCGTCATGAGATTACAGACTACTGAAAACTAATAGAAGATTCTAAAAATAGAAAAAATAGAAATACTGTGTTTCATCCAAAGGAAAAGAAATCAGAAAGACTGACAAGTCCCCAATATATATACTGGAGGTCAGAAGACTATGGAGCAATGCTTTAAAAGTCCTGTATAAAAATAGCTTTTTATCTAGAATTCTGTACAAGCAGCCATTCAAGTGTATGGGTGGGAAAAAAGACATTTTCAGACACATGAGGACTCACAAAAACTTACCTCCCAAATACTCTATCAGACAGCTACTGAAACCAAATGTGCACTACCACTGTATTAATTTCTAGAACCTTAGACCTATCCAGAAAGGCCGACTATGAAATTACATAGCATTTAAGATCCAGTCTTACTTAGCAACCTGTGAAAGGAGTGTTGCTAAAGTCAGCATGGCCTCTTTTACAAAGCAGATAGATTACTTTGATATATTTTGTGTCAGTTGCTAGGGTAGTTGTTATCAGCATTGTCTTCTATTACTTCCTTTCTAGTTATATGAATATGTATGTATATGTATATGTATATGCAGGGGTGTGTGTGTGTGTGTGTGTGTGTATGTGTGTGTGTGTGTGTGTGTATATGTATTTCCTGTTCTTTTCTTCTTTTCCAGGTTTACCAAAAGCAGCTGTGATTAGTCAGCTGCAGGTTTTAAGGGGTTCTGCTGCCCTGTGGGCTTTTGGTTGTACTGCTGATGACATTGTTTATATAACCCTTCCTCTGTATCATAGTTCAGGAGCTATCCTGGGAATTTCTGGATGTGTTGAGTTGGGTAAGCCTTTATTTTCTTTCTGATAAGTTTACAAAATGCCTAATAATTAGAACAAGTGTTTACTGACATTTGAAAATTTATCAGTAGAATTTAGAGTGATTATATGCATATTATTTCATTATAATAAAATATTTATTTTTTAAAAAAAGCACACAATTTTATGGCATATTCAGTGTTTTCCTAAAGTCAAAAGACCAGTTTTTTGAGGATTTGTCCATGTAGTTGGAACTGGCTATTGACTGGGCTTCTCTCTCCTTGTGGTCACTCACCCTCACACAACCTACCCCCATATTCCTCAAATGGTGATAGAAATGTTCCAAGGGAGGGTGTATGGAAGCTGCAGAAATCTTAAGGCCTAGTCTTAAAAGTCAATAGATTATTTCACCTTCATCCCATTGATTAAAGCAAGTCATAGGCCAGCCTAGATTAAAGATTCCAGGGCTAGAGAAATAGAAGCCACCTCCTGAAAGGAGATGGAGCAAATTTACACAGCAAAAGTAAGAGCCTTGAAGAAATTGCTGAGGCCATCTTTGCAAACAATCTGCCGTAGACACTCAGTAAATTAGTTGGTAGGGCTTGTGACTCAGTAGATTCCATTCATAAAAACATGCAAGATAATGCGTCAGTTTCTAGGCCTAAAATAATATACAAACAGTAGAGATCACGTGCTACTTGTATATGTCTAAAATGCTGTAATTTTTAGAATAGAATATTTAGAATGTGATTAGTATCCGTCATAAATAAAGAGGAGAGTAAAGACATTAAAATCTTCTGTAGATGTACACTGTGGTCAAAATCAGGTTCCGCAGTCATTGATGAACTTTTTTGTTAGTGCTATCTTGCTAAGTCAACCTAACTAACAATTGACCTCAAGATATGTTGAGGCTGCTTTAAGGTTTGAAAAATGAATCATATGTATATATTCAAGTTGAAAAGTAAGTGAATATTCTTGGCTTCTATGAAGAAGGATGACTCTTATCTATAGTCATGCCCTAATACTCTAACCCTCAATGAACAACATGAAAGGATGCTTAAGAGCATTGAGTCAGAGAGCTCTGAACCCAATCCCCACTCCATACTTTTTAAAGTGGGTGACCTGAAGCAAGCCACATAGTCTCTCTGAGCTTGTTTCTTCATCAATAAAATAGGGATAGTGTTGCTAACCCCACAATCGTTGTGAGGATTACCTAAAATAAAGTACTTAGCACAGTTCCAGAGAAATGGAAAGCACTCAATATGTGGTAAACTTTGACTGTTGCTTTTGTCCTGTGTATTGCAATATTTTGAACAGAGGTTTTTCATAATAAAGTCTGTGTTTCCAAATGAGTTTGATGTAAATTATTGATGATGAGTTATTAAAGTTATAAAAGTAAGCAAACAGGTTCTAGACAGAGCAACATCATTTATGTTTTATGTTCATTCTTCCCTTGAATGTTTTTCCCTAGTGCCTGTTTTTGTCTTTCCTTATAGGTGCCACTTGTGTGTTAAAGAAGAAATTCTCAGCAAGTCAGTTTTGGAGTGACTGCAAGAAGTATGATGTGACTGTGTTTCAGTACATTGGAGAACTTTGTCGCTACCTTTGCAAACAACCTAAGGTAGGCGTAATCATTATCAGAAAAAAAAAATGTCAGAAAGAATAAGTATTGAGATATAAAAAGTTATTTTCATTCATTTGTTTATATTCTACCTTCTTTCAGAATATAATTTATCTGACTTACAAAGATGCATGCAATATCCCCCAAGACAAACTGAGACAAATGAGAGAGAATAAAAAGAGAGCGATCCAAGAATGTACTAATATGCTTTGTACTGTAGCAGGATAGGACAGACCCAAAGACTTTGTGTTTAGACTATTTATAATTTCTACAAACATAACATGCATCAGATTATGAAATTGGATGCATGCTGTATTTACATAAAACAGTTATTCTAAGGTTAAAATACTCTTAAAATGCTGTTCTTTAAAAAAAAACTTACCACTCACACTGATTATAACTTACTTTTCTATTTTTTTCTTTTGAATAAGTGATTATAGTCAAGATATCTTTTTGATTTGTTTTACTTTAAATTAAAAAAAAAAAAAAAACACGCACATTGCTTTGATTTGCACTTGTCTCCTTACCTAAAGAAGTCATTTTCGCTTTCTTTTGATCAACTGCCACCATCTGAAAAACAGATAAGCAGGGACAGTTGAAATAGCCTGAAGTTTATCTTTATTGGTTCATTTTTTTTTTTTTGCCCTCAGAAGTTATTTCCTTTTTCCTAGTTTCGTTTCTCTCTACAAATGCCTCCTCTTAAACTTTATGATTTTCTAAGCATTCTTGAGGCTATAAAGAAGTGACTTTCTTTAATCAAATTTATTTCTTTAATTATATTATGATTACAAATTATTTCTCTTTAGTTATCTGATTATTTTAAAAATCAAATCTACATCAGCCCCTTTAAGAATGACAATAGAGTCGATATTGCCCTATGTGGGGTGGGGCAACAGAACCTTGGCCTTTCAGACCCCCGTTTCCTAGACTAGAGGATCTCTCACTTATCACCTCTGCCATCATCACACCTGCTTAAGGCATGAATGGTCTGCTGCCGTGCCTTCTCTTCTTCTCTTTGGCTAAAATATGGACATGTAATTCTTCAATTAATTACCTAGAGCATAGCTAACAGTAGGCTGGAGGGATTTAAATAAGACTTTTTAAAGATATGGAATTACACAGGGAAGATGGACACAGACAAAATTGTGAATTTGGATACTCTGATGTACAAAATGCTTTGATTCATTTAGAGCTTGGAGTTTACCAAGGAGAAACCTAATGTAGAGCTTCTGACCCACCTCCTTGTGGCAGAAGCCATCCTTCCTCATTTTTTGTCTAGAGTGCTTCAAATAACTATAGATTCCACAGATTCATAACTAAGACAGAGGGTTCCAGAGAAATATTTTACTTTGTTGTAATTTTTTTCTCTTCAAGGAGACCTTGCTTCATATAAGGAATGTAGTCTTAACCTGAGGAATCCCAATAAAACAATTAAAATGCCACAACCTTACATATTTTCTCTTCTAGTTTTCACTGTACTTTTTGGTAATATGATATTTGGATTAGGTTAACTTAGGGAATTAATGCTCTCCCGTAAGATTAAGGTCACCTTCAGATGAGATTTTATGACTTTAGTACAGAACACAAGATGCTACCTAGTGAAGTTCATCTGTTTTCTAAGCCATGTGCCCCACCACTCCTGTGTCCTCTCATTCTTTAATAGTGACATCAGTTTGTATAATGTCATTGTTCGGTAAATATTTATTGAATGATTGAATACATGCATTTGCTTATTTTTTAAATGTGCCAACTTAAATAATGCTGCATTTAGTATCTTGATGCAATAGAGCTAATATAGGTTTTCAGAAGTGAATATAAATAGCCAAACACTATGGATGCTTTCGTGATTTTTATAAAATATTTCTAAATTGCGGTTCAAAGTGGTTGAAGTGATTTAGAATCTCATGCACATTGTAGGAATATGTCTGTTGCACACTGTCTGTCAGTACTGAGTGTTATTAAAAATAGTGGTTTCCAGCTGTGCTTCTTAGAAAACTAGAAGCTCTTTTAAGTCCCCTCATAAGTCCCTGGAACATGGTGAGTAAGAGTAAAAGCAGGCCCCTCCAAGGCCCACTCTTTCGAATATCATGAGTTAAACCCAATTTCCTGAGCTCCTCAACAGGACTTCCTTTGAACAAAGGACACCTCAGTGGTTTTCAATTAGAAAAAGTAAATTTGATTATTTAATTTTGTTTATAATTTTATAGACTAGAAACAAAACTAATATTAATATGCTCTGCTAAGATGACCGGGAAGGCAGGACAGTTTCCAGTTGTATTTCCTTTTTTAAAATGCCTCTTTTATGTCTCGTACTCATTTATTTCTTTGGTACATAATGTTTCACCTTATCCATTTGAATCTTTATACAGTTTATTCATGTAATAAAGGCATTAATAGTTTTTCGTATTGGTTACACATCTTTTCTCAGTGTTTTCCTTTGAATATTTTAATGAAATAAAATATTCTGTTTACCTCTCTGAATCTGTATTGCACTAATTTGAGAAAATATTATAGTTTCAGAGAATATAAGAGAACTGAGAATTGAAAACAGAATACCTGATTGCTTTTTAATTAATTTAATTTTCAGGGCTGGGCATGGTGGCTCATGCCTGTAGTCTCAGCACTTTGGGAGGCTAACGTGAGCAGATCACTTGAGGTCAGGAGTTTGAGACCAGCCTGGCCAATATAGGGAAACCATCTCTACTAAAAATACAAAATTATTTTTTGTAAAATACAAAAATACAACATGGGGAAACAATCTCTACTAAAAATACAAAAATTAGCCACCTGGTGTCGAGCACCTGTAATCCCACCTACTCAGCAGGCTGAGGAAGTATGCTTAAGCATGCTCAGCATGCTTAATTAAGCCCATGAGGCAGAGGTTTTGTGAGCTGAGATTGTGCCACTGTACTTCAGCCTGGGTGACAGAGCGAGACTCTATCTCAAAAAAAAATTAATTTTTAATTTTAATTTTTAAGCCGCTTTGAAGAAAAAAATGATGTTTATGAAATAATCTGCAAATACTTACCTGAATTCAAACTGAGGAGGAAATAGGAAAATAAATATTGCTTTACCCAAAGGAAAACTTAATAATTTTTTAAGGCAGAGATGCATAATATTACCTAATCTCCTTTGTTGACCTCACACAAAATGAGCATGAGCTGTTCTTGGCATTAAAAATCAGGAAAAGGAGAAAGTCATTCTGTTATGACATCTTTTTCCTTCAAGGAGATCTTGCATCTTTGCTGTTCAATATTCCTTTCAATGACCTTCCCTTGAAAGGAAGGGGCAGTTTCTACTGCACAACCAGCATCAGGGGATTCAGGTAGAGCCAGAGAATAAACACATGACATGGTCCTGGTTCTCACCTTCAAAGAATTACAATTGAATGTCTTATAAGCTAGAGTTTGAAGTCCCACAGACAGTTATTTAAAAGAAAGCAAAACCATGTGTTTTCTAAATAGATTCAGATTTGTTGACAATCTCAGGGTAAGTAGCATATTCCAAAGGAAATTTACCTGCAGGCAGAAGTCATAGTGAAAGTTGAATGTTGATGTGTAGATGTGCAAAGACTCCCTAGGATTGGCTTTCTCTGGTCAGAAGCATTTATCCATTTCTGTCTCTCAAACATGCGCCCCATCCCCCACTTTTCTTTTTCAAAACTCCAGTTGCAAAAGTTTCTTTGGCATAAATATTGGATGTACCGCATTAAAAATGCTGGCAGCAGCATTACCTTCAGAAAGAGACTGACTCCTCTTAGTCATGGTGAGATGAGGTTGTTCTTCTCTTCCCCTGAGCCTAGGAAAGCAGCTCTCCCCCACTTTTAATATTCCAAGTTTTCTATATTACTGGAGCACCTTCATACAATCTAATTGGGTCTAGTTCTATATTTTCTTAATATTAATGATGTCTTTAATATTAACTGGTGAAGAATATGTTGGAACTCTACACATCAGTGATCCTCTGGGGGAGTCCTGTTGCAGAGTTTGTCTTATATAAATAATTCTATCTAACACAGTCAACAGTTAGCCATATCTAGGGATATATCTAGGGATAGGACTATATATGTAACTTGTTCATTTACTCATTAATTCATCCATTCATTTAAGTAATATTGTAGGATTATATCTACATGGACCCACAGGACAAATCAGATTGCTTCTCTCATAGAACTTATATACTCTTTGATGAGGGGGAGAGAAAATAAACCCAGAAAACACAGAAGGAAAGTAATTACAGGCAATGACAAGTGTTATGAAGAAACAAAACAGGATGCAATGATGGAGAATGATGGGCGGTGGGAGTAAAACATTGCTAATTAGATTGGGTAGTCAGGGAAGACTTCACAGAAATAGTAACCTGTGAGCCGAGGACCTGATGTGACAAGTGAGATCCAGCACAGAGAAGTTGGGAGGTTGCAGTCATGACAGAAGAAACCGAAAATACCACCTGAATGTTTGAAGAGAAGGAGGGTATGCTGGGCTATCCATTGAGTAGATCTTGTAGGGCTTGAATCTTGGTAATCTTGGAGGAGAAACTTATATTTTATTCTCATCAGAGTAGTTGTAAAAAGATGAAGAAAACACTGAGAAAAAAAATCATGCCACTTTGGGATCTATTTTGAAGGAAAGCCAACAAGACTTGTTAGGTCAAGGGTAGGAAGTGAAGGAATGGGTAGAATCAAGGATAAGTCCCAGGTTTTTGGTTCAAACATCTAGGTAAATTATGAACTATTTGCTGAGATTTAAAAAAACCTGAGATTCAAGGGATTAATTTTTTTTTTTTTTTAGATTTGTTAAGTTTGATATGTTAGGCATCCAGGTAAAGCAGCTAAATAGGCAGTTGGATGTAGGCATCTGAAGCTTGAGTTGTACAAAAGACAGGACCTAATTAATAAAGCAAGGACCAATATCGTGATGCATATATGATGTGTATTTTTCAAGCTGCTATTTGTAGTTTGACATTTAGGCTATATAATTTGTCTATAGTCAATGCAGAACACTCACATTTCGACATTCTCAAGGCATAATCTATACTTATTAGTAACAAATTTTCTAAAAATTATATCTCTTTTTCTTATTTTGTTTTCTTAAAAGCTAAGGAATTCCCTGGAATCCAGGAAACATCCTTATCATTAGGAATACTTTTGGTAAAGCATATTGAAATTTGACAAAATGTCTTACACTTGTCTCCCGTTATAAAAAGAGAGGTACTTTTAAGTACCTGTGTACTCAATAAATATTTTTTATTCATTTTTAAACTACAAAAATCATGTTAAATCTTTCATTAGTAATGCTTAGACAATTCTGCAGTGAGCGCCTAAGAGTTTACAGGATTTTCTATTTTTTCATTTTGTTTTGTTTTTCTGAGAATGACAAAATAAAAATTTTGGAACACAAGAAGTGAATTATGGCAGTGTGAGAATTTATAAGAGTTAAATTTGAAAGAAAACCTGCTTTGTTTTCTCCAAGGAATCTCTCATTCCTTTCAAGAGTTTTCTTTGTCATATCTAGATATGATATGGTATTGAAGAAGATTCAGCAGTGCAAGAGAATAAAATTCCAATAGGAGAAATCGAATGACGCTAAATTGATGTTGGTATCTTGAACTTGTTTGTTTGTTCATTTGTTTTACCAGTTACTTTTTGAATGGGACCAAAGACAGTCATAGGCTGAAATCGTGGCTTTACCTTGTACCTGGTTAAATGCATTCCATTTATTCTTTCGTTTCTATTGAAAATGGACATATTAAAGGGCTGGGCGTGGTAGCTCACACCTGTAATCCAAGCACTTTGGAGGCCAAGGCGGGTGGATCACCTGAGGTCGGGAGTTCAAGAAAATGGACATATTAAAAATGTTTGCTCTTTAAGCATATTTTTATTTTCTTAGTTTCTATATAACTTCAAATGTTTTATCATCTTTTCCCTTTCTCGTGTCCTGTAAAAGATGTAGTCTATCAAAGTATTAAATTTTGGAAAACTTTCCCCACCACATTTTTTAACTTTTAAAACATAGCATTTTAAAATTGATGTAAACTTTAATTGTTATCAAGACATTCTGACATCGTTTCATTACAATTTTCTGTTGCTTTCCAAACAATTGATTTTGTCTCTAAGATCTAGTTAGTTAAAGATGTTTATATATTTTATTATTATTTCTATTCCCCAAATATCTGAAGCATACTATTACATGGTTGGGAAAGTAATCTCTCTTTCATAACCCAGTTTTCCTTAAATAAGTCAAAGACATGTTTATATTATCATAATAGATATAAAAACATTTAGAAAAGTTGGTAAGGTGCCAGAAACTCTTTTCTGCTTAGAAATTCTAAATGTAGAAATATGAGGGGCTAACATAAATAGCTGTTAGCAACCTGAATGCTAGTGGAATTACACAGATATTTGTGAATATTTTGGAGTGTTTTAGAACTATGTGTATATATTAAAAGCTCTTTATAAGTGCTAATTTTAATACTTAATGATTCACATTTCATATGTAGCAGTGCATGTAAAAAATATATATCTTTTCCTATCTGTCCCTTATGCCATCCATGCTAATTCCACTGAGGACACATATGTCCCTTCTTTGTAAAATTTCTCAAGAAATTTAGCTTTATGTAGAAATCCATCTGACAGTACGTTGGCCACGGAATCTAACGACATAGGCTCAATTTCAAGCTCTTGTTGTTTGACTTTAGTTGCTCACTTGTCTTCTTTAAGCCATAATTCCTGTCTTTATATAAAATAATTAACAATACCTACTTCTTCTAATTGGCCCTTGATTCCCATAATTCAGTTATGAGACACGTGAAAAACTATAAACAAGGAAGCTGAATACAAATGGAAGGATTTTAAACAAAACGTAGGTTGAGTGCAGTGGCTCATGCCTGTAATCCAGCACTTTGGGAAACCAAGGCAGGAGGATTGCTTGAGGCCAGAAGTTTGAGACCAATTTGGGCAACATAGTGAGAACCCCATCTCTACAAAAAAAATAATTAGCCAATGTTGGTGATGTGTGCCAGTAGTAGTCCACCACGCTACTGGCTAGGCTGAGGTGGCAGGATCATTTGAGCCCAGGAGTTTGAAGCTGCAGTGAGCTATGATTGCATCACTGCACTCCAGCAGCCTGGGTGACAGAGTGAGAACCTGTATCAAAAAAAAAAAAAAAAAAAAAAAGTAACGTTTTGCATACATGTCTTTATAAAATTAGAGTAATTTTGTAGGTGTTGAAAAACTAATTGGCCTTTGACTAATAAAAATCATACAATACTGATTGTAAAAGTCCATGTAAATAGATCATTATCATTTTAAAATAAAACTTTAATAATAAAATATTCACAATTTTATAGTAGCCGGTCACAAAAAGGCTAAATATAAAAAACCAGAAACCCTAAATATATGCCTATCTCTGTCTCCTCTTAGATTATGTGTTCTTATTGCAGATGTAGTGTGTTAGTAAGATTTTCCCACATTTGATATTAATTTAACATTTATAAATTTATATCCAGGATTATTTCTTTAAGTATTCATTTACTGTTTTTCCCATTGCCTATTCCTTAAATTTTCTATTCGTCTACTTCCTTGCTATGGACACATAAAGTGAAGGTCAGAAGTGGTCAATTGTTGTCCAGCGGGGGCTTGTCAGGAAATACAAGAATATTCAGCAAATGATAAACTACTAGAATTCTCCATTACCACATCATCTATTCCCAGTTGGCTGGGGGAAACACAATGAGTTAAGAAGATCAAGGATTTAATTACAACTTTTCTATTAATTTACCATGTAACATAGTAGAATTCATTCAACTAATTTATTTGCCCCTTGGAGTTGGGGAACCTGAAATTTAAGCCTAACCAACAACCATGTCTTATAAGCTTTGTAATCTTGGGCTAGTTCACCCTCATTCTTGAGCAGCCCCTACTTGTTCTTTCATCTATAAAATGAATGTTAATACCAATTACATCCAGAGGTGATAGAATGATTAGTGAGTTAAGTAGAAACAGATTGACTACAATAGGGGGTGCTCTCTGGAAGAAGCGTCACAAGATTTTTTTTAATCATCATGAATATGCCAAAAACTGAAGATCTAGTCTTCAGACTTCCAGGTCCAGAGCTACATTTATCAGTACATGTCTTTAGGTTGAACTCATGAAACCAGGCTCAAGAATGCCAGTTTATGGCTTCAAAGTCCCTCATTGCTGGATCTTCCTTTATCTTCTTGACCTTGGCATGCCCTGGACTCACTCTCAAACGGTTACTCTTTTCATTCAATTGTCACACCCTGGATAAGTTCCTGGTTGCAAATACTGTCTGCAACTTAACTCTCAAATTGTTATCTGCAACCCTGTCGTCTCCCTTGATTTCTAGTTTTTTATATCTAGATTCCTACCTGACATGTCCACTTAGAAATCTGACATCTTACATCAAAAATAGCCAAAGTCCAACTTTTTTTTTTTTTTGAGACGGAGTTTTGCTCTTGTTACCCAGGCTGGAGTGCAATGGTGCAATCTCGGCTCACTGCAACCTCTGCCTCCCGGGTTCAGGCAATTCTGCCTCAGCCTCCTGAGTCACTGGGATTACAGGCACGCGCCACCATGCCCAGCTAATTTTTTGTATTTTTAGTAGAGACGGGGTTTCACCATGTTGACCAGGATGGTCTCGATCTCTTGACCTCGTGATCCACCCGCCTCGGCCTCCCACAGTGCTGGGATTACAGGCTTGAGCCACCGCACCCGGCCCCAAGTCCAACTTTTAAACACCCCCCGACTCATCAAAATTTAATCTTTGTCTCCATCTTGACTGCCTTAATTAATGGCAACTCCATTCTTCCAGGTAATCAATCAAAAACCAAAAAACCAAACCAAAACAAAACATCTGGAATCTCCCTTGAAGCTTTCTCTTTCTCTTTTTCTGTGATACTTCCTATCCAATCCATGAACAAAGCTTTCAGATTCTACCTTTAGCTGTATACACAATCAAGCCTCATCTTATAAATTACACTGTTGCTTAGATGTAAGTGCTTCTTTCCTCTAGAAACTTTTGCAATAGCCTCTTCTTAACTCCACTCTTGACCCCTGAATTCTATTCTTGCCATAGCAGTTAGAATGATTTTGTTAAAATGTAGAATGGTAAATGTAAAATCACTGCCCAAATCCCTCTGATGGTTTTACTTGGAAGAAAATCCAGATCCCTTTAGCATGGCCTACATGGCTCTATGGGACCTGTTTCTTTCTCCTGTGATTGCCCTGATCCCCACCCCATACTTTATTCCTTGTTTACTCCAGCTTGTCTATTTCCTTGCCTTTACTTCAGTACACCAGAACTTTCCTCCCTTGGACTGTTTCTCCCCCAGATATGTATAGCTCACTCCCTAACCCATCAAATGCCTCCTCAGAGTGGTCACTCTATCAACTTGATGTGCTTCCTACTCAAAGTCTGGGCAGGCTGATGTTATCATGCATCAAGAGAATTCAAAAAGGTTTATTACTGACATAGCAGAGCCTTCTGAGGAGAGCAGTGTCCCAAGCATGTCCAAAAATGGCTGGAGAGCAGGGGAAAAGACTGGTTCAACTTTTATGTGATAAAGGAGTATCATAGGGGAAAGTTCCTGGGCATTCAGTTCTGCATTTGTTGATCTGAACATACCGCTGGTACCAAAGAAGGAGCACTGGCCACTCTCATCAGCTTGCTGAAGAGGAAAGGATAGCGATATGATTTGAAAGCTGTGAGCAATCAAGCATGAAGAATGGAGATGGACACTGGATTATGAGGTCTGTCTTCTTTAAGTGTCTCCTTTCACTGCTTTATTTTTCTTCCTAGAGCTTATAACTCCATTACATATGTAGAATATATGTGTGTATGTGTGTATGCATATATATATATATATATATATATATGTATATATATATATATATATATATATGTATATATATATATATAACTTTAAGTTCTGGGGTACATGTGCAGAATGTACAGGTTTACAGGATTGTTACATAGGTATACATGTGCCATGGTGGTTTGCTGCATCCATCACCCTGTCATCTACATTAGGTATTTCTTCTAATGCTATTCCTCCCCCATTCCCCCATCTCCCAACAGGACCAGGTGTGTGATATTCCCCTCCCTGTGTCCATGTGTTCTCATTGTTCAACTCCCACTGATGAGTGAGAACATGTGGTGTTTGGTTTTCTGTTCTTGTGTTAGTTTGCTGAGAATGATGGCTTCCAGCTTCATCCATGTCCCTGCAAAGGTCATGAACTCATCCTTTTTTATGGCTGCATGGTATTCCATAGTATATATGTGCCACATTTTATTTATCCAGTCTCTTATTTATGGGCATTTGGTTTGGTTCCAAGTCTTTGCTATTGTGAACAGTGCTGCAATAAACATACGTGTGCATGTGTCTTTGTAATAGAATGATTTATACTTCTTTGGGTATATATCCAGTAATGGGATTGCTGGTTCAAATGATATTTCTAGTTCTAGATCATTGAGGGATCACCACACTGTCTTCCACAATGGTTAAACTAATTTACACTCCTACCAACAGTGTAAAAGTGTTCCTGTTTCTTCAATTTCTTCACATCCTCTCCAGCATCGGGGTTGTCTCCTAACTTTTTAATGATAGCCATTCTAACTTGTATGAGATGGTATCTCAATGTGGTTTTGATTCCATTTCTCTAATGACCAGTGATGATGAGCTTTTTTTCATGTTTGTAGGCTGCATGAATGTCTCCTTTTTTTCTTTTTGTGACAGAGTCTCTCTCTATAGCCAGGCTGGAGTGTAGTGGCGTGATCTTGGCTCACTTCAACCCCTGACTCCTGGGTTCAATCAATTCTCCTGCCTCAGCATCCCAAGTAGCTGGGATTACAGCCATGTGCCACCACACCCAGCTAACTTTTTGTATTTTTAGTAGAGACAGGGTTTCACCTTGTTGGCCAGGATGGTCTTGATCTCATGACCTCATGACCCATCCGCCTTGGCCTCTCAAAGTGCATGGATTACAGGTGTGAGCCACCATGCCTGGCCAAATGTCTCCTTTTGAGAAGTGTCTGTTCAGATCCTTCACCCACGTGTTGATAGGGTTGTTTGTTTTTTTCTTGTATATTTGTTTCAGTTCTTTGTAGATTCTGGATATTAGCCCTTTGTCAGATGGAGAGACTGCAAAAATTTTCTCCCATTTTGTAGGTTGCCTCACTCTGATGATAGTTACTTTTGCTGTGCAGAAGCTCTTTAGTTTAATTAGATCCCATTTCTCTATTTTGGCTTTTGTTGCCATTGCTTTTGGTGTTTTAGTCATGAAGTCCTGCCCATGCCTGTGTCCTGAATAGTATAGCCTAGGTTTTCTTCTAGGGTTTTTATGCTTTTAGGTTTTATGTTTAAGTCTTTAATCTATCTGGGTTAATTTTTGTATAAGATGTAAGGAAGGGATCCAGTTTCAGCTTTCTGCATATGACTAAGCAGTTTTCCCAAACACCATTTATTGAATAGGGAATCCTTTCCCCATTGCTTGTTTTTGTCAGGATTGTCAAAGATCAGATGATTGTAGATGTGTGGTATTATTTTCTGAGGCCTCTGTTCTGTTCTGTTGGTCTGTATTTCTGTTTTGGTACCAGTACCATGCTGTTTAGATTACTGTAGACTTGTAGTATAGTTTGAAGTCAGGTGGTGTGATGCCTCCAGCTTTGTCTTTTTGCTGAGGGTTGTCTTGGCTATGGTGGCTCTTTTTTGGTTCCATATGAAATTTAGATTTTTTTCAATTCTGTGAAGAAAGACTATGGTCATTTATTGTAGATAGCACTGAATCTATAAATTATTTTTGGCAGTAGACCATTTTCATGATATTGCTTCTTCCTAACCATGAGCACGAAATGTTTCTTTCATTTGTTTGTGTTCTCTCTTATTTCCTAGAGCAGTGATTTGTAGTACACCTTGAAGAGGTCCTTCACATCCCTTGTAAGTTGTATTCCTAGGTATTTCATTCTCTTTGTAGCAATTGTGAGTGGGAGTTCACTCATGATTTGGCTCTGTTCATCTGTTATTGGTATATAGGAATGCTTGTAATTTTTGCACATTGATTTTGTATCCTGAGGCTTTGCTGAAGTTGTCTATCAGCTTAAGGAGATTTTAGGCTGAGATGATTGGGTCTTCTAAATATATAATCATATTATCTGCATATAGTGACAATTTGACTTCCTTTTTTCCTAATTGAATACCTTTATTTCATTCTCTTGCCTGATTTCCCTGGCCAGAACTTCCAATACTATTTTGAATAGGAGTGATGAGAAAGGGCATCCTTGTCTTGTGCTGGTTTTCAAAGGGAATGCCTCCAGTCTTTGGCCATGAGGTATGATATTTGCTGTGGGTTTGTCATAAATGGCTCTTATTATTTTGAGATATGTTTCATCAATATCGAGTTTATTGAGAGTTTTTAGCATAAAGGGCTGTTCAATTGTGTCTAAGGCCTTCTCTACATCTATTGAGATAATCATGTGGTTTTTGTCTTTGGTTTTCTTTATGTGATGGATTACATTGATTGATTTGAGTATGCTGAACCAGCCTTGCATCCCAGGGATAAAGCCAACTTGATCATGGTGGATAAACTGTTTGATGTTCTGCTGGATTTGGTTTGCCAGTATTGTTTTTTTGAGTGTTTGATGTTCTACTGGATTTGGTTTGCCAGTATTGTTTTTTTGAGGATTTTTGCATCAATGTTCATCAAGGATATTGGCCTGAAATTTTCTTTTTTAGTTGTGTCTCTGCTAGGTTTTGGTATCAGGTTGATGTTTGCCTCATAAAATGAGTTAGGGAGCATTCCCTCTTTTTGTATTGTTTGGAATCGTTTCAGAAGGAATGGTATCAGCTCCTCCGTGTACCTCTAGAGTAGAATTTGGCTGTGAAACCATCTGGTCCTGGACTTTTTTTGGTTGGTAGGCCATTAAATGCTGCCTCAATTTCAGAACTTGTTATTGCCCTATTCAGGGATTCAACTTCTTTCTGGTTTAGTCTTGGGAGGGTGTAAATGTCTAGGAATTTATCCATTTCTTCTGGATTTTCTAGTTTATTTGAGTAGAGGTGTTTATAATATTCTCTGATGGTAGTTTGTATTTCTGTGGCATCGATGGTGATATCTCCTTTATCATTTTTATTGCATCTATTTGATTCTTCTCTCTTTTCTTCTTTATTAGACTGGCTAGCAGTCCATTTATTTTGTTGATCTTTTCAATAAACCAGCTCCTGAATTCATTGATTTTTTGAAAGTTCTTTTTTTCATCTCTAGCTCTTTCAGTTCTGCTCTGATCTTAGTTATTTCTTGTCTTCTGCTAGCTTTTGAATTTGTTTGCTCTTGCATCTCTAGTTCTTTTAATTGTGACATTAGGGCATCAATTTTAGATCTTTCCTGCTTTCTCTTGTGGGCATTTAGTGCTATAAATTTCCATCTACATACTGCTTTAAATGTGTCCCAGAGATTGTGGTACATTGTGTCTTTGTTCTCATTGGTTTCAAAGAACATCTTTATTTCTGCCTTCATTTCATTATCTATCCAGTAGTCATTCAGGAGCAGGTTGTTCAGTTTCCTTGTAGCTGTGCAGTTTTGAGTGAGTTCCTTCATCCTGAGTTCTAATTCATTGCACTCTAGCCTGAGAGACTGTTTGTTATGATTTTCATCCTTTTGCATTTGCTGAGCAGTGTGTAGAAGTCTAAGTATCTTTGTAGGTCTGTAAGAACTTGCTTTATGAATCTGCATCCTCCTGTATTGGGTGCATATACATTTAGAATAATTAGCTCTTCTTGTTGCATTGATCCCTTTACCATAATGTAATGCCCTTCTTTGTCTCTTTTGGTCTTTTTTGGTGTAAAGTGGTTTTATCATAGACTGGGATTACAATTGCTGCTTCTTTTTTGCTTTCCATTTGCTTGGTGAATATTCCTCCATCCCTTTATTTTGAGCCAACATGTCTTTGCATATGAGATGGGTCTCCTGAATACAGCACACTGATGGGTCTTGACTCTTTATCCAATTTGCCAGTCTGTGTCTTTTAACTGGGGCATTTAGTCCATTTATATTTAAGGTTAATATTGTTATGTGTGAATTTGATCCTGCCGTTTTTATGGTAGCTGCTTATTTTTTCCATTAGTTGATGCAATTTTTTCATAGTGTCGATGGTTTTTACAGTTAGGTATGTTTTTGTAGCTGCTGGTACTGGTTTTTCTTTTCCATGTTTAGTGCTTCCTTCAGGAGTTCTTGTAAGGCAGACCTGGTGGTGACAAAATCTCTCAGTATTTGCCTGTTCATAAATAATTTTACTTCTTTTTATTAAGCTTAATTTGCCTGGATATGAAATTCTGGGCTGAAAATTCTTTCCTTTAAGAATGTTGAATATTGGCCCCTACTCTCTTCTGGCTTCTAGGGTTTCTGCCGAGAGATTTGCTGTGAATCTGATGGGCTTCCCTTTGTGGGTAACTTGAACTTTTTCCTCTGGTTGCTCTTCTTGAGGAGTATCTTTGTAATGTTCTCTGTATTTTCTGAATTTGAATGTTAGGCTGCCTTGCTAGGTTGGGGTAGTTTCCTGGGTAATATCCTGAAGAGTGTTTTTCAACTTGGTTTTATTCTCCCCATCACTTTCAGGTACACCGATCAAATGTAGATTTGGTCTTTTCACATAGTTCCATGTTTTTTGAACTCTTTGTTTGTTTCTTTTCACTCTTTTTTCTCTAATCTTGTCTTCTTGCTTTATTTCATTGAGTTGATCTTCAATCTCTATATTCTTTCTTCCACTTGATCAATTCAGCTATTGAAACTCGTATATGCTTCATGAAGTTCTCATGCTGTGTTTTTTAGCTCCATCAGGTCGTTTATATTCTCTAAACTGTTTATTTTGGTTAGCAATTCATCTAAGCTTTTTTCAAGTTCTTAGTTTCCTTGCATTGGGTTAGAACATGCTCCTTTAGCTTGGAGATGTTTGTTATTACCCACCTTCTGAAGCCTGCTTCTGTCAATTTGTCAAACTCATTCTCCATCCAGTTTTGTCCCTTTGCTGGTGAGGAGTTGTGATTGCTTCGAGAAGAAGAGGAGTTCTGGTTTTGGCAATTTTCAGCCTTTTTGCACTGATTTCTCCCCATCTTTGTGTATTTATCTACCTTTGGTCTCTGAAGTTGGTGACCTTTGGATGTGGTCTTTGAGTGGATGCCTTTTTTGTTGATGTTGAAACTATTCCTTTCTGTTTCTTAGTTTTCCTTCTAACAGTCAGGCCCCTCTGCTGCAGGTATGCTGAAGTTTGCTGGAGGTCCTCTCCAGACCCTGCTTGCCTGGGTAACACTGGTGGAGGCTGCAGAACAGCAAATATTGCTGCCTATTCCTTCCTCTGGTAGCTTTCTCCCAGAAGGGTGCCTGCCAGATGCCAGCCAGTGCTTTCATGATGAGGTGTCTCTCAGCCCCTACTGGGAGGCATCTCCCAGTCAGGAGACACAGGGGTCAGGGATCCACTTGAAGAAACAGTTTGTCTCTTATCAGAGGTTGAATGCTGTGTGGAGATATCTACTGCTCTCTTCAGAGCTTCCAGGCAGGGATGTTTAAGTCTGCTGAAGCTGTGTCCACAACTGTCTTTTTCGCAGGTGCTCTGTCGCAGGAGGGTGGGGGCTTTATTTAGAAGCCCTTGATGGGCTGCTGCCTTTTTTCAGAGATTCCCTGTCCAGCGAGGAGGAAATCTAGTGTGACAGTCTGCCTGTAGCTGCCTTGCTGAGCTGTGGTGGGCTCCACCCAATTCAAACTTCCCAGTGACTTTGTTTACACTGTAAGGTTAAAACTGCCTACTCAAGCCTCAGCAAAGGCGAACAGCCCTCACCTACCAAGCTCTCATGTCCCAGGTCGAGCTCAGACTTCTCTGCTGGATGTGAGAATTTCAAGCTAGTGGATCTTAGCTTGCTGGTCTCAGTGCGGGTGGAGCCTACTGAGCCAGATCACTTGACTCCCTGGCTTCAGCCCCTTTTCCAGGGGATTGAACATTTCTGTCTTGCTGGTGTTCCAGGTGCCACTGGGGTATGAAAAAAAACTGCAGTGAGCTTAGTGTCTACTGAAACGGCCACCTACTATTGTGCTGGAAACCCAGGGCCCTTGTGGTGGTATAGGTACCGGAGGGAATCTCTTGGTCTGCACGTTGCGAAGACCATGGGAAGGGTGCAGTATCTAGGCTGGAGTACAGGGCTCAGACCCTAATGGCTTTCCTTGGCTAGGAGAGGGAGTTCCCCAACCTCCTGCTCTTTCTGGGTGAGGCAACACCCCACCCTGCTTCAGTTCATCCCCCTTGGGCTGCACCCATTGTCCTACCAGTCCCAATGAGATTAACGAGGTACCTTGGTTGGAAATGCAGAAATCACCCACCTTCTGCCTCAATCTTGCTCAGAGCTGCACAGTGGAGCTGTTTCTTTTTGGCCATCTTGCCAGCCAGACCCCTTTCCATTACATATTTTATATATAATTCCTTTATTAATTCTCTGTTAATCGTCATCCCTCCACTATTATGTATTATTATGTCTTTAGTGCTTAGAATGGTGCCTGACACAAAGTAGATCCTCAACAAAAATTTCTTAATATGTAAACAAAAGAGAGTATCAAATAGAACAAGTCCAGTTGCTGGGATACTTGTGTGCTCATGACCAACATAATCTTTCCCTAGTCTCATTCCTGCAAGGAAAGCTAAATTCTATAGAAAGTTGGAGTTTCTGGAGGGGACAAAATCCAATGAGGGAATTTGGATAAATCAAAGGTTAACAAATCAGATAAAAACAAATAAATCTGCTGGGGTTGCTCTATGTTTGGGCACTAGTTTTGGGGTTACTGCTTGCAGGAGTTTGTTTTCCAGGCTTTGACTTAGCAACAGATGAATAAAGTGCAATGACACACAGATATTGTGCTTTGCTGGCTTGACTGAGGGTCTGTGGCTCCTTACAGGCACTTTGGAGAGTGCTGTAAAGTGATAGCAGCTGCTGGCCTTTACTAGCTAGAGAGACTTGCATTCATTTAGTAAAGTTTAATTGACAAAGGCTTTAGTTAACACTACTAGAGGTTGAAGACTAAAGCACAGGTTTTGGTGCTTGAAGCAAACATGGTTAGAGGGTTATCTTTTTGGTTGACTTTTCCTTGAGAGGGCTATTTGGCTTAAAGGTTAATTTTAAGACTACATGAGTAAACAAGTTAGGTAAACTTCTCTACATACTTTAGCTATTTGCTTTACTTATTAACTAAAGGTAAGGGGGATTTAGGCCCCTTTTAGCTGAAACTTTTACTGAAAATGTGAAAAAAATTTTAGGCCTTTTAAAAGAGTTTGAGACTATATTTTCTAACTTTTTTTTCTTTAATATTTTTCCTTTAATATTTTTGCCACCAACTTGAGTGAATTCCCACATGTATCACTGCAGGCAGGGAGCGGGGACTCTGATGTGTTCAGGACACAGCAGAAATCATCTTGCTAATGGGCCCCTGCACTTTTCAGAACTTTTTATTAATGAGCGCAGGTAATTACAGCTCAGGTGACAGTTTTCCTGAGTTTCCAGAAAAAAATCAATCTCCCTTCACATCTACACATCCTTTTCTTAGGTGAGTTAACACAGTTATGCAGGTTAGAGCCGAGTCTTGCAGACTGTTGGAGCTGGTCTTTCTCTACAAGATGCCTTTGAATGTTCTGGGTCTGAGTCATTTGCTTTCCCTCCACTGTTCTCCCATGTGCTGCAGGATAGAAAGTGGCTATTCAGAGTAAGCAGTCTGAAGTGACAGTTCCTATCCCTGTATTATTATGTCTGGAAAACGAGGAGTTTGAAATAAGCCCTCTTTGTATTGTAACACTTGGGATCACAGAAATCTTTTCAAACTATTTTTTGTGCCTTAAAATCTTTGTTAAACTGAGGGCTGTCACCTCTGAAACCATGGCCTGCCCAAAGTCACACTTGAGTTAAAGGCAACATTGAAAAGATTTTCAGGGGCAGCTGGAACCTGTGCTGTCTTGACTTTGTAGGCCACTCATTTTAAATATTACCAAATCCTTTCTTAAAAGAGGTCCCTGTTCTCTCCCCCGGCGACACTCCTTTCCTGCTTCAGTAAAAGAAAGTCTGATCTCTTTATGCCTATTTTTCTGCCCCAGATTCTCTGACATCCTGTTCGCATTTAGTGTTACTTCTTACTGGCTCTGCAATAACCATTTGACTTGGTGTCTGTATTATTTCAGTGTATTATATTGGAGTGTCTGTGAAGAAAGCAAACTGTTGGAATGTATTGTCTTATTACATAGGGTGTGTTGGTGTGACACATGTACATGTATAATTGTGAGTAGATTATAACCTTTAGGTCTAACTCCTAATGTTCATCTAAAATATAAACAACATATGTTAGGGATTAAAAGACGTCTTATAATCCCTAACATATGTTGTTTATATTTTAGATGATCTTTAGGAGTTAGACCATACTTTTATGTATTAAATGGTTAGTTATTTAAGGCTAAAGGCCGAAATGATTTGCTTCTTTGTTTTCACTATGAATTTGTTTCTTTTCTGTCTTTGCATCTATCAACAAACATTCTTTTGTTTCCTGAAAAATTAAAGTTGATATAAAATTACCTGTATTTAAAAAGAGCCTGTGAGGTCCACTTTTCTTAGACCTATAAAGAGGTTATTCAGCCTGGGTATGTCAGAGATTCTCTGAATAGGAATAAGCACATGTTTTAGAAGAAAGAATCTTTGTTTTAGGAGGGCATTGTTAGAGGCCTGAGTATTTCGGCAAATGAATAAATAAATTCTTGATCTTGTAGGAGGTACCTACAGTTCAAATGCTGCCTCACTGTGCAGCAACTCAGCAGACACTGCTGGGAAAACAGCTCTCAAAGAACCTTTTGAAGAAACCAGAGTTTTGGTTCAAGTTGATGTAACTCCTTTATTGGTATCATCAGTTTGATGAATGGTCCTGAAAGCCAGAAGGAAATGTCTATTGAAATCCAGGACCTTGGGATGTCTGTGCTAAAAGCTCTGGGCCACTGAGCAAGTTCTCTTTTAAATTTTAAAAGGGATTTTAAGTAGTTGAAGATGAAATGAGCATTTTGTACATGCTGGGATTGTGGCTTACTCAATGTGTGTGTGCAAACATGTAAGCATCTGACAAATAAATCTGAAGTATTCCAATATTTTTTCAGTTTCATTGAATAAGGAGCAAAACCTCTGAATTAGAAACTCATGTTGTGATGATTTCCTATTACTGAAACCATGGGAACAGGATGGGTAAAATAAGCATGGACATTTGAGGCTTTTTAAAGCTGGTTCCCCCCACCATCCTTCCTTTTCTTCCTTTCCTTCCCTTCCTTCCATCCATCCATAAATGTGTTGTGAACACCTCTTATGCACCAGGTCATGCTTTGTGTAATAGGGTACAGCAGGACAGAGCAGAAAACAATACCTGTCCTTATAGAGTTTACATTTTAATGAGCTCAAATTATGTCTGTATTTCCCCCCCTTTTTTTTTTTTATGAGATGGAGTCTCACTCTGTCGCTTAGGCTGGAGTGCAGTGGCACAATCTTGGTTCAATGCAACCTCTGCCTCCTGGGTTCAGGCTGAGGCTCCTGCCTCAGCCTCCCAAGTGGCTGGGATTACAGGAATGCCCCACCACACTAAGCTAATTTTGTATTTTTAGCAGAGACGGGGTTTCACCATGTTGGTCAGGATGATCATGATCTCTTGACCTCGTGATCCACCCACGTCTGTCTCCAGAATTGTTGGGATTACAGGCGTGAACCACAGTGCCTGACCTTAATGAGTAGTTTTAAAATTAAACTTTCATGAAATCTGAATTGACCATCATTACGTAGAGTAAAAAATGTTACATCCTTGTCATAAAGTCAATTCTAGATGAATGTAATAGGTAAATGTAAAGAAAATAAGAATACTCACGCCTGTAATCCCAGCACTTTGGGAGGCCGAGGCGGGTGGATCACGAGGTCAAGAGATCGAGACCATCCTGGTCAACATGGTGAAACCCCGTCTCTACTAAAACTGCAAAAAATTAGCTGGGCATGGTGGCGCGTGCCTGTAATCCCAGCTACTCAGGAGGCTGAGGCAGGAGAATTGCCTGAACCCGGGAGGCAGAGGTTGCGGTGAGCCGAGATCGCGTCATTGCACTCCAGCCTGGGTAACAAGAGCGCAAAAAAAAAAAAAAAAAAAAAAAAAAAAAAAAAAAAAAAAAAAAAAAAAAATAAGAATGAAATAATATATAGATTTTTTTGCTTATAGGATAAGAAAATTTTAAATCACATATTAAGTAGAACTATAACCAAGAGCAGATAATGATCTATTTTATTAAAAACATTGAATTTAATGTTAAAAATAAAAATCAAATTAAAAGAAACATATGCTTGTAACTATTTTAAAAAGTGTTAATCTTCTTAATATATTATTAAATGACAAGCATTCAACTTGGTTAAAAACACAGAAAAATAAATTAAATCTAAAAATACAATATATTTTCTTATCGAGTCGTCAGTTTAAATTAAATGAAATGTCATAGTTCTAGGAATTCTGCATTGAAGAGGTAGCCATCTTCCTCTCCGCAATAAGATATAAATAAGAACATCCTTTTTAGCCAGCATTTTGGTAACAAAGCCATAAAAATATTTACGACTATTGACTTTTTTCAGGGATCTGTCCTGAGTGGCAAAAATTTATAGATAAGATACGCACTCTACTATCTATCATGATGAACATTTAAGAACAATGCAGCAGTTCAAAAACAGGTGGTGAAGAGATATATTGTGCTATAATTATATGAAAATTATATAAGCATGGACAATCATATATTTGAATGATAATTTAAAATAATGTCCAGAACTTATTAATGACTTAGAATAAATGGCCATATCATAGTGATTATAACCTTCAATGTATATATAGATATGTAATATAATATTCATATAGTAAGATTATAGATTATTTTATTTTTAATTTTTCTGTATTCTATAATGTATATATATTTCAACATGAAAAGAAATAAACATTTTCTTTTCCCACATAACACTAAATGATAGATCAATTGATCTTTCCTCATACCTTTCAAAGCATAATCTTCTGGGTTTTCTTTAAAGGAAAGAAAAAATTTTAAAAATGATATATTGGATATTAGAGAAATGAATTTGATATTTTGGGATGAAAGTCTTGATCCTAGTTTTGATAATTTGATTCTCTGTATCAACTGAATTGCTTAAGATGATTGTTTTTATTTAGTAAGCTTATATAGCTATAGCCCACACAAGTTAAAGCCTATGGAATTTGGTTTATAAACCACCTTCATACTGGATTCCAGAGAATGCCAAGGAATTTCACAAATCATGACACTTGCTAATACTCATCCCATACCTGAAAAGCTTCCAAGCATTATATCATATAAAAGATTGTTCTCTGTTCAAGCAAAATAAATCCTAACATTTGCAATGCTGCTGTTTGACTCAGGAAAATGGCAGTGGAGAATCCAAGAGCTAGTTCCATGCCAGGCAGCCAAAATCTGCCATGCCCATAGGAGGTGGGAACTGGAACAGAAATGCTGGGGTTGTATTTAACAGTAGAAAAGAACCCTCTGTTTTGGAAGGAGCTGCAGATGGAGTCTTTTCTCCATTTGCAGAATAATTGCCTTAAACTCCATTTATGTCGGTCTAAGGAAATCAACAGGTGAGAGTGTTGTTTCACATAATTCACAGTCTTGGCTATCTTATTTTCAATTGAATTTTTTTTTTTTTTTTTTTTTTTTTTCTGTGTAGCTCTGTCACCCAGGCTGGAGTGCAGTGGTGCAATCGTGGCTCATTGCAATCTCTGCCTCCCAGGTTCAAGCAATTCTCCTGACTCAGCCTCCTGAGTAGCTGGAACTACAGAAGCACGCCACCATGCCCAAATAAGTTTTTTATTTTTAGTAGAGACAGAGTTTCTCCATGTTGGCCAGGCTGGTCTCAAACTCCTGACCTCAGGTGATCCACCAGCCTTGGACTCCCAAAATGCTGGGAATACAGGCATGAGCTACCATGCCTGGTCTCAACTGAATTTTTAAAAATCAAAACAGCACTTTTACACAGTTATAAAAATAAAATAGTACTCTTAGGACAAGAAATATCTCTGCACTATCAGTATTTAATCTCTAGAAGTAAGCATCTTTAATACTTCTAGGACATTTTTAGTTATTACTTATCTCCATATTTATCAGTAAAATACGTATTCTATTATTTCTTGATTTTTCAGTTTTAATTATTATCTGCCTGGCTTCCTACTCACATGATATCCACACACATACATTTCTTCTGTCTCCATGACACCAATAGAATTATGAGAGTGTAAAACATGTTTATAACCAGTTTGTAAATGATTGTAAAGAAATGACAGTATATAAATGTTATTCATAGCTGAGACATAATGTATTTATTTCATTATAACTTTTTTCTTTTTATTCCTTGTAAGTAATAATTGCCTCATTTTTATTTTTTAAATTTAGCTTTCTAATATCTATCACAAATTCATCTCAAACTCCCCATAGCTAACATTTCCTAAGATTTAATAACACATTAAGTATTTTTAATAAATTGTCTTTCTTTTTTAAAAAGAATGTGCTGTATCAGTTAGTCACTGTCCTCTCAAATGTGAACAACAATCTGATTTCTCCCAGTATAAATTAGCTTTGCCTGTTTTTCAAAAATAGGATCTAAATGAAATTATACATATGCATTCTTTTGAACTTCCTTCTTTGACTCAGCACTATGTCAATGAGATTCATCTTTGTTTTGGTGTATAGCACTAGTTCATTCTCTCTTGTCGCTTTAGAGTTCTGGTAGGCAAAAAAAAAAAAAAAAAAAAAAAAAAAAAGGCTCCTTCAAATATGTCCATGCCCTACCCTAATTCCTGGAACACGTGAATATGTGTGCAGTAGAGACATTGGCAAAACGGATTTTGCAGATGTGATTATAGTTACAGAACTTAAAATAGGAAGATTATCCTGATGGATACACTGTAATTGTATGAGACTTTAAAGCAGATTATTTTCTCTGGCTGTGGGCAAGGAAGATTCAGCCTGGGGGAAGTTGGAGATTTGGAAGATGACAGGTACTCAGTGTGTCATTTGTTGTTCTCATATATAGAGGCCTATGTGCAAGAACTGGAGAGAGGCTTCTATGATCTAAGGGCAGCCCCTAGCTGATCACCAGCAAAGAAAAGAAAGTCTTAGTCCTACACCCTCCAGAAGCTTGATTCTGTCAAGCATCTGAATGAGCTTGGTAGAAGATACTTCCAAGAGTCTCCCAAAAAGATCCCAGGTAGTTAACACTTTCATTTCACTTTTGTTAGGTCCTGAATCCCTCAAACCAATGAAGTTGATGTGGACTTCTGACCTACAGACATTATGAGATAGTAACTTGGAATTGTTTGAAGAACCTAGGTTTGTGGAAATTTGTATGGCAGCAAAAAAAAACTAATAGAAGGCTGTTCCATTATGTTACTATAACACGACATTTAAAAATATCTATTTTACTATTGATGGATTTGGATTGCTTCCAATTGAGACTTAATATGATTAATGACGCTAAGAACATTCTTATATGTGTCTTTTGACAGATATATGTACATATTTCTCTTGGTAGATAATTAGAAGTAGAATTGGTAGGTTGTATTATATGCATATTTCAGCATTAGTAGATATTGCTAATCAAAGTGGCAGCAGTAATAGGTACTTCTACTCATAGTCTATGAGAGACCCAATTGTTCCATGTCCTTGCCAACACTTGGTGGAAATTTAAGGTGCTAAAGAAGAAATAATAATGTTTGTAAATGTTTGTTGCTACTTCATGGTGTTTTGATTTGCAGTTCTCTGATGACAAATGATGTTGAGCATATTTTCTTATGCTTACTGGATGTTTGAAGGTATTGTTTGAGAAGTACCTGCTCAACACTTTGTCAACCATTCAAGCAGTCCATAAGCAACACCATAGCTGCTTGATTGGCTCACCATATTTCTATGAAACTGGTTAGTAAGGAAAGAGTGAGCTCAAATGGATTTATACAGCACAGGAAGCATCATAGCCTTCTGTTTACATCTCATGTCCGCAAAGTTCCCTCTCCCCACACATCCTATGGGGAATGCAGAGGTGGGCCTAAGTGGATGCTACATCTGTGACATAGGTCTATGCCTCAGCTAAGAGCACGGCTCTTAGGAGCTTCCCAGTCATTTATGGGGCTGCTGATAAACCTGCCCTTTCTTTATATCTGAGAAAGAGTTAATAAACATATGCAAGTAAATCTTCTGGTATGTAAACAAATTTTCTTCCAGAAGAGGAGGGAGACTTCAGTATCATGGAAGATAAATAAATTTTCTCTGTGACCCAAAAACCATCTCTAGCTTCCAAGCCTGTTTGCCACAGAAATACTCTTGAAAAGATATATATTATATGATTACATAAATACATATGTACATACATATATTATAGTTCTATGTACATACATGCACATACATACATGTATTATATAAATATTAAACTATACATATATAGTTTTATAATATAAAATATTATTACTATATTGCTTTTGCTGTGTAGCATAATTTTTATTCTGTCTTCTTTTTCTTACACAGCTCAAAATATTGCCTAATTTCTATTGTAATTTTTTTTCTTTTACCCATGGGCTGTTTAAAATTATTATTATGAAAAAATTTATAGATTTTCTAGTTTCTTTTTGTAATTTATCTATGGTTTAATTTTATTGTGGTCAGAGAACATAGTCTGAATGAAGCTTAATGCTTTGAATTTGGCTAAGACTTGCTGTAAAACATTTTGGGGAATGTTTCATGGGCACTTAAACAAACGTATATTCTTCAGTGATTTGTTATACTGTTCTGTATACACAAATTAGGTTAAGTTGTTTAGTTTTCTTTAAACTTCCGTATTCTTATTTTTTTTTTTCTGCTTATTCTATCAGTACCTAAAGAGATAAGTTAAAAATATCTCAGTCTGTTTCTCCTTTCAGTTCTGTCAACTTTTGCTTTATGTATTTGACTATATTATTAGGTAAATAGAAATTTAAGGTTGCTATCCTTACAGTGAATTGACCCATTTATTAAATATCCCTCTTTATCTCCAGAAATGTTTCTTTATTTAATGTCTACTTTGTCTGATATTAGTATAGTTAAACTAGCTTCCTCTTAGGTAATGATCATATAGCTTTCCTTTTTCCAGCTACTTTCAATTTTGGGGTCATGTAATATTTAAGGTGTATTTTTCATAAGCAGTTTATAGTTGAAGTTTATACTTTTATGCATTCTAAAAGTTTTTTCCCGTGATTACATATTTAGTCCACTTACATTTTGTGTGCTTACTAGTATATTTGCTTTTATAGCTTCTCTCTTGCTATTTTTCTTCTTGTTGTCTCATCTGTCATTTCTTCCCTTTCCTCATTTATCTTCCTTTGAAATAACATTTTTATGATTAGTTTTCATCAATTAGTTATTTAGTTATACATCCCTTTATATTTATTTTATTTATTTAAGTATTTTTTGTTAGTAATTATATTGAAGGTTACAATATTCATTTTTAACTTACTACATTCTATCTTCGGATAGCATATTTTCCACTTCTTTGCAATGCAAGAACTTTGTAACACTTCTCTTTTCTGGTCCTCTTCATTCCTTCCTGCTTTTTGTTTCTTTGCTCCTATATAATATTGTTTTCTTTGGTGTTAAGAACTGCCTTTAGTATTCCATCTGTACCATTCTACTAGAAACAAGTTTTTCCATTTTTATTTGTCTGAAGTCATGTTTTTCCTTAGTTTTTGAATAATTCTTCACTGAGTATAGAATGCTGGGTTGATAATTATTTTCTTGTGCTAGCTTTAAAATATTATCATATTGTCTTCCAGCTTTATGATCGTTGTTGAAATGTCAGCCATAAATATTCATGTTGCCTCTTTGGAAATGATGTTTCTATTTCTTTCTGGCTGCTTTTAAAATTCACCCTCTGTCTTTCTCTAATTTTTACATATTTTTTCTTCATTGCAATTTTGCCAGAAAATGTCCAACTGTATTTCCCTGGTATTTAACCTGCCTGAGGTTTTTAGGTCTTTTTATTCATGGCTTCATGTTTTTCTATCACTTTGGGAACATTCTCAGTTAAAATCTCTTCAGAATTGCCTCTTCTCTATTCATTTTACTATTCTATAGAGCTCTACTTATAGGTATTTTTCGTATGTTCTTTGTGTCTTATATGTCTTTTAATTCCTTTTACCTATTTTTATTTAAAAAAAATAATGCTTTAATCATCATATTTCAGAATGAGGCACTATATACCTGATGGCACAGAACTGGGATTTGTCAACAAAAGGCTCAGATTCTAGGGTGATTAAGTGGGGATCCAGCCATTTTACTGAGATACTTCCAGAAGTCAGTATCTTTTCTCTTAGACTGACCAATTTCCTTAATAGTAACTGAACAGTTTCCTGCTCTGGTGTATGATTTGGAGTTTCAGAATTCTGATATTAGAGGAGAATAAGAGTTTACTCATCCCATCTTTTAGTATGTAGACTTTCATTTAATCCTCCTGTTTTCAGTAATATTAACTTGAAATAAAGATTATGTAGAGATGCATCTCTAAGCGAAGGTCTTATTTGGAAACAAAAAATTGTGATTCAGGCTACATAGACCAGCATAGCCACAAGGTTTGTCTGAAGAAGAAAAGGAAAGGCTAGAGTTTTATTGGGAAAAAGAACAAAGTTATGTAAGCTGTCTTGAAGGAAATTTTATTGGTGCTGGCAGTGCCTTAAGGGAGCTGGTGACTTCTGATTGATGAGTGTCAGCAGTTACCACGTAAGACTTAAAGTTACAGATAGGACTTTGTGCTTTTGCTGTTGAATTACATAAAGAGTTTCTGGAACAGACATGCATGATCTGGGTGCCTTTCTCCATGGCCTCTGAATTCATTTTATTTGGGTATAACGTGAAGGACTGTATTTTGTAAAATTAATTTTCACAGTAAGTTCCTCAACCCAAATTGGTGCCTGTCTGGTTAAACATCTCCAGAGAGAACTTTCCAGTCTTTGGTCAATGCATAGCAAGGGCAGACTCCCAGACCTAGATATTTAGTTATACTTCTTAAACAAATTTCCTACCAAGTTTTGTGCCTTCCTCGTTCTTTTTAATGCTTGCTTGACACTTTCAGGAGCATTTGTTGGGTGCTAACCTGCAGGCTTACATTTCAGCCTTATCCATTCTGCTTAATCACATGTCCTTTGTCTATTGACTTTTCAGTTTTCAAAATGACCTCTCAACTCACTTCTCCCTGTTCTTGAGAGTTCATAGATTTAAAATCTTCTCTTTAAAACCATTTAAGTGGTGTCTAGAGAAGAAACTGGAATAAATAATGTGATCCATTGATCATTTTAAATTATAGGTACCAAAGAGGCCAACTTCTCTATTTTATTCTTGTTGCTGAATTATTATTGCATCTTGTTATTTTGCATTTTTTTGGTGATGATGGTGGTAATCAGAGCAAATCAGGATTTACTGTGACTACACCAATAATATATTCTTACTCTAATTTTAGGTGAGTGTACAAGTTCATGGTAGTTAAAACATTTCTTATTGAATATAGAGCAAAGTAGAATCCTATATTTTCCTTTAATTCTAAAATGTGAACAAAAAGTAAAAATGTGAGAATATTGCCATTCTAAAACCACATTTACATATACTTGCCATAATATTTGCAGGTCAAATATTACTTTGACTCTGTGACCTCAAATTATTGTTTACTGTATGTTAGGCACTTTGTATTAACTTTATGCTACAGTATATAAGGAAGACAGGTATTATTATCCTTTTGAAATAGATGAATAAACTGAGAATCAGAGTTGAGTCAACATCTTGTTCAGAATTATGTAGCTAATTACTGCTAAGCCTGAGAGTCCACACTTAAGCATATTTCATAGTATTATCAAAGCAATGATTTTGTCTTCCTGAAAAATGCTTTCTTCCTTATCTGACATTTACCCAAAAAAGCCTTTAGTGATCTGCAATTTAGAATGAGCTGCTCCAAGATATGGAAAAACACAAACTGTGTTATTCTTGGCCAGTGTTACTTTCATTAGAATTAGGACACAGTTTTACAATAGACTTACACACATATTTTAACTGCCTTTCCATTATTGCACATATGCAGCTTATGTCTAGGAAACTTTAAATAATAATAAGAAAAGAAACAATTGGAAACTGGAATTAATTACAAGTAAAACATTTTCTTCTAACAGAGAGAAGAAGAAAAGGATCATAAGGTGCGTTTGGCAATTGGAAATGGTATACGGAGTGATGTTTGGAGAGAATTTTTAGACAGATTTGGAAATATAAAGGTGTGTGAACTTTATGGAGCTACTGAAGCAAACATATCTTTCATGAACCACACTGGGAAAATTGGAGCAGTTGGGAGAACAAATTTCTTTTACAAAGTAAGTACAGCATTTTCCTTATGAAAGAAGTACATTGAGGTCTGCTAGCTCTCTTCAAGATACTGTGCCTGTAAATTATGGTAAATATTATCATCTATTTTTAAGTTGAGAATTTCTAGAAATAGAGTAGTGGGTTCTAGGTGAGAGATGGTGCTATAGGTTATGCTAACCTCAGTTATCTTCTATGTTTTCTCTCTCATATCACCATAATTATGCCTTTTTTTGTTCAGTTTCCAAATTTAATGATATAATGTAAAAATAGGAAGCATAGGCCCTGATATATATTAATTTGACTCTTTCCATTTTCCTGGAGTATTTTTATTTCACTATTTCTACTTATCTTCCATCATTGATACCACTCAACAATTCTACACAGAATTTTAATATTTTGTAAACTATATTAAGATACCACTAAAATCTTAAAAGTAGCCAAAAAAACCAATGTTTTAGGAGGAGAATATTGACAGCTGATTTCTCAGTAGCAACCACAAAAGACAAAAGACAGTGGACATTTACCTTAAACTAGTTCGGAAACAATATCTGTGAAACTGGAACTTAAGAATATTTTTTAAGAATAAAGGCAAAAGTAAACATAGCAGTCTCAACCTTTATAAAGCAAAACTGATATAGCTTCAAGAGAAGATAAATCTTCAATCATCTTCTATAATAATAAACAAACTACTAATCAACATTATAAAAGACCCTGCATCTAACAACTGCAGTATATCTACTTTATTCAAGCAGTTTTGTAACGTTTACAGAAGTTACTGGGCCAGTTAACTAATTCCAATGAATTCCAAAGGATTGAATATATATAAATTATGTTCTCTGAAAACAGTTTGTTGGTAGAAATAATGTTTTTAAAAGAGAACTAGATAATCTCTTATATATTTAAAAATAAGACATTTCTAAATTCCCATTCATCAAAGAAATAAATATTATTAGATATTAGAAGATACTATGAGCTAAATCATAATGAAAATGTTATATTAAAAAACATATATATTTAGCCAAGAACAGCTGAAAATTGGATGGAGCTAAGTCACCATGTCTATAAGTTAATTTTTAAAAAGACGACTAAGATAAAGTCAAAGGAAATAAAAGAAACAATAAAGAGCAGAAATGACACAGAAAAAGCATTTGGTGAAGAATATAAAAATAAATAGAAATAGAATTTTTTAAAAAGTAAAGAAATTGATTCTGATTGATAGAAGGCACAAGTAATATCAGAAATGGAAAGGGAACATGGCTGCTGATATTTTAGACTTATGACAGTAAAAAAGGATATGTTGAGTAAGCTCTTATCAATAAATTTGAAATTGTTAGATGAATTGGATGAATTTCTAGAAATGTACAACTTACTGGTATTGACTCAAGAATTATTTTATCACACTAAATGAAATAAATTAATACTCCAACATCTTCCCTTAGTTTCAGATACCTTTCCTGCTCAGGATAATGAATATTCAAAGAGCGAATAATTTCTCTCTTACAAACTCTTCCAGACAATGCAGAAGGAGAAAAAACTTCCCAACTCACTTTTTGACTCCTAAACCTGACATAAACAGTGCAAGAACAAAAGTACTCCATACAGTCATACATGTATGAGGAAAGTCTTTGGTTGATAATCTCTCTCCTCAGGTGTGTTTCCTCAGTGGCCTCAACTGTTCGCTGAAAGTAGCTCTAGCCTATAGCATTGCTGTTGAGGCTTCCAAAGCACCCTACTCAAGTTATATTTAGAGCTGCCTTTGAGGAGATCTTTAAGAATCCCATAGTGCGAACTTTGGTGCGTTTGTATCACTTTCCTCCCTAACTGCTTTAGTTTTATAGGTAGTTTTCTGTATACAAAACTGCTATACCTCAAAGAACATGTGGAAGCAACAAAGTATTTGCTTTTCTAATCCGCGGTGATTTTTTTCAGTATCTGGAAGTAATTGACAAATAATGTGTTTTTCATGCCACCGCAGCTCACTTTTTCAGCCTGGTGGCCTGTTCAAAGCCGGTATAAATCACAGTAGAGCTCTAAACCTAAAGAAGGTACAAACTATTTTTATAATGCATTCTTTTGGGAATTTGAGAGTATAGTTGACATCTCAGATATGCACTTTATTCTGAACAAAAGCATTTTGGGGAAATAAGTGCTGACTTTACTGAGTTTTACATTCCTTGCAGTTAATGTTCTCAATTCATTGCACTGGTTCCATTACAAATTCGATATTGATATTGAGCCCCTATTGTGATGCTGAATCATTCTTACATGACCAACCTACGAGAGTATGATAATTTGTATTTTATATTCTTGACTTTATTATAATTTTCTAATGCTTTAAATTTTGCCAACTGTAATAGTGTCAATCATGTAAAAAGTCATGATTGTCTTTAATTTATTTGGAAAACTGATTTTCAACTCATTTTAGTTTTCTTTTTCAGTTTGGAAATGAAAAAAACAAAGTTGTGCCTGATACTATATGACTTCTAGTTTGTTTTTTATCATTTTATTCACATATTGTTTTGTTAGATAGCAGGTAATTAGAAAAATTTGTTTCAATGATTGTCTCATAATTAAGTGAGGAGATTTGATAAGTGTCTCTCAAAAATGCTAACCTAATGGAGGATCATGGTTATTATCTCAGAGGGAAGCAGCCTCCAGAGATAGAATTTTGCAAATGAAGGAAAAAGATAAGGCAGCAACACAAAGTTCCTGCAACTCATTGTCTTTACGTGCTACACTTAGTATTTTAATGCATAAAGCTGAAGAGATATTGTCCCACATATTCCCTCAAGGCAAACAATATAAAAAATTTAGTGACAACATATTTGAGAGAAAAACCCAAGTAGAATGATGGACTGCCTTCTCTTTTTCTACAGTATTCTCACCTGGGGAAAATAACAAGGAAGAGACAAACATAAAATACGTAGATAAAGTAAAGCTTGAAAAAAGGGAGAAAATGAATATAACTAAAAGGCAGCTGAAAAAATATGAATGCACATCAAAATAGTAAGTTCTCCAAAACAGCCAGGAAATGTTTAGGAAAACAATTTCTCACAGGCTTGAAAAATCCCAATAATATTCTCTTTGAAGATAAGAGCTCAAAAGAGAGGAAGGATCAAGGAAAAACATAAATCAACAAAAGAACTAAAAGTAGGCATGCTCAACTCAAAGAAAAAAATAGAAGAAAAATGTAACTATTGCACAGATGACCATTACACAAAAGAACTCAAAATCAACAGGAATATAAACATTGTTAGGGGAAAGATCAGTGGAATTAAGGAGTTCCCCCAAACACAATAAAAAGAGTAAGCGAATGATAATTTAAAAATTAAGAAAAAGGATTTTGAAAACATAGATAATGATCTGACGTGTCCTAATTGGTGTTCCTGCAGAAAAAAACAGATCAAAGGAAAAAAAGTAATTTTTTCTACCCTAATAGAAGAAAATTTCCTTAAAGTAAAAACTTGAATCTTTAGCAAAAGAGTACACTATGTTTCTAGGGAAAATCTGGGATAGAATGATTATTAGAAAAATACATCCAGGTGAAAATATGAAACAAAAATTAAAGAACTATAAGGAGATGTTGAGGTAGGAAAAGCAAAGAATACGCAAAATGTAACCCCGGTGAGGATGGAAAACATCTCAGGCATCTCTCAAAACAAAACACTCAAGGCTAGAAAAAAAGGAAAGAATTGTCTTCACCTAAGAATTTTTGTTTTGGCTAAGTTGCTTCTCAAGTATCAAGTCAACAAAGAGGTTTTCTCAATGTTTTAAGAAGTCAGAAACTATAATACCCTCATATTTATAGGAATGCAATATTTCTTCCTAAAATCCACTAAATGAAAAATTATGACCAACTTGAAGAGAAACCATAGAAATGAAAGAATCACCTTCAGTTAAAATGTCTGATGGTGAACATTTAATCAAATCACATATAGAAGATTGAACAACTCTGAATTGTTTATACATGGAATAAAACCTGACAATGTAAAAATAATTATAACACTACCAAAAATGGGAGTTGGGAGGGAGGAAAGGAAGAAGTGATTGTTCTCCTGTCATATTGGCAAATCCATAGATACAATGGAATTTAAGATTTAAGTACCATCTAAACTTAAATTTAAAAATAATATATGAGATTAATAAAATGACTCTTTTCTTAATCATTTTCATAAGCTATTTTATTATCTTAAAAGTAGGCATCTTTTAGGGATGGGGAAAGTTAGAGAACTTTGAAATAAGAGTTACAAGACCACCCTCCTTTCTGACATCAACTGCAATTTCAGGAGTCTTATAAGACCACTCTCAGGTTTGATAATTTGCCAAAAGGACTCACAAAACTCCACCTATTACATCTAAAGGATCTAGAGTATAATCGGCCCAGGGATGACATACATAAAGCAAAATCCAGGAGAGTACCAAGGGTGAAGCTTCCAGTTATGATGTGTTGTGGAATCAGAACAGCATTGCTTTCCTGGAATTGTGTAATAATATGCATGACCTGATGCCAAGTAGGGAGCTCACAGGAGTCTTTCTGTGGGTTTGGTTGTGTAATTCAGGTTGACTGTTCATATGGCTGGCCTCCATCTCCTCCCCTTTAGGAGGTCAAGCTGGGTGATCCAAAGCCCCTGCCCTCCATCACTTTTTTTTAATGCCTCAGAGACCCCATTCTAAATCATATTGTTATCATCTAGTTGCCCAAGGGTCTTAGACAAAAAAAATGCCCTCCTAATAAGAACGACATTCCAACGTCTTCGAGATCACCTCCGAGAAGCCAGGGATGAACACCGGACCTCTTTTGGGGGCACGGTTAAGTTCTTTACTACACAGGGACTGATGCCTCACCTCTGTTCCCAACTCTACAACTATTTGACTTCATGACTTTGACAAGTTAATTTTCTCTTGGTTCAGACTTTCCTCATGTATTAATCAAGGAAATTAACTTTGTGTTCCTTTTCCAACTCATAAATTTACAAATCTGAATCTGAAAAGACCCGTAGGTATGGATAAAAATTCCCAGGGCCAATGCATACAGTCACATAGGTGTGTGTGCATTGCACAGTTCTGTTATGAATGGGACACCCTGCAGCTGTGCTCCAGACGTGTACACATATACACATACATAAACATGTACACTTGGGGGATTTTAAGGTGTGGCATCTATTTTTTAAATTTTATGTTATTATAATGCAGTCATTTTTGTAATATGAGGACCCCTTGATGACAGGAAGGAGAACAGAAATATTTCTAACTGAGCATTGATCCTCTGCTCCGTGTACTTCTAGAGAATGTTGTGATATATTTAATTTTATTGAAATTATAAAATTATTCCATTTTATACCATCAAGTCCCTTTTTCTGATAACAGACACATTGAACAGTAATTTGCTGTGGAATGAATCTCAGCCACACACATGGTTGCTCAATTAATCTAAAATAACACTAAAGGCAATATCACAAGTCACTGGGCAAATTTTCCAAAAAAACAAAGCATGTTGAAACAGGAGAAAAAAGAATGAGTAATGAACAGGGTTCTGTTCTTATTTGGCCAAGATGATAAAGGCAGTTCCGGAACTTCTGGACTCTTTCTTTCTACTAGCAATTAGGCAAGTGGCCAATATCCTGTTATCCCAATTACAGACAAAGAGCAACAAGATGCAAGCTCGCATTTTAATAAACAGTCTTATGTCTAGAACAACAACATATTTGCTTTGTTGCCTCTTTCATCAGCTCTAATCCTAAAATAGGATATTAATTTCTACCTCATAAGATGTTTTGATAATTAAATTAACTAGAGCTCTTCAACACTTAGCACAGTGCCTAGTATATAGCACCCAATCAATATTAATTGCTCTCATTAATATTTTAATTCAAATAATTAGTCACAACTCAAGTTACATGCTTATTTTACTAATGCTAAGAACCAGGGATATTTGCATTTAATCTTTGATACTAAATAATAGTATTGTATCTATCTCCATCATCTTTTTTCCCCACTTATTTATTCTATATGTTCATTTCTCTTCTCCTGCTTTCCCCCAATTCATTCTTCCTATTATAATTTTATTGTCACTTAATTTTATTACCTTCATGTTAGTTTACTATTTTTGAACTGAGCTTATTTAATTGTTGAGTAGAACATCAATTTTCTTATAGTATGAAAATAAGGAGGGCTGGGTGAAGTGGCTTATTGCTGTAAGCCCAGATGAATGGGGGTGCTAAGGTGGTAGGATTGCTTGAGCCGGGGAGACAGAGGTTGCAGTGAGCTGAGGTTTCATCACTGCACTGCACCTGGGTGACAGAGTGAGATATTGTCAAAAAAAAAAAAAAAAAGAAAAAAGAAAAATATAGGAGGAGGTTGGACTAAACCAGTCCGCAATTCTCTCCCAGGGTGAGAATTTAGTGGATAAATAAGCCTGCATGACATGGTCATATGGACATGATAGGAGCAGAGTAGATGAAAATATCCAGGGATAAGAGAAAATATCCAATTTTTGGTTCCTGATGCAATGGGCATTTTCTAACAAATCTGCCATCTCACATTATAGAGTGTAGGTAAGTATCGAATGTTAGTTTAGGAGTATTTAGTGGATTATAAAACATTCTATTATAAAGACACATGCACATGTATGTTTATTGTGGCACTGTTTTACAATAGTAAAACTTGAAACCAACCCAAATGCCCATCAAGGATAGACTGGTTAAAGAAAATGTGGCACATATACACCATGGAATACTATGCAGCCATAAAAAAGGATGAGTTCATGTCCTTTGCAGGGACATGGATGAAGCTGGAAACCATCATTCTCAGCAAACGGACACAAGAACAGAAAACCAAACACTGCGTGTTCTCTCTCATAAGTGGGTATTGAACAATGAAAACATGGACACAGGGAGGGGAACATCACACATCAGGGCCTGTTGGGTGATGGGGAGGCTAGGGGAAGGATAGCATTAGGAGAAATACCTAATGTTGGTGATGAGTGGATGGATGCAGCAAACCACCATGGCACGTGTATACCTATGTAACAAACCTACATGTTCTGCACATGTACCCTGGAACTTAAAGTATTTAAAAAAGAGAGAGAGAGAGAAAGAGAAAAAAAAAAAAGTGAAAGCCTCAGGAGAAAAGGACAAAAGGGCTGTCAAGTAACCATACTTTTTAGGCATTTGATGTGTTTTGGCTTTTTTTTTTTTTAAGATACTGTAGGGAAAAGGGAAACACAATTTTTACATTAATATAGCTTATATTTTAGTTTTATTAAGACTTTTCATTTCAAAGGGTATTTTAGATAAATGACTGCAGAAAATGGTCCTTTTATCTGTAGTTGTCAGAGTATATAATTGAATGCCTGGATTGTTTCAGTATCTTGATACCACTCATTCATGATTAAAATTAGCAGTGTTTTGCAAAGTCAAGTGTACCACAGAAGAAATGAAACTGAATGCCAGTAAATAACTGCTATTTACTAATACTTTAGTTTTTAAATATTATTTAATTTGTCTTCAGTAAAAGTTAGTTGTTTTAATGAATCCATATTCCAATTATTTATTTCAATTAACATAAAGTCTACTACAGTAGATGTCAATGCACAAGTAACTAAATGCTTGTTTTTGTTTGTTTGATTTTTTTTCAGCTTCTTTTCACTTTTGACTTGATCAAGTTTGATTTTCAGAAAGATGAACCCATGAGAAATGAACAGGGGTGGTGTATTCATGTAAAAAAAGGTAAGACTAGTACTTGAAGACGTCTCCTCAAGCAAAGTTTCTGATCTCCTACATACAGACATCCCTCAGTATCCTTGGGGGATTGGTTCCAGAACCCCAGGTAGACACCAAAATTCATGGATACTTGTTCCTTATATAAAACGATATAGTATTTGCATATGAGATGTGCACATCCTCCTGTATAATTTAAACAGATTGCTTATAATACCTGATACAATGTAAATGCTACATAGTGTCATACTGTATTTTTATTTGTATTATTTTTATTGTTGTATTATTATTTTATCTTTTTTCCCCAAATATTTTCTATCTAAGGTAGGTTGAATCCACAGATGTGGAACCACTAATATGGAGGGCCCACTGTAGTTGCTAGTGAATTTCAAAAGGAGATAATGACTGGGTCCACTGTGTAATTTAACATTGGAATATTAATGTAGGTGGAAAAATTTTACTATTAGATGTTAAGAGCCCCAGATGAATCAGTCAGATGGTAAATTATTAAAATTAAAAAGTGGTATCTATTTGGCTGAAACAATTCCTTTTTTTTTTTTTTTTTTTAGATGGAGTTTCACTCATGTTACCCAGGCTGGAGTGCAATGGCGTGATCTCGACTCACCACAACCTCCGCCTCCTGGGTTCAGGCAATTCTCATGCCTCAGCCTCCTGAGTAGCTGGGATTATAGGCATGCACCACCATGCCCAGCTAATTTTTTGTATTTTTAGTAGAGACGGGGTTTCACCATGTTGACCAGGATGGTCTCGATCTCTTGACCTCATGATCCACCCACCTCGGCCTCCCAAAGTACTGGGATTACAGGCTTGAGCCACCGCGCCTGGCTCTGATACAATTCTTAATCCACCACATCTAGTATATAACAGTGACAAACGTCTAATATCCTATGTTGCCAAGCTATAATACAAAAATTAGTGAATTAATTTATCATTCTAGATATAATGAAAAGTCAGGCCAACCTGGATTTAAACAAGGTCTCTGACACTTAGAAATGGTGGAACTTTGGACAGATTAGTCAACCTGTCTAAATCTTATTTTCTTCATATGTAAAGTAGAAGTGACAATATTTATTAAGTGAGGTTATTGTGGACAATTAAATAAGAAGTATATATATCCCTGGGGGACCTGGTATGTGGCTTGTTACTTTCCTCTCCTTAGCTTCTTCCTTTCACTCCCCTACTCTGCCAAGGTAGAGTTTCTTACAATTTTAGGTTAGAAATTTTCATGAAAGCAAGTACCTCAATTAACCTGCTGCTGCATATAATAATAAATTAGAAAATGCAATGGAGAGATGTGCACTTAGAATTGTTTAGAGATCTGGTATGAACAAATCAGGCCAAAATTAATTTTTGTTGCCTTAAAATATGTTTAAACTACATTTCAGAGATGACTTCCTAAATCTTTACTTCAAATGTAAAGATAAATGTGGCAAACCTGTTTTAATTTTCTGGTAGCCGAGAGACTGAAAAAAAAATAGAAGCTTTGTCTATTAAAACAACAAATCTCCCAAATCTCTGAATTTCAAGCCTACTGGAATTTATCAAATATGTTTTTCCAATTCTATTCTATAGACACTGTCCATGGGAAAGTAATTTCTGAGGAGAGTGCAAAGAACTTAAACACACTTTTCTACTCTTCTGTTTCTTAAAATTACAGTAATATCTGGTATTAAAACTTGAATCCCAGAACTGTGCTTATGCAGCTTCAGAGTTTCTTAAAAAGCTAGTTGACCCCAAATGTCTGTTTTTCTACTTTGGAATTTCCATTATGAGCTACTCAATATATTTTTTTTAATTAAGCGCTGTGTCTTCACAATATAAATTATGCCTAGACAGGAAAGATATGAATACACTGTGACTTATTAAAACATTTGCAACAATTAGTTTGTCAGGGAAGAAACTGTCACCTGTGTCCTGAAAAAGAAAAAAGAATGTAAAGTTTAAAGGAGATACAAGAGTCTTGAAAAATTCTGAAATATAGGGAATGTAGACTGACATATCACAGAGGTAAGGCTTTGGAGTCAGAAAGACCTTGTTATTAAAAAATTAAAAAAAAAAAAAAAAACTCCGACTCCTGCATTTGACAGCTGTATAACATTGGTGAATTCCTTTTTTTATACCTCAATTTTTTAACCTTAAAAGGAAAATATTATCAGGGACTTTATTACGGTTTTGTGATGAAGGTTAAATGGGTTACATACGTAAAACATTCAGAATTGGGACTGTTACCCAGAAAGTGCTCAGTAGGTATAATAGTGGTGATGATGATGATGATGGTGATGATGATGATGGTGTTGGCAACGACAATGATGATAATGATGATGCTATGACACTCTGCTGGAGCAGAGAAGATTTGTTTTGGCCCATGACCTGTGTGTCCTTGAAAGCCAGGATGCCCAGGAGTAAGAGAAATCGGAGGTGAGTAAAGCCTGTTGGCAGGGTGCGGTGTCTCATGCCAGTAATCCCAACACTTTTGTAAGCTGAGATGGGAGGATTGCTTAAGCCCAAGAGTTCTAGTTTAGCCCAGGCAAATAGTGAGACTTTTCTCTACAGAAAGATAAAAAATTAGCTGAGCCTGATGGTGTGCACCTGCAACCCAGCTACTTGGGAAGTTGAGGTGGGAGGATTGTTGGAGTCTGGGAAGTCAAGGCTTTGGTGGAGCATGATCATGCCACTGAACTCCAACCTAGGTGACAGAGTGAGACTTATTCTTTTTACAGAGCATTAAAAAGACAGAAATCACTCTGTATTATAGATTGCTGGACTCCAACTTCATCTGTCCACATGAACACTGCATCTCCTTACAGCAGGCATAGCAAGCGGACGGTAGCCTTGAAGACTTCTGGAGCAGTTATTGCTGCTGTCCTTTGTCCTCTTGCCTTCTTTTAGAAATAGTTTTTACCTTGCAGATTGCTGAGAAAAATCTTAATTAATTTGAATAAACTTGATTGGAAAGTTATTTCAGATAATGTATCTAAACCTAACTGAAACTAATAAGTACCATGGACTAGGAGACTTTTTCAATGTCTCATCTCTTTCCCATCAAAGGTTTCCAGAATAGTATCCCAGAGAAATAAACCATTTTATTATAATAATGATTTTATTGGATCAGAAATAGTATTATACAGAATCTTTGCCACATGGTCATAAAAACTTGAATTTGAGTTCTAGGTCCATTTATCTCTCTGAGCATGGCAACTTACTTTACCCCTCTGGGTCCTAGTTCCTTGCTAGTGAAATAGGGATTATATCAATTTCAAAGGATTTCTATGCAGAATAAGCAAGATGGCATTTGCAAAGGGCTCATCGTAGTGTACAATAAATAAAATGCTATCATTATTTTATTAACACCATCATTACAGTTATTTATATAACAAATGTCAGTAATATCTGTGGTAACATCTACATAATCCAAAACAAAAACAGCCATTGGTCTGTCCACCTGGGAAGTACAAGAAATGTAATGAGCCTTTTCTTTCCATTCAATTCCCTTTTTATTAGTTTTTCCAAAGTAATTTGTGTTTGTGGTAATCTATGAAAGCATGTGCTAGATATAGGCACCAAGGGTAAATGATGTCAAATACAGAAATAGGTTCAGAGGAAGGTGAGATAAACAGCACTGGTTGTGCTGGCCAGATACAATATAGATACATGCATGGTGTGTGTAACAATAGTTTTAATCAGAGGGCTGCAAAAATGTCGTTATTTCTTGCAGGGGAACCTGGACTTCTCATTTCTCGAGTGCATGCCAAAAATCCCTTCTTTGGCTATGCTGGGTCTTACAAGCACACAAAAAACAAATTGCTTTGTGATGTCTTCAAGAAGGGAGATGTTTACCTTAACACTGGAGACTTGATAGTCCAGGATCAGGACAATTTCCTTTATTTTTGGGACCGTACTGGAGACACTTTCAGGTATGAAATGTCATGGGATGCACAGCTTGTTCTGTAATTGTGAACTGTGCTTCTATAGAAACATCAGAGACCACATATGCTTTAGCTTTCAGGGCAGACAGAGCCCTTTTATCTCCATGTCCCCTTATTAAAAAATTTATTGGCCATCTGTTTCTAAACTGAACCACCAGTTAAATTTTGATGTAAAATTTTATAATTATTTTAATGAATCAGTTTAGACCAAATCAGTGAGGTTCTTTTTAAGGAAAGTAAAACTGGCAGACAGACAGATGTAAAAGATAAACGGTAGGGTTAAAACAGAAAAGCAGTTTGGTCAAATGTAGTCTAATTCTTGACCTCATGATAAAAATTTTGAAACAGAAAATATCCCCTTTCTCATATTTCCTTTTTTAATTCCTTAAGATTATTTTAGGCCTATAAAATTATTTTGCTTTACTAGTCCAATGACTTGAATGAATGCTTGAATGAATAAGTAACTTCCTACATCTTTGCCTTCTGGTACCATGTTATAAGCTCACTTTATATAAAACTATTTCAATTAAAGCAAAATATTCATCAAAAGCATTAGAGAAGTCAAAGGGGTTGATACCTAGAAATTAAAGTGGGTCAGTATACTACAAGACAACTAGAGCTTTACTTTCAATTTTTATTACCAGAGAAAAGGAATGTTTTGTATTTCATTGTTATTTTACAAAATTAGATTTTTATAAAGATAATCCTTATAATTATTTTATATTTATGTATATTACAAAACATATTATAGAAAGTAACTTATTCAAATGAGATATAAAGTAATTTGATCGAAAAGACCAAAACTGATTTTGCTGAATTACTAACAAAGTCCTTCCTTAGAAATGTCTTTTATCTTGAAAACTACAATTATGTTGGTCAGTAGATGCTTGCACACAGCCAAATGCAAGGCATTAATACTGAAACTGGTAACTAGTTTTTCAAATACAGGTGCACTAACTGGAATTTGATTTTTTCATTTAGATGGAAAGGAGAAAATGTTGCAACCACAGAGGTTGCTGATGTTATTGGAATGTTGGATTTCATACAGGAAGCAAACGTCTATGGTGTGGCTATATCAGGTATAAGTATATTTCATATTTTGGAAAGATTCTTAGAATAGAATTGCCACTATTTTTTAGTTTTGCAACAGTCTTACTAATTCAGCATTTTAATTTTTGTGTATTAAGATAAAGATTTTATTACTGTCTTGGCAAGTAATGCCTTTGACCAAGATAACAAAGTTCATGGTCACATCAGGGGAACGGTACCAACTGAATTTTAATGCCTATGTGTATTTTTAAGCAAAGCTTGAAAACTCTGATCAATGGCTCACTGCTTGAAATTAGTTACAGCTTTTTATTAGTCTATTATTTTTCTTTTTATGACTAGTGTTTGTAAATACCACTAAACAAGAACATGTTCTACTTCAAGGGTTTGAAAATTCTGACTTGTAGTTAAGATGGATCTTTTTAAAAATTATTTTTAAATTTGGGCTCATTATCTTTATAAATATGCACATGAGGATTGTCTCATGATGTTGAAAATATCACAGAAAAGTGACCAATTAGTAGTCATAAGACAGCCATTCTCCATTTTTCAGTGAATGCTTTTAGGTGCCGAGGAGATCAGGGATGTGAGTGTTTGGATAGCAGAGCAGAAGAAGGGAAGGCTAACTTTATAAATAGCCACTGAATGTTGGAAAAAGGTCCCAGGATGTTCTGACCCCTGTAACTAGCCACAGGGGGCATGATAAGCAGTAAATGATCTGTGGAATTAATTATGAAAATATGAACTTTTAATTTCTTAACTTAAAAATATACACTTAATATTTTACATTAATGTTTAGGATGTATATTTCTGCTGGAATATAGTTTCTTTAAATAAATGTTCTTTCGTAATATTTGTTTTAGTGATGGCAGTATGGAAATTTATTGTCATTTATAGTGTTTCCCATTCCATGTATTTTATTTCTGTAGTATAGGCAATTAGAGGTAGACTCTGGTTTTCCCTGTCCTTAAATGATTTCTGGGGAGTAAATCATATGTTCAGGGAAGGACACAGACTCCTTTATGCTACTGTTGTTTTATTATTACTGAAATAGATTTAATGTTTCCGTATGTGTCAATTAGCATATACAGAATTATCTGTTAAAGTTTATTTGGTATTTAAAAATGGTCTCTATTTCAAACTTTTTTTCAGGTTATGAAGGAAGAGCAGGAATGGCTTCTATTATTTTAAAACCAAATGAATCTTTAGATTTGGAAAAACTTTATGAACAAGTTGTAACATCTCTACCAGCTTATGCATGTCCACGATTTTTAAGAATTCAGGTAATTTTAGTGGTGGAGTTTACTATCAAATTTAAAGCCAGAAAACAAGGATGTAGTTTAATTGCAAAATAATATTGTATCCTTTAGATAACATGCAGGTTATAATGAGAAGCATGGTGTGTAGAGTTGATGCAGACTGCTTCCATGTTTGAAGCCTAATTATAAAGGGAGCATGATGAAATGCTAGGGCATACCTGTCTTTGTCATAATTATAGAATTGCTCTCTTCCTCTTTGCTCAGAGCAAAATGATGGTCCCAGTGATGGTGGCAGTCCAAAATTACATCTTACTCATATCTTGTGAAGACATTTGGTGCTATGTACCTAGAATTAGGTTCCATCAAGCAGACATCAAAGAGACTGCAAGATGTGTGCAGAACCTAAAGGCATCTGGCTTTAAGCAATCCTGGTTTTAATTTTTATTGCCTTTCTGTCCAAATTCCCCCTCACCTGCAACTTCCCCATGTGAGAAATTCTGAGTTTATTTATTTTGGGATGAGGACTTTCTCTTGTTAAGTTACTGGCATAAGGCACAGTAAAAAGAAAATGAATTTACTTAACTACTGAGTAATCTTACTTACTCATTTATTCAACCATTTATTTAATATTGTGCCTAAAATATAATTTTCCAAAATTAGTACTCATCGTCTCTTAACATCCAACCACCAATTTTTTTTCTGAATACATTTGTTATTTCACTACTAGACCCCTAATGGAGCAACAGTCTGTGTCATATTCAGGTTTACAGTATTTACCAAGTAATCATGGCAGCCACGTCACTGCTTGTTCAATGGGACACATTCTCTGAATGATAATAATATGTGTTTCATTTGCCTTTTTAATTTTAAGTTTTTACACTGTCTCAGATTGTTTTAACAACAACCCTCTGAAACACTAAAGGTAAGTAAATATGAAGCAGAAGTAATATGTTTTTATTGAAATTTTATCGAGATAGTTGTAGATTCACATGCCGTTATAAGAAATAATAAGAGACAGCTTGGATGTCCTTCACCTTGTTTCCCCCAAGGATGACATTTTGCAAATCTGTCACAATCATGATATTAACATAATCTACCCATCTTATTAAAAATTCTCCTGCTTTACTTGCAGTCATTTGTGTGTATATTTTCTATACAGTTTTATCACCTGTGGAACGTCATGCATTCATGACCACAGTAAGGATAATGAAGTTTCAACATCACAAGTTTCCCTCATGTTGCCCTTTTACAACCATTTCCAGCTCCCTTTTGTCCCTCTTCATCCTCACCCCACCCCATAAGTAATATATTTTGATGAGTGGAAAGTTGATAGGACAAATAATATTTTAAGAATTTTTTTCCAGGTCAACATAAAATTCACTTTCGTTAAGTAGAAGAAATATATTAGCACAAGACTACTTTAGAAGATTAGATAAGCTTTGCACAAATTTAGAAACTATTTTAGGCTCTTTGAGATAGCGCCACTACACTCCAGCCTGG